>NC_056747.1:989077279-989309779 GCF_019279795.1 Protopterus annectens
AAGGATAGTAGGTATATTTAGTGAGGTTGTTTGGGTAGGAAGACAGAAAAGACAGACAAGACAGCATACATGGGTGTTATATGACACATGTGAGGGGTAAACACCTTGGATGGGAGGGGTGTTTGGAAATTGGAAGCCCATGAGCCCCCAAATGGAAACAGTGGGACTGAGGTCCCCACCCATGGGCAGTCATCACTGCACCTTCTCGGCCACAAAGGTGGCTTTGCTGGGGGTTGGGGTAGGAGGGGCAGGATGACCCTCTAAATGCACCACACAGTCCTCAAGCTGGCGTAGCAGATCTCTAAACTTCCTTTGGAGCTTTCTATGCACCAATCCCCAGACCTGACTGTGGGTGACAGTTTCCTGTCCGCACCTACTCCCGGGGGGAAGCACCATCCCCTGAGGTAGTTCCACCTGAAGGTGGTGCAGGACCAGTGGACAAGGAGGTCCTGGGGTGTGTCACAGATGTGCTGGAGCCCGGTGCCATGGCCAGATGAGGTGGGAGAGGTGGGTCTGCTGTGACCAGTATTCCCAAACATGCTATGGTGTTGCAGTTTTAACATGTGGGTTAGTAATGCACAATTTAAGATTAGTTATAACAGCATGCATAGATATTTCCATTAACCCAAAACACCAGATCTGGAACAGTTGCATAGTAAACAGACCACATGCATATATGGAACCGCAGTGGCCATTACAACGGCATGCAGGTTACATTGATAGCAACAAGCCAACAATGATAGTATTTCAACATGGAATATTAATAAAAACACATTTCAGTATTTACTGAACACTAGGACATATCTCCCAACAGTAGGTTTGGTGTAAACATACCCACTGATTTGTGTATTTAGATTATTGTTGCAGATATGGTGAGGGGGGGGGGGGAGATTTCAATTAACAACTTAAATATCCTTGTAGTTCTCACATCTTTAATGATCATTGCTTTAATCATTAAAGTACCGGTATTATTACAATAACCTATGGCCTTGGCTTGGCCAGTGGTATGTTTGTAAACAGTGTATACTTCAACTGTCTTATAGCTAAATTCTACATCTCTTCCATGGTACACGTTTGTGAAATGTTTGTTAACCCTACCTGACTGTTTCCAAACATATTCCCAGATTCTGAGTTAATATTATGCGCAGACCTCTCAATCTCTTACTGCATGCACTCTGGTCATAGCTTGACAACTTGGGGGTATAAATAGGGACATAGTTAGAATATTGCTCTCATAAACTTGGAGAGTTGCTAGAGTGACAGGTTTGTTTTCATGTACATTTTCTGAAGGTTTTGAGGTCTGAAAATCAGATGTATGTCATTATTTGCTGACTAAAATTCTGATATTATCCCACTGATTTGCCAGAGGATAGGGTAACAAGCAGAAAATATGAGCCATTATCTGGAGATTCTGAACAAATGTGTACAGTTGAGAGGTATGATTATGCATACAGCTTATTACCACTCCCAGGATTCGAACCATGGCCATCTCTGATAAAGATACAATGATTTACGTTTCAGCAGAGTGTGTTGTTTGGATAGTGCTGTCTATCCCTGTAGTGTTTTTTGTCTAAGTATCTCTTGGTTGTACAATCTGACTTTGTAATTACAACAGTCTTATACAGACATTCCTAGATATTTTTATTATGTAGCACAGTGTGGGTAACAGTGGTTAATACAACATTACTATTCAGAGAATGCGACACTAAAAATGCCATACAATATCAGAGTAAACACAACCAGTCCAGGATTTAGAGCTTTATTGCCAGGCAGTTTTAGTTTTATTTAAATATGACCTATATGGGAGTATTACTGTCATATTGTCTGGTTTATTCAGTACAATCCATACACAAAACAGTTTTTATACTGGCAGCTTATTTTCTACTACTTTTATATTTATTTGGTATGACTACTACAAGCAGGATTGTTACTCACCAGCCTTGTGATGTAACCTTTGCAGCCTACTTGTATAGGCTTCCTGATTCACAGCCACTCAGCTGCATCTGTAAGGGAAATAGAGAAATATTTAGCCATACCTATCCATCATATACACAGGCTGGACATTATTAAACAGTTACTGGTATGTGTACTTACACACGTCTGGGACATCACCCCTCTGCCTTGATTCTTGGACCCACTAGTCCAAGAGCTCCCTCTTCTTCTGTTTCAAATTGGCATAGTGTCTGACCTGCTCACCAGTCCAAGGGATGCCAGTGACACTGGTGAGGTCATGGGTGAGACGGTCCCAGGCTGCTGCTTTATATTGGGAGCCTTGATACTGTCCCTGCAGCAGTCTCTTGGCATGATTTTTTTACCAGGAGTCCTACCATGACCTTGGACTCCTGTATGCTCCAGCACTGCACATGGAAGCACATTCCCTCTACGACTTCATACCTTCTGTCTACAGTGGGAAGCTGCAACCAGTTATGACCTGTATTCCTACCTGTGGAGTGTAAATACAGCCAATTTCCCACCCTTTGCCATGATTGGACAGTTTTGAATGTGCTGAGCTAAGATAAGCTATGGGAAAACCTGCTTAGCTAAGGTTGGCATTGCTTAAAGGGGCAGATTCAGCACTACTTACCAATGGGGAAATCCATTTAGCTGGGCTAATCATTGCTTAGCAGTCATATTTACACAATGCTTACACCTGGTAAGCAGAGCTGTGCAATGCTTAGCATTGCTTATTTTTCATTTTATAGGCTATCTGCTGTATGGCATTGATTCATCATTCATTACATATTATAAATTTGTTTACTTTCCCTGACATCCCCCGATGTGCTTTCATTACATTTATTCATGTGTGACTATACTGTATGGGGCACTTGTGTTTATATGGGGATTTCACAACTTTATTAAACTGACACCTCACATCTGGACCTAATGCCGTACTCCGGTTAACAAATATATGTTATTTAGTAGGTAATACTAAAAAAAATTGTTTATGTACTGCTTTCACATGTAAAATATTAATTGGTTATAGTGAGGCTTGAACCAGGAATGGTTGCTTACAAAGTGTACATTCTAACCACTACATTATTGCAATATTTTTTATGATGAATCTCTCTTGCTATTTAACTTCTTGTGCTGTTTAAGCTGGACTAAGCATAGCTAAGCAACAGGCACACCCTTGCAGCTACACTTAAACTTTATAGCATTTATAAAAAAAAAAAAGTTTTGTTGTGTTATTTTATCTATACCCTTCTGAATATCCATGCTAATGCTAATCCTGTAATTGTATCAGTTTTCTGCTTTGTGGGACATTTGTCCTGTTTGCCTTTGACCACTTTTGTGTTTTCCTGATGGATTGGGGGTGTTATGAGCATTCTTGTTTATTTTTAATTGCCGAAAGGCAATTTTGGAGTGCAGGGGCATGTGTATTGTGAGAGCTCTGCTCTCAGACACACCCCCTGCACACGTACACAGCTCCATGTCTGTTTAACAGCACATTCAGCGCGCCTTCATTAATATGCAAGGCGTGCTGCCATGCTGTACGGGAACAGTCTCTGCCTTGCAGGAATAACTTATTCCTGCATGGCTGCTTGTTGAATCCCAGGGTTATTGTATAAATACTGCTTTCTATTTCTGAGATTTTCTGTACTGAAATTACTCTAATTTCTGTAAATGAATGACTCTCATTTCTAATGTACTTTTGCAACTGTGCAGTTGAATAGTGCCTGAGAATGATTCTCAGATCCGTCCCCTCACCCCTTCAACAAAGTAAAAATAAATAAAATGAGTAATATGTTCAACCCATTCCCTTCATATTGTCTAGATTATCAATAAAATCTGGTGTAAGGACTCATGATGATGACAGGGAGCTGTGTAGCAGATATTCCCAAACCTCGCCAAGAACAACTACATTGTTTTTTGTGCGTTTGACATTTTATGCACACCTTATTATGTAATTGCCAGGCATGTCAGTTACATCTTCATACTCTGATGAAGCTCACATCATTCTTCATTCTTCTTTCTGGGAAGATTGCCTCAATTAAACTGCCTATCCTTGTGTGCAATTATGTGTGGCTTGGTAAAATTGTCCTTTAATTAGTTAATTGGTTTCCCTGATGCAATAAATAAATGACATGAAGTGCTATTTCTGTGAGAACAGGTTGTGCTCAGTGAACATTAAAATGACTCACTGAATTTTAAATTCCATTCTCATTGTCTAACACAGAAACTGAAGACACCTTTCCTCTATTCTTTATATGATGTAATCCAACATCTGAAGGATTTGTATTGCATTACTCCTGCACCAATATTCTGTGTCTCAAGGACCACATTTTGTACAGTCCAAAAACATTACTTGTCTTAGTTCACGAGTAGTACTCATTACAGATGCATGTCTTAAATACTAGACCTGCTCTGCTTGTATGATACCTTTAAATGTAAAGGTTATCATTAGCTGTGGGTTTGATCCCCCCAGAGATCTTTTCACCAAAAATTTAGGATGAGCAAGTGATGAAGACTTTATCAGGCCTACTTCAGACATAAATAAGAACATCAAAATGGTTATTTATGAAAATACAATACAAAAGTGTTTTTTTTTTTTTACTAGTGACAAAGCCTTCCATGCTGGGGATGCTGTATCCCCATAACTTTTTTTTAACATCTCCAGGATCGGTGCAATATTGGAGTGAGAAGAAATTACCTCTTGCAGCAAATGGCCTTCAGTGTAAAATAATATTTGGTAACATTTGTGAAAAAAACAATTTTTTTGCTTAGTGTCCATCAGCCACTTGTTCTTCTCTCTCTGTCTTATCAACCTTCAGTATTTAGAACATTTGCACATATTTAGCTAGGTCTACTGGAAACTCATTTAGGGGCACTGCCTCTGTTTTCAAGTGTATCTCAAAATGCTCACTTGGAATGGAACTGTTTTGATGAAAGACCCATATCCCATCTGGAAAATGAAGAATTATATAGTACCTACTTGAAACAGTACCTGTTTAATCCCTCCCCCAACAATTAATTGTCCTTCCTGTACCAGCAGAATATAACTCAAAATGTATATTCTTGTTTCAGTTTGGTGTAAATGGACTGGGTCCAAAACATTTTATAACACTTGTTACTAGTTATACAAGAAGGGCGTGTTCCATTACAGTATATATTGCTTTTTCAGCAGCATATACTTCACTGACCACAAAATCCACACAGAGCTGTGTGCAAACATCAGATAAGAGTCATCTCCTTTAGCTGCTCAGGATAAAGCCCTAACTGCATCATGGCTTATTCTAGTTCAAATAGCAACTCATGCCCTTGTAGAAGCTGGAGAGGGAGGATAGTAGTGAGCAGCCATGGCTGGCTAGCCAGGTCTGAGGAGGACAAAGGCAAGTAGGTGTCTATCCTGAGGAGACTGAGTCTATCAGGCCTGGGCTCCTCATAAAGACAGACCTGATTAAGGGTACATATCTAATTAAGTGACCAAATAAACTAAACATACAGAAATAATCTCTACCACTAACTGTATAGAATCTACTACACAAAGAACTTTATTCTCTGCCACTAATTGTATAGGATCTACTATACAAAGAATTTCAGTTGTGAAAAATAAGAAAGTGCCCTCTCTGTGAGACTCTGCTATGATTTTTAAAGGGCAGTGCTATGATTTTTAATGTTCAGATCAGAGGTTGAAAGCTATGCTCGATGGATGTCTAAAAGCTGCAGAAGGCAGACTGAAAGGTCAACCACTGGCATGCACCTAATTTCCTTCTGTAAAGATTTATACTGCAGAAGTGATACTTATGATGTTATCATCAATTCTAACATGATACACAGAGTTATTTGACCTTGCGGGCATCCCCAAGTGGAGTGCCAGTAAATCATTCTTTGTAGAATGACAATCCTTTGAATCCTCCTAAAATGGTTACGTTTAAGTCTGTGTAAAACTGCCCTAAAGCATACTGGACCACACCACAATGCTTCTGCATTCTTTGGTTGACATACTGACTGCTGACAGGTACAATCAGGTATATCACTCCTTTGCTTTGCCTATACTGCTATATGTTTTATGTTCAGTTTATGCATATTTTTAGTACTATTTCCCTCTCATTTCCTAGCTGCCATCAGTTCTCATTCCTTGGAAGCTGGCATACAGGCAAACATTATGGATTTTGTGAAGTTCCTAACATCACCTCCTGGTAGCTAACATGAGTACCTGCAAAAATGTAGGGTTACTCTATGCATCCACAGTCATGTGAATACATGCTTATGAGGACTACCATAACTGGCTAGGAATGTCATACCCAGTCCCAGGTCTTGTTGCAGTTGTTTTTGAGCAAGTCTACACTTGCACAGGAGCAATTTGGTTGACTGTGACTACCACCACCCTCCTTCCAAGATGGAAAACCAGCAGAATAGCTAATTATCACCATCTCCAGCCTAGCTCTTTCAGTGGCTAAGCTGCAGGCCAAATGGATCATTTAGTTTAGGTTGTACAAGGGGATTCATCCCTCAATGCCACAGAGCCAGACAAGGACAGTACTATTTAGTGGTACATGTTGTTAAGCATCTGAACAAGAGCATTCACTGTACATACTGACAATTTGCAATATTGTTGCCAAAGGTTATAAAAGGTACATAGCATGCCAGTACCATTTCTGATTCTGTTTTTTTTTTTTTTTTAGCAGCTTTGTCTAACTTCTGCATTGTGAGCCCATTCTGTGAGTCAAGATGTCCAGGAACACATCTTGCTTGGAAACCCAACAAAGTGAGGTAGAGACTTTCATTTGTATTTATGTGACACAAGCATATTATTGGCAACATTTTAATGAAGCAGTTAGAAGTGCTAATAGACTCCTGTACGTAATGAGAAGTACTTTAAAAGATTGTCCACCTCCTCTCAACACTAATGAGTATTCTGCTCAGGGGGAATAGTGGTACCATTGATGGAATGAACCACAGCAGTGCAGTATCTATACTTTGAGCAAGTAATACCACGTATTGCAGCAACATGCCTGCATCAGGGTCTATATTACATCGTTGAACTTGTATAAGTTCGAATGATGTAATATTGAACCCAAAAGTCTGAAACTGCACAATAACAAACACACAGAGCAGAGATTTTTTTCCCAGGGAAAAAAATCACTGTTCCCTAACAACAATAAAAAAACCCATCAACCTTAAACTAAAACTAAAGTGGGAGGCTTTGCCCCCAATGTAGGGGGCTGTGCCCCCCACACCTCCCTACTTAAACAGATGAACTCTGAGATCGCACCACAGTGGAGGAAATAGCAAAGCCCCGAAAATGGCCCACTGATTTTTATCCTTGGGGAAAAAAAATCGATGTGGCGTGGCTTCGCTAATTTTGCATTTTGGACTTTTGGGTTCAATATTACATCTTTCTGTGATATAGACCCCCCCAGAATCAAGTTAGTAAGTTTTAAGTGTATCTATCTTGCTGTTTTGTTTGTCTTGACAGTGCTGCATAGTTTTACAAAATCTGGACTCTGTATATCCTGCATTACATAGGGTAAATCAAAAGTGCGGGGGTGTACATCAGTCAATGTGTGGTGCTTGGTTCATGACTAGATATTCTCTTTCATGTTTGAGTGATGAGTATGTTGTTTAGGAAGATGTTTTGTTTCAGCAATTTTTCAGAAAGAGCAATGGGGGAAGGATTCATGTTATGCTGGGAAACCTATTTCAGCAGAATTTTCCAGAGATATTTGTGCCTGGGGAAATTGATTGCTTAGCTATTGCATGATGTGTATAGGACGTAATTTTGATTTGGCAAAGTTTTCCAGAAGCTTTCTGATTTGGAAAAGGGCTAGGATAAAAGAGCTAGAGAGTGTAGTGGATAGCATCTTTTCCATTCCTACCAGGTGTTTGGATTGTCTTTACCTGCTGCAATTTGCATGTGTAGTGGATGTTAGAGAGTTTTGGTGTGTAGTGGGGCACCTCAACTGATGAATTACTGAGGTGGAACCTCATCTGCCAGATGTGGTGGAGGGTGGGTCCTTAACTTATCATTGTAGTGGACGGGCAGCTTCTATTCTAGGGTGGTGGGTTCTTTCCTGCTAGGTATGGTATAGTTGGAGACTGTCTGAGCTGCTAGATATATTACAGGGGAAGGAAGTAGGCCTTAGCTATTGGGTGTCATGTTGGTGGACTTTTTGTTTAGATTTACATGCAAACATATGCCAACTCTGGGTGTCATTATCTAATGGGTGTTTCCAGAGTACACTGTCCATTAGATAATGGATGCTAATGAGGAAAAATATGGATGTTCTGTAGCATTGTTATTGGAATTATTAAGAAGGTACTGTTAGTTATTGTCCACAGTAATATGACTACTGGTGCACATAGACAACTCCTTACTGTCTACTGTAGCTGTTGGTGACTCAAGGCTTTCTACCAACTACACATATGTGTAGAAGACATATACAGCCTCATAATAGAAATGCTTGTTGTTTTCTATATTTGTTTTCCCATTCATGTAGGTATCAAAGTGTTATTGCACATTACCAAATTACCTTCAGATGCATGTTTATGAGCCAGGCTTTGTGGATATTTCTGGTCCTGATAGCACAATGTCACTCCTTTTTTAATAGGTGGTGAATTTTCATTGAGTTTGCTATGCATGAGTCTTGAGCTGGACTCAGATGTATTCCATGGGCGATGTTGAGTGCACTTTTGCTTATAGTCATTTTCGTGTTGCATATGAATGTTTTCTTTTGCTACTGTGTTTTGCAGATATCCTCACCATGCCACATATGCCACATTTATTAATATAATCACCCCCCTTCAGTGCCCATCTTCCAGTGTTTCTTTGCACCAAACCCTCTATGTGTTACTTTGACTATGTCTTTCCCTCAACTATTACACTGAATTGGCATCAATCGAAACATCATTGACCAGTAAACAACATCCAAGACAGATTTACAATAATAGGAACCCTAATAAGGTCCACGAGAGAGTGGCATATTTAGTAATGTATGTTATTTACTGTGATGTCTAACATAGCTATCCTATTCCTCTGTAATAAATAGTGCAGTATCTTCTGTAGAGAACATACACTGTCACTAGAACTAACATGTTCCCTGGTAATTTTCTTCATGTTGGAAGACGTAGCCTTCTCTTGACCTCCTGTCCTTATCTATCTCACACTATATACCCATTCACAAGTCCTCCCTCACTTTCCCTACCTTACCATATTTTACCTTACTTGTTCTTTGCTGCAGTATAAATCTGTCTGTCTGTCTTCCCCTATAACTTCCAATGCATTCACTATTTGCAACATGTAAATAGTGATCTTTCCCTTACTGAAACATAACACAAATAATAAACTGCAGTACTTAGTTTCTCTTTAGACAGGTTTTTCTACTAACTATACCTGTACCTGGTTAACCCCTTACTTTAAAACTCTTTCTGCTAACCCCCATATAATTATTACGGCTCTGTAACATTGCACCTTCTGCTATTAATTGTTACCTTGTTCTTTCTCCTAAGAGATTTTCTAGTGACATCACATTTTTGCTCTTTCTACCACATAAGACTTCTTACCTTACTCACCTGTAAGTCTGCAGATATTTTTTTTTCTTTTCTTTCCTTCTGTACTTTGCTGTTTCAGCTGGTATACAGTCAGTCCAGTGGTCAGACCAGCAAAAAATGTTCTGATAGCTATGCAGCATAAGGTCAAAGCTTAGTTGGATAAAATGATGCAGCAAGGTGTAATTTGTCCAGTTGCAGAACCTACTGAATGGGGTGCCCTGTGTACTTCCTGCCCTGAACATTTTGCCCAGCATCTTATCTACATGGTATATGATACCTATCGCACCTATTTCTGAATCCCCCATCCTTACTCACACTGCCTATGTCACTTGCCAGCCATTCACTATCACTATTGCTTCTAGCCTATTTGGCTTAAGCCCCCCCCCCCCCAATCACCTTTCAGATATAAAATTCTTAACCCTTCTCCCAAACCATATAAGGTAAAATTTAAATTTAATACCAACATACCTAAACCCTCACTAGTGTATGCATACTGTAAAAAGCTCACATTATGGGGTGATGTCCACCCAGACCCGAGCCCTGACTGCTGCTCTTCTCTACCTGCTACCTCTACTTCTACAATAACATCTACTAAACATTTGAAAATAATATCCATGAACATTCAAAGTACAGTAAACAAAGTCTCTGAATTTCATTCCTGGGTCAGTCACTCCTCCCCAGACATTATTAGTCTTACAGAAACTCAACTCAAACCACAAATAAAAGACTTTGAAATGATTCCACTCGGTTATACTATCATCTGCTCTAACAGATTAAATAAAAAAGGTGGTGGTGCAGCAATCATGTTTTCTAACCACATCTCTGTCTCTCCTTCTTTTGTTTCTCTGCCTAAATTCCCCACTGCTGAGGTCCTTGTCTCTCAATGTAAATTTAAATGAGCATAAAACACTTCGTATAGTTGCCCTATATTTTCCCACAGGAAATAACATCCCTATTCTGAAAGACATCCTACACTGGGTATCTAGCTCCATTTCTCATGAAATAATAACTCTTGCTGATGTCAATATTAATTGGCAAACTCTCACATCATCCTACCCCCTTCCAATAGTAGCAATCTATATGGTCTCAAACAACTCATAACTTCCCATACTCACTTCAGCAAAACTAATAACACTGGGACTACTCTGGACTGGATCCTAGTCTCAAATCCAAACTTTACCACTTTCCACAAACCCAAAAAGACTCCCTCAGTGATTACCATCCCACCTATGCTCAGAGACAAGCAACTCACCATATCAAACAGCACCTTTTTAAAGACTTCTGTAACCTCGCAAATTTCAATTTCAAGATCTTTAACGATATACTTAATAACATTAATTGGTCCATCCTCTATTCCCTACCAATGGATCATTATATTGTAAAATTGAATGCAATATTTCTTGACATTCTCAATAGCCTTGCTCCTATAAGAAAAAAAGAGAGTTCAGTTTGCCCAATAACCCTGGCTATTCCCTTCTAGTATAAAATTAATGTATAAGAGAGATACAGCTTGGAGAAACTGGCAAAAATACAAATCTCAAACAACTTTGAAACATGACCAAAAAAAAAACAAGCTACTGCTGATAAGAAATACTATTGCTTGAACTCACAAGGTAAACAAAAACACAACCCCACCCCCCCAACTTTGGTCTACTATCATGAAAATATTACATCCTGTGATTCCTAGTACCCCTAACCCTTGTCCAGATATCTTTCCCTTAGAAACTGCTTCTAAATTTAACTCCCACTTTACAGACTCAATAGCTACCCTCACACAAAGCTCCATATAGAATCCTGCCACCCCTGACAAACTTCAACGCTCTAACAATGCCATTTTAAACTTAAAAAATCTGTTTCTACTTCCTAGCTAAAAAACTTCTTACACAAACGTAAGCTCTGCTCACCCTCTGTAGTTCCATGTGAATATCTAAAGATTGCTGCCTCCTCTATTGCCTACCCAGTCTCTATCTTAATCAGTCAATCCATTTGTGAGTCATATGTTCCATCACTCTGGAAAAAAAATGCATCATTCTTCTTCAAAAAGGGGGAGACTCCACTGAAATAAACTTCAGATCAATTGCAATTGTATCCCCTCTTTCCAAGATCTTAGAAAAATGTATTCATGAACAACTTTTACAATACTTACTGCAAGAAATCTACTAACCTCTAGCCAACACAGCTTTCACCCAGATCATAGCCCAACAACTGCCCTTGCTGCCTTTTTGAACCATGTCATTAAAGCCAGAGATAACAGTAAATTAGTCTCTTCCCTCTTTTTCGATCTCTCTAAAGCTTTTGATATAGTCTCACTTACCAAACTACTCTCACAAATGTCTGCTTTAGGCTTTTCCAGTACAACAGTCACTTGGTTCTCTAGCTACTTGTCTAACTGGCTAGTCAGTTAAATAGCTCTCCACATAATCATCTTTTTTCCCAGTTAATACAGGTGACCCATAAGGCTCTGTACTTGGCCCTCTCATTTTTCACATATTTATAAATGATCTACACACATCCTCCCAACAAACTACACTTATGCAATATGGAGATGACTCCAGTGTCATTTACTCATCTAATAAATTGATTTTCTTTTTTGGAGCTTTTCTCCCCAGCACTCCATTGAAAACGGGTTCTTTAATGGCCCAATGGACTATCCTGGTAAACCAACTGTAATAAATAAATAAATAAAAATAAATTCCCAGTTACAATCTAGCACTCAGTATACTTTCAACTCTATTGAAAACTGGCTCATTGACACCCAGCTTATCCTAAATCCAAATAAAACAAAACTGCTCTTATTACTCCCTAAATCCCAAACACACATAAAAGACACCTTCAAAATATCCTCTCTCAACAGTACTAAAAATGAAGTTGTACCACATACAAAGTTACTTGGTGTCATAATAGATGATGAACCGAACTTTGATCTTCATAATCAAAAGTGCATAAAAACAACACACCAATAACTGGGCATGCTCTATAGATCAGAAAGACTCCTTACCAACTCTGTGAGAGTTACTAAAGCCAAGACATACTTCCTACCTTCGGTACTATATGCCTCACCCATTTTCACCAACATTTAGATCATCCTAAGATCAAAACCTAAGTCTACTATAACAAAGTAGCTAGATTTGTAGCAAATCAAACATACAACTCTCACCACTGCTCTGCCCTCAGATATTTAAAATGGCTTGAGTTACCTTACTATCTCGAGTTCATCCATCTCCTCCTTGCTCATACAATGGTATATACAGATCCTCATCCTGCCCAGCAACCAGCACCATTCTTAACCATTACCTCCCTAATCACCCTCTTCATACATGAGAGAAACACCTCCTTGTAATCCATTAACTGAAAAAATCTATTGATCACTTCCTATATTCCTACTCAGTAGCCAAGGTCTGGAACAGTATTCCTACAGATATTAGAGCAATGCCATGTAGTCACATATACGTACAATCTCTAAAGAGATTTCTCCTTAACTCTTGGTTCTGTAGCTGTCTTACACCAGGCTGACACTACCTATCACTCCTTCCTTCTCTTCCTTTTCTCTCCCCTCTCTTCCTTCCTTCTCCCTTTTTACTTTTCTTTCTCTTGCTATTTTTTCCCTTTCCTTTCCTCCCTTCTCTTATTAGCCAAAGCACCAGTTACTTCTCCGATAGCTCCATACTTTAACTCCATTTCCTAATCTCCCCATCTGCAAAATTTCATTCATTTCTCTTAGTCTTTTACCTATATTTAAAATGCTTAATATCCTTACCATTGGTTATCACTACTGATTGTATTTTACTAGGTGATCAATATCCTATGATTGATTTTCAGTAATCACTGTATGGTTTTCTGATCTGACTTTTATTTATCCTGTATGTCGATTCTACTATTTGTTACTGCACTTCATGTGATAATATTATGTAGGTTATTAACTGAACTATGTATGCTAGAGCTCTTTTCCCTGAGCCTCTGCTGAAAACTGGGTCTATGCCCAGTCAGACCTACCCAGTAAACAAATGCCAAATAAATAAAAATAAAAATAAATAATTGCAGCAGAGTGTAGGAACTGATTGTGTCAACAGCAAAGAGTTTAGAATATACCTTGTATGGATTATCATGGGCTAGACTATATAGTTCATTATAAGTAATCTCTGTGGCTTGAAGGGCTAAGGCAGTTTGCTTGAGTGATGGTATTCAGGGTTCTAATCCTAAAATATGCAGCTACTGATAAAACTTGGCTAGGGTTGTAAGGGCCCTAAGGTCAATAGCCTAGTAATGTTCTATGATCCAGTAAATTCAAATAACAAAACTCCTCAGGCAGCTATTAGCTCCAAAAAACAAGTCAATACAAGTGATATCACCAGCAATGCAAGACAGGAGGGACTTGGTACTTGAAAAGGTTCAATCAAATGTTTACTAAAACAAGCCTTTTTGGGCTATTTTCAAAATATTCATCAGGCATATCAACAATAATCACAATCCTCACTGAAATATTCCTACAACATCAATAAATTATCCCAATTAATCATTAATTTCAATCAGTTACAAGTCCAGGCATCATACATGTTATTATACACTGGCTAAAATCACTGATAATACTAGGAAAAACCCAATGAACAAAATGTAAATAAATGAAAATATATACCCATATTCACATTGCACTGCACACCATAATAATACATCATAATAAATGCATTTAAACAGTTTCAAATACATACTGTTGCATTTTTTATATATAACTAGATATATTTACTTACATTTATTGAACAGTGCTAACATTGACATGAATAATGTTAACACCAAATGATCAACAGTATGCATGTTAAATTACTAAGCATGCACTGAGCATCATTGCGTAGGCAAAAACCTTAAATCAAAATTAGGAAGAAAATATTGTTTTTTGCAAGGGGGAAAGTCCCTCCACACTCCCCCATATTGTGGACTACACCACCACACCTGTTGCTAATTATATATTATAACTCCAAGTTTGCAAAATTCTTGGGGAAAGGGCAAATTCTCTAACCCTAAAAATCATTCACAAGTGATCTGCCTGCTGGGCATTTTTAAATAAGCACTTCTTACATTGCAATGTTTATATCATTTATACATATTTAAATCGATCCTTAATGAGCATACAGTTACCCAACATAAAACGAGAGAAGCTTCGGATTGCTAAATATAAAACACTCTGCGGTATTTATAGTCATTTACACAAATCTGTTAAGGTTTTCTGTAATGTCCAGAAATGAGTGCAGCTTAGCTGCAATTCATAAAGGCCATTCGCCCAAATGCGAGACTGCTTCGAATGAACCAATACAAATGTACTAATAATAAGATGTAAATGATGAATGATGTAACTGAGTGTGTGCCAAGTATTCTCTACACCATTTTCCATTAATAGTGACATTTTCTTGCTTGTTCGTGCCATCTGTAGATAAGTTATATAATTGAAGGTCTTGCCAAACCTGAGTTACATTCCATGATAATGCTGTCACTTGCTGCTAGTATTGCTATTTCATGTTATGAATTCCTTGTCTTGGCCAGGGCAAAACTGCTTGCACTCAAAGTTGCTCATGGGCCAAGAAAACAAAAATATAAACAAAGGATAGCTTTTCGTAACTTTGATAATCAGGAAATCCTTGATAGGTTCAGAGTTGACAGTGACATTTAGGGGTCTTAGTGGGCATGTTAGACCCCTGTAGGGGTACTAGAAGAATGCATGGACTTCCTATCCCTGTGGGCACTAATTTATGTATAGTCCTCACTATACTTGTCACAGTGACCCTCCAGAGACATAGTGGGGACAGGCTGAGGATCTCACGGGATTCTGCTTTGAAAATACTGCAGCAGTCATGGATGTACTCTTGGCATGTATGGACTAGTACCTCTATTTCATGGTGTTACCTCAGGACCAAGCCGGGACTGTGCATGCCTTTTATGGAATGACATGTTTCCCTGAGGTAGTTGGTCAATAGGTCAATAGGTTAGTACTAAGCTAACTGCCCTTGTGAGCCATTGTAAGCCTAGCCGATTATCCTTTGTGAGACTCAAACCCTGCACCTTGTGTTTGTAAGGCAAACACCTTAACCATTAGGCTACCCTCCCAACCAAGTTTTACGTGCTGGCTTGCCGGGCCTAATGCACAACCTTCAACAAAGGAACTCCCGTTCACGCATGTCGCCACACAGAAGACGCTCTAACTGAGAATCGAACGAGCAACGTCTAACTGTGAGGCGACAATGCTACTACAGCACCACCACCGCAGTCTGTTGTGAGACATTGCACCCATGTTGCAATTAGGGCACCTTCTGGTTCACAGTGTGAGCATTTCCACAATAGGAAGGGCTAACATTCCATCATTTGCCAGGTAGTATGTGATGGATGGGGGTGCATCACCAGTGTCTCTGCCCAGCACCGTGGCAGTGCACATGATTCCCATATCTGGCACACTGGCTCACTCTACTACCCCTTCCTGCATGGCAGGATCTCAGATGCCCAGTGATCATCCTGTTGGTAAGTGGAAAATGTATATTTTTATATCATATTTTAATGGATATTTATGTTAAAATGTATTGCTGAATACTCAACCATTTTTTGTTCGTTTTGTCTCCTCCCTTTTTTCTTTCTTTCTTGTTTTATGACATCAGTGAGAAATCCAAGTGGAGCTGCAGAGAAGACCTATAACACATCCCTGTTCAAGACCTGTATTGTCACTGAGAAGGTCTTTAGCCTTCTGAAGAGCAATTTCAGGTGCCTGGATGAGTCTGGGGGGTGCCCCTCAGTATGACTCAGCTACTGCATGCTGGATGTTTACTGCATGTTGCATTCTGCACAACATGATCAGGGGCCTTTCTGGTGGTGTAGTGGCCCATGCTGTCATTGCAGCTCCTGGTTTTAGTCCCTCCATGACCAATGATGACCAACTGGCAGCAGTAGTAAGGGACCTCATGCAGCAGGCTCATGCATGGCATATGATTGCACAAGTAAAGAGGTGGCATCTAGTCCAATACTAAGGATCTTGACATTTAGGTTAGTTTTTTCTTTTTGTTTGTAAAAGTACATGAGTATAGCTGATACATGCTGTGAATCTAAGCTTTATGCTGTGTGGTGCATGCTCAGCTGACACTGTTCATCAGCCATCCTCTCTCAGGTTATTTTTTTTATTTTTATTTTAGAAAAATCACTCATATTATTGTTTGTTAAAGTCATGTCTGAGTGCTCACTGTCGTAAGACATCATAGAAATAATAATCACAATTTTCTCTGCTCTGATGACTAAATTCTGCTGTAGTGCTTTATTTAAGTATGTAAGTACTAAATGTCTTCAGTAATTCAATATTTCATGAGTTAATGCATTGGAATTGAATGAAAACATATACTGCCTTTTTATATTATGCCATTTCGTCTCAGATTCCGTTTGCTGTAGTACTGCACAACAGATTATTTTTATGCTGACATGCAGGATAATTTGTGACTTCAGAGATATAAAATATTAACGTTTGTGCAGTGGTGAGGGTGAAGTGGCAGCAGTGTAAGTTTGCATAGCATTATGCTCATTTTAATCTGAAATTATTTTGTTATAGTTCTCCTGGAAAATTATGAGCATTAATACTTTTATATTATGGGTAACTGACACCTGTAACAATATAGCATTGCTGTTAATGACTGCAGTGAAATGTTGTACAGATTCTTTCCTCCTTTATTTGATGGTTTACATAACAGGATTACAGGGATGAAATGCATACACTGGGAAACTTGACCCCCGCCCCAAAATATATATTTTTATCTTATTCTTCTTCAAGTTAGATATTCAGTTGTGTCTTTGAAAATGAAATTTCAAGTTACAGAATTGTCATAAATGATTCTCAGTAGTTCAAGATTAAATGAGTCATACACATCTCCTAAAGATAAGCTAGGTGATGCTACAAGTAATCTTGCAGAAGGGCTACCATGAGAATTGTAAGGTGAGTTTTGTATGATGTTGTGATCTACTTGATGCATGAGAACCTGCAGATACTGATCTAGCAGTGGTGCATGACCATGATAATGAGAGGCTCTGCTAGGTGTACATGAACACCGATGTAGCCAGCATGAAATCTGCTGTACTTGTTAACCTAGACTACTTACAGACATTTCCTGAGAAGGAACTGCATTCTCATGTGATTTCCACCCATGTGTCTGCACAATACCTCATCTTCTTCTCCTTGCAAGCCTGAGTCCAGCTTGAGTCTGGTAAGTCTTATCTAGTGTATGGATGGAGGTGGCTAATGATGGTTGGTGTGTCACCATACAATGTATCAGTGCAATCATAGCAGTCTCCTTGCCACCGATGCTTGATGTGCCACCATACTATGCATTAATGTGATTGTGGCATTATCCTACTCTGTGCCATTTCCAAGCAGTGCTAGAAATCTTCATAGATACCCTGGAGGACTCTAACCATTTCCAGCTGACTCTCTGTGACAGTACTGAGAGCCCTAACAATGTCATGGTGCATTTCCTGTTGGACAGCCAAAGCTTTACATGTTTTCTGGGTAACTGTAACACATTCCTGGACCTGGTTCCCCTTTGTAAATGTTTCTCTGTACAGACTGTTACCTCTAGATATCTGCCATCATCCTGAAAGTGTCAGTCTGAGTTTGGAAATATTGTTGTTGAGCTGCATGGTTGTTCCAGCTGTAAAGGGGTGAGTGTAATGTCATCACGTGCATGACTTCATGATGCACTGTCACTTCCTGCAGAGCTGCTAACATGTTGTTGGGTCAGATAACCTGCCATTAAATTTGGAGTCTGCCTGCTACTTTCCTCAGGCTGCTCATATATGTAACTATGTTATCATCGTCATCAGCAACACAAACACCCATTCTGCTGCTGATATCCTCCAAATTTATAGGTATAGTTTGTCTTTGATGCTGCTCTTGTAAAAAATGGGTTGAGCACATTACTAATAATGCAATAGCATACATTACTATATGCCTAAAGATTGGTGAGTAGGACACTAACCATTCCACCTGCCTTTATTGGCATTCTGTGCTGATGTACAAGGTTTACCTATTAATAGTTAATTATCATATGTTTTATGTAATCTATCCATTTCAGCATTAATTTCTCTATATAAATATATGTTATGAGATGTTCAGTCAGATGGAAATTCAAACATCTGTGTTTCGGGTGTTCCATCTGCGGGCATCTCAACTCCAGATTCTGATATTAAGCCTATACATATACACACACACACACACATATATATATATATATATATATATATATATATATATATATATATATATATATATATATGCGTGTGTGTGTGTGCGTTCATAGGTTCATAGGTTGGTACTAGGCTATCAGCCCTATGGCCTATACAAGCCTAGCCATAACAATTCCCTGGCTATTTCTTCCCAGACTATTTACTTCCCTGGACCCCTGTCTAGCAGGGTGACTGACGTGTTCCCCGGGGTATATTTCCTTTCTTTCATCCAATCATCAAGGTTCCTTTTGAAGAGGGCCAAAGAGGCACTCTCCTTGACATGTATGGGCAATCTATTCCAGAGTCTGCGGAGTCTCTGAGTCAGGAACCTATCCCTCCATCGTGTTTTGTTTATTGTGATGACAAGGTTTAGATCCCTGGAGCGTGTGGCTCTGAGGGATTGGGATTTTTTTAAGTGTAGCATGTCCAACAGCTATGGGTTTGACATGGCCTTGTATGTTAAGCAGAGATCGCCTCTGAGTAGACGATATGTGAGAGAGTATAGCTGGAGTTTTTAGGGCGGTCAGCGCAGGGCATCTGCTTTAGGCCTGTGATTCTTTTAGTGAGGTATTTCTGCAGCCTTTCCAGTTGCTGCAGATGTCTTGAGAGGTACATACCAAATGGGGCATTATATTCTATAATGGGTCTAATGAGGGATGAGTGCAGTGGGATAATGAACTCCTTTTTTCTGGATGAAAAGCCCTTAGTGATGAGGTGTGCCACATAGAAGGATTTCCTGATTGTTGTGGTGATGTGGTTATCGAAGGTGAGACCACTGTCCACCTGTGTCCCTAAGTCTCTTATCACACTTTCGGTGTTTAGTGTACTACCACCTATATGGTAATTCACAGGTACATGTTTTTTCCCAAAGGGGATAACTATACATCATATCATTTATCATTTTAATTATGCATTTCTTTCTTCTTTATTATTTTGTTTCTCTCCCATTTATTTTACTATTTTTTTTTACAGATTCAAATCCTTCCAGAGCATCCCAGGTATGTATCTCCCAGGTTAGAGAGTGCTCACCCTCTGCTCATTCTGGAACATCCACACAGGGTCAGGGTGGTGTCACCAGGCCTGCATACTCCCCATTATATGGCAGCCTGGAAAACCTCTCAGAAAGGGGGCTTTGAAACTTGATAGAGAATTTATTGGAGCAGTTAGTTGTCAGATAGATTCAACCCATAAAAGCCTCTCTACAGCATGATGAAGATAAGCTGTTTAATGTGGTGCTGACCACTGCACCACCACAGCCACCATAAGCCACTACCCCCTCACATTGGGGTTCAAAGTATTTGAGGCTCTGTGGACTGGGACTCCTGCACCATCTCTTCCTCAGCCTTTCTCCCCTTATCCTCTGTCCATCACCTTTTTACTTATTGTCCATCCATACTACCCTAACACAAAAAAAACTTAAAAAACGGGGGGTCTATCCCCAACAAAACATGGTGCTCTTCTCTCCCACCTATTTCAGCACAAACTATGTTGATGATTTCCTTCTGTGTTCCGATCTTTTTTTGTATCCTTTTTTTCAGTCTTTCCTCTCTCCCTTTTCTATTCTTTAATAAAACCATCAGGGTGTCTACATAAAGATATACCTATATAAAACATTATTAATCCCTTTATTTTTTTTTATTTCATTGATAAATTCTGTACAGTCTGCTGATTGACTTATACCTTTCAAGGGAGTCTGTGCCTATCCACTTTCACCTGTGATACTTGAAAACAAACTAAAATGAAAGCTCAGGCTTTTACATACTAATTTGTAACTTCCTAGTATTGAATTTTATATACTTTATGCTTTGCCATAAATGAGTGTGTTTTTAAAAAGTGGTTCAAGTATGCTCAAGGCTCTCCACTGCACCCCCATCCAGCAAGGAAGTCTTTAAGGTTATGTGGTCTAGGACTCCTGTACCATATCTTCCTCAGGCCTTCTTACCTTTCCATTAACCATCACCCTCTTACCTATTGGCCAACCAGATTGCCCTATCACAAAAAAAAAACAGTTAAAAAATAGAGGGAGTCTGTCCCCTGTATCCATCTAGTGGCACTACGTGCGGATAACCACTAAGCATGTGTGAAGTTCCGAACTATGAATACCAGCCTCTGAGTATTGCAGCTTGCTCTGCTACATACAAATGACTAAACTGCAGCAGTTTGATGCAAAAAAATGCTTTGTTTCTTAAATATAACTATAAATTACAGTGTGCTAAAGATAAAAAAAAAAATCTCCATCCCAAGACATTATTGGGTCATTTTTGTAGCAGTTCTTTTAAAGTCTTTGCTTTTTCATAATGCAAAGAAAGACATTATGGTATTTATAGGTGCATACTAGGCTAAATCCACTAGGGTCCTTATAAGCCTAGCTGTGCAACCCAAATGGGACCCACACATTTGATTTATATAGAGGGTGATTTACTGACTGCCTATGTCCATCAGAGACATAGGAGCCAGATCAAGGGTGAAGGTGAGAATCAAACTCTGTATCTTGGGTTTGTGAGATAAATACCTTAGCCATTATGCCAACACCCAATCCCTGGTTTTACAAATTAAGTACTTTGTATAATCTCAATGTTCTGAGATATGACATATTCTATTTGCTTTCTACTTGTTACTTGTAGAAGAATATCACAACTGAAAATAATAAGTAAGTAAAAGAGCATAAAGCTAACTGGAAGACACCACTCCCTCCCCTCCTGGAATGGCATTCCGGTAACTTCACTCAGTCCCACCATGCTCTGCCTGAATGCTCTTATAGCAAGACACTGTTCAAACATGTGTAATCTGAGTCAAAGTTGGGGATTTATTCTTCTGTGGCTCAGAAATGGGTTTAACTTTAAGAGATGTCCTTGAGGAGAAGAATCTCCATGAAGGATTTTATTCCAAGGCAAATACCACACAACACTTTTCTGTGAGAAAACAGCAATTCTAATACGTCTGCTAAATATGGAGGAAAGACAGTATTTATTACATTTTGAAAATGTATGGAGTTCTTTATTCATGGCCCTTTGAAGATAATCCGTATTAAAGTTTAGCAGTTTTTTTCCCCTTCAGAGAAATGATTGTATTCTGTTGTACTGTCTTGTATTGCATTGTATTGCACTGCACTGGATTTATTTATATCTGTTTAGCTAGAAAGTTTACTCGTCAATATTGATCGCTTTCAGGTCTCATCAAATGAAATGACAAACAGTTCACAAACAAAAATGTAGACGTAAGCAATAGTAGGGTTGTTCAGATTTGTTACATAGAATGACTGTTTATAGACATTATAGTTAAAAGAGTGTTTAAAATAATATTTATGATTAATTCATTATGTTATTTACAAACACTCCAGAAACAGGCTATGACCACAAAGAAATAAACCTTTATTATATTAACCATGCAATAATAAAAAAAATGCTTTCACTCCAACGTGTTTGACATGAAAGTGATTGTTTTATTGTTGAATTGTAAATGTAATTAAGGCTTCCTTCTTCATGGCTCTTGGTCTGTTATGGACAATTTTTTGATTTTACATCATTTACAAGGACACAAATTTATATACATTTTCTTTTATTTTGAATAATCTTATTTAAGAAATACTGTATTCCTTAGAATATGATCATATTTAATGTTGTGGCTCAGATTAAATTTGAATTTCACCTCCTTTTCTTGTCTGCTTTTAGGGATAATCATGACCAGTTTGAAAATGATGGACTTTATAAAGATTTGTGGCTAGGTGATACCCCATTATTTACTAGTAGTATGAGTTATCTGCATTCCACAAAGGTCATTATAGAAATTGTATAGATTGCAATTAAAGTTCACAGCTATGGATTTCTCATAGTTTAGACTTTAGCTAGCAATGCTGGAGAGGAGTGATACACCAAGGTGTCACTGACCAAAGCTTCGAATATCATTTTTGTTTATATTAGAATTGTTCAAATATAGTTTCTAAATATAGGATGAATAGGGGTGATGACAAGCGTCTGCCTTGCCTAGCATCTAGGTAGCAAGATTAATACTTACACCCTTAAGTACATTGATAAAAACACCTGGAAGAAGTTTAATTTCATGATGTTTTCCCAATAAAATGGAAGTTAACATGATCAGATACCTTGCAAGAATACAAAATAATAATGGTGTTGTCTGAACCTTTCATAGAGTTTAAGAATTTTCAAGTATAGGATTATTTTTGTGGTTTGATTTGGGATGTAAATCAATACAAAGAAAGGGCTGTGGTAATTTGATATTCATCTTGAAGTTTTTCCACCAAACTAGCTGTTAGAAGCTAAACATCTATATAAATTAAAGTTATTCATCAATTGTAATGAGTAATGGGTTTGTGTGAGGTTTAATCATAAATACTGTTTAGACTTGAGACAGAGATAATTAAATATATTTAGTATAGAGAAGGTATATATTTTTACAGGCATAGGCTCTGCTGAGATAATTTAATTTATAAAAATGAGAATAAAAAACATCCAGCATTGGTGATTTATTTACATTTTGCTTTAGAATTACTTTTTATTCTTATGTCTTATCCATACCGATATTAGTAAAAAGATTTCTGGGACTTTGAGAGACAGAAGGTTTATTACACTGAATGAGGTATTGATCTAAAATGGGGCTGTAGTGAATCGCATCAGAATTGTTACATATTTAAAAATACGTATTTGAGAAATAGTTTTATTTAGTTAATAAGGGACTATTCTACTATGAAACAGCTTTTCTCAGTGTTGATAACATTATTTTCAACTCTTAGGGAATTTAGCCCCATTTATGGACAAGTTTGCAATATCTTATTCTCAAATTATATATATTTTCCAGCCTGTGAGTGTAATGTTTCAGTTTTTATATCTATATTTTTGTACACTTACAGGATCCCTTTTATTGTAACTATTTTTCTAAAGCAGATAACACTGACTGAAGCTTGGCTTGTTTAGATTTTCTTCTGTTGGTTAAAATAGCTGTCCTAGTAAAAAATATTTTATACAACCTAGCCAGGTCAAGTCACTTCATAAAATCCAAATAAAAAGAAAATTTAATAATGAAGTATTTCATGCAGAGAGTCCTTAAAGGCTTCACGTTGCATGTTAAATAGTAATATTAACTTGCTAAGTCCGGAAGGGAGCATTTTATAAATCTGTGTATCCGCTGATTCTTCAGAAATTTTGGGCTACAGGTTTTTCTTTTTGAGTAAGTAGATTAAGAAACATTTTGTACTTTAGCATGAATAGAATTAATCAAAATAATATTTATTGTCAATGATAACAGCCTTAATGATGCAGTTAAAAGATCTTAAAATTAAGAGGAAGCATATGCTAGCTCAATAGTTGCTATAAAATAGAAGAAGAATTATTCTTTCGCTGGAAAGAGTAGTTCTACAATGGCCAACCAGACTATAGATTAACAGTAGTTCTATAAATGCACATTTCTGATGCATGACTTAGAAGATGTAGTTCTAATTTTCAGACTATTACCATGAACCATATTTGTCTCCAGCTCTAACTAACAAACTCTATAAGGACATTCAATCGTGAGGCAAAGAGGAAGAGTTTTTCAAAGGATGGTAATACTCTTTATAAAGCAAAAATCAAAAGCTAAGACTCTGCAGGTAGGTGGTTACTTAATTTGAAAAATCTGTTTATTATTATTTGGTTATCTACATTTGTTTAACAAGAAAGTCCAACTAGAAGACCAGGGAGAAAAGCTCAAAAAATGAACAATCAGTATAATATATGCAGCTGAAGACGTTTATGCATAAATATTCAGTATACATTTGAACAGGTAAACATATAAGATACAAAGTACAACTTCCAATAAGTCTGCTTTGCTGGGTTACCAGGTTTAACAGTGTCAGAGGTATGACTTCCATAAACTGTTCAGTTCAGCATTGACACTTGAACTCGATATGGTAAACATATGCTAAATTGGGATGTGCTGAAAATCTTCATGAACCCTTTTCTACCTCCTTACTGCCAGTCTGTGTGTATAGCAGCCACTTAAGGACACACATAGATGTGTAAATAAAATGAGCAGTTAAAAATGCAGACATTCTCATTTGTGACTTGAAGTTCTTCAGAGCACAGCTCCTCAGTAACCAACCACGTTGTTAAATGTCTTATATATTTATTTTGGTTCTAGAATTAAACACAGTTATTGAAACATCTGATTTTTAAATCATTTAAGTTTGTGGGTTTCACTGCATATTGAATTATATGTTGTTCTAAAAATGAACCATCCCAGAACTCTCTCTGTCTTTCATTCTCTGTTGAAATATTTCCACCAAAGAAGAAAAAGAATGTTCATCAAATCCCGCAAACAATTAAAAAAATGTCTGACAGGGTAGCAAAAACCTGTAGAGCTGCTACAGCAAAAAATCTCACATCCAACCAGTCAAAAAAATTATTTTAATTTTGGATTCTTCATCATTTTCCTCTTTATTAATGTTCCTATTGTACCTCAGATTCCTCAGTTAACTCACACCGGTTTATGAAAACAATATGTGTTTGCTTAATTATATTGTAGTTTGTAAGTTCTATTTTTGTTTCTGATAATTTACATTTGATGACATGGAAATGGAAGAGAGTCAGACTGCAGGCAATGCATACCGGGACTTTAATGATCTGCACAACTTTACAGTGTGCAGATGAATCTGAATTTGTGTGCAGTTAGAGAAGTAGCCATGCAGTGAACACAGAGACTGAAAGTAACCTTTTATTAACAACACATTCATTGGTTAGCTATATATCATTGGAAAATGAAATGAAAGTATTGATAAAAAATATTCAGGAGACAGAAACTAATATCAAAACCTTCTTTGGCATCTAAGAACAAAGTGGGAGTTATAAATCAATGTGTTTCTCTATTATATCATGAAGCTTTAGTGTGATTGATGGGTCACAAAAACGTGTTAAATCAAGTAGAGAGAAAAACAAGAAAATTATTTCATTCCTGTGGGATGGTATATAAAAATCAGTGTATGAGAAAACTGGATAGCCTAAGGTATGAAGGCGGTTTGGACCATCTTAAACCTGATTATACATATAGAGCTAGACTTGTGTTACTATGAAAAGAAAAAGTGAGAATGTCAGATACTGTAGCTGAAGGAGAAAAGGAAACCAGCTGTATAAATTACTTAAATAGTCACAGCATCTAGAATGTCCTTTGTACTGAAAGATATATAATTTATTCAAAGATGCAGAAGAAAACCAGAGCAATGTGGAGAAAAGATACCCTTGTATAAGTCCAGTATTGTCTAGAGAAAATGCACTAATGGAAATGAATCTCTAGACATATGTTAATATGTTACCCATGCACATGATCTCTCTAATTAATATACAAGGAGGCAGTCTTGGGTAACTTGCTCGTAGAGAAAAGAGAACTTATGTCAAATTACAAAAAGTAGGGTTGGATGGTTAGTGTTTCTAATAAGTTTAAATACATGGTATGGGTTTCCTGGGTCATAGGGGGGATCTATAGCGTGCAAAGAAGTGGTATTGGATTTTACATATGGTGATTTGAACATGGAGCAGCTCGACTGCATTGTCCTGTTTGACCAGCCTTGAAGTACAGTATATTTATTTTTGATGTAAATAGAGACACCTCCATCTTTAGTCTCTGACATGATTTTTAAACATGTCCTGACCTGGTGGAGCTCTTTATAGGTTCATAGGTTCATAGGTGTTTACTAGGCTAATGACCACAACGGTCTTTTTTAAGCCTAGCCATGCATCTCAAATATCTGACAAGTTCTGATAACCTTGACAAATGTAAGCATGGGCCTGGGAGATGAACCATTTACAAGTTACCTGTTTGCATTAGAGAGAGATGTGCCAAACCAGGGATGAATTTCTGGTTCCCATCCAATTGTCCAAGTTGCACTTGAATTGGGTTAATGAGAAACTCTGCTTCACATGGACGAGGGGCCTGTTCCATAGATGGAGTAGTCTCTGGGGTACATAACTATCTTGAGTACATAACTGTCTCTCCAACAGGTCCTATTTATAACACAGGCAAGGCTTAAGTCTTTAGAATGGGTAATTCTGGTATTGTTTGTTTTGTGGATATGCAGGAGGTCCAGCGGAGTGGGGTCTGACAATGCCCTGCATGCCAGGCATAGATCTCCCTTCAAAAACCTGTAGGAGACAGAAAACAGGGATAGGGCCTTGAGGCGGTCTGCATAGAACATATTGCTTATGCCCTGTATTCTTTTAGTGAGGAACCTCTGTGGACGTTCCAGTTGTTGGATATGCCTGGTTAGGTTCATACCAAAGGGGGGATTGTACTCAATGATCATTCTGATGAATGTTGAATACAGTGAAACAATGACTTCCTTGGACTTAGATGAGATGCCTTTGTTTATCAGTTGTGCAACATAGATCCTCACCACTGTAGACACATGATGATCAAAGGCTAGATTACTATCTATGTGTGTCCCTAAGTCCCTGACTACTGGGTCAACTCTAAGAAGTGTGTTGTCAGTATGATAGTTACCAGGGATGGATGACTTCCCAAAGAATATTATTATGCATTTCTTGGGATTTAGTTTTAGTCTATGGCTCTGACACCAGTTGTTTGTCTGTGTCAGCCCTTCCTGGAAACATTTGTGTCAGTTTGAGTTTCAATGACAGCTCCTAATTTGCAATCTTCTGCAAATTTAATCAGCCAGAGACTACTAACATTGGCCTTGACTTCTGAGAAGTAAATGCCAAAAAGGGGCAGTCCAAGGACTGATCCTTGAGGGGCACCACTTGTGACTGGCCTCTTAGTAGAGGTGGACTCCCCAGTTCTAACTTCCTGGGTCCTGTCTTTGAGCCAGTTGGCTATCCACCGGGTGACATACAGGTTTGTACCTAACCTCTTGAGTTTGTCAACAATGCCCAAGTGGGGTATTGTGTCAAATGCCTTGGTCAGGTCAAGGTAGGCAGTGTGAACAATTTTGCCCTCATCCATTGCATTGGTGACCTTTTCAAAGAAGTCCACCAGGTTCAGTAGGCATGATCTTCCCTTGACAAAACCAAACAGGGTTGGGTTCAGTGTCTGGAGGTTTACTATATCTCTGTTGATCATCTCCATGATAATTATTTCCATGGCTTTACATGTAAGACTAGTGAAACTTATGGGTCTGTAGTTTCCAGGGTCTGTAAATGGCCCATCCTTGTGCGGAGGGATGACTGTTGCCTTTCTCCATTCATGAGGCACAAAGCCTGTTTGGGGGCTACAGTTAAATAATAATTCCAGAGGCCCTGATAGTTCATGTTTCATGCTATTTAGAAGGCATCCTGGGATATTGTCTGGGTCCATTCATGCAGTGTTCCTGGTCTTAGAGAGAGCATTAAAGACCTGTTTCCTAGTGACAGTAGGGGGAGTTATATAGGTTCATAGGTTCATAGGTTCATACTAGGCTATCTGCCCGAGGGCATTTACAAGCCTAGCCCATCGTTTTGTGGCTTACGCCACCCCTTTAGTATGGGGAACTATACCCATTATTTTGCTGTGCCTCTGTCGAGCAGTGACACTGAGGTAATCCCTGGGGTATATCTGCGATCTCCCATCCATTGGTCAAGATTTCTCTTGAACAAGGCCAGCGAGGTGCTCTGCCTCACATGTACCGGGATTTTGTTCCACAGCATAGGGAGTCTTTGGGTGATGAATCTATCCCTCCAGCACGTCCTATTAATAGCCGTGTCGAGGTTTAAGTCTCCCGCCCTTGTGGCTCTAATGGATCTAGATTTTTGAGGTGAAGCATATTCATCAAATCTGGGTTTGACATGGCCTTGTATGTTAGGCAAAGGTCACCTCTGAGCAAGCGATGCGACTGAATAGAGCTGGAGTTCTTTCAGTCGGGCAGCATAGGACAGATTTTGAGACCCTTTATCCTTTTGGTGAGGAACTTTGTGGCCTCTCCAGCTGCTGCAAGTGTCGGGTCAGATACATCCCAAATGGGGCATTGTACTCAATCATTGGTCTGATGAGTGATGAGTAAAGGAGACTATGACCTCCCTTGATCTAGATGAGAATCCCTTCATGATAAGGTGGGCAATGTAGAAGGTCTTCCTAACTACTTTAGCTACATGGGTGTCGAATGACAGACTACTATCAACCTGGGTCCCCAGGTCCCTGATAACTTCTTCTGTGCTCAGTGGATTGCCACCTATTTGGTAGCTAGGGTAACCTTGTTTTTCCCAAAGGGTATGACTATGCATTTTTGGCATTTAACTTCAGGCCGTGGCTCTGGCACCAGTTATCCGTTTCTGTGAGACCCTTCTGAAGGATATCTGTGTCAGATGTGTTTTCTACTATGGCCCAGTTTGCAGTCATCTGCAAACTTTGTCAGCCATAACCCTCCTGTGTTTGCTTGTACTTCGGAAAAGTAGATGCCAAACAAGAGAGGGCCCAGGACTGAGCCCTGTGGGACACCACTTGTGACAGGTTTTGAGTCTGACATGGCGCCAGCAACTCTGACCCTGTGGGTTCTGTCACTCAGCCAGTTTGCAACCCATCTTGTGATGTATGGGTTAACATTTAAGCTGATGAGTTTTTCAATGATACCCGAGTGGGGTATTGTATCGAAGGCCTTAGCCAGATCGAGGTAGGCTGTATGGACTGCCTTTTCCTCGTCAATGGCTTTGGTGACTGTTTCGAAGAAGTCAACCAAGTTTAAAAGGCATGATCTGCCTTTGACAAAGCCAAACTGGGTTGGATCCAAAGTCTGCAAATTCCTATGTCTTTATTTATGAGGTCCATTATGATCCTCTCCATGGCTTTGCAGATAAGGCTTGTCAAGCTAATGGGCCGGTAATTTCCAGGGTCGGTGGAGGCACCGCCTTTGTGAAGTGGGACCACAGTTGCAGTGCGCCACTCCTGGGTAATGTATCCAGAGGTAAGACTTTGATTAAACAGCTGTCCTAGCTGTGGGTTTAATTCCTCATTGAGTTCGTGGAGCACACAGCCGGGGACACCATCAGGTCCCATGGATGCTGTGTTTTTGCTTTGGAGAGAGCAGTTCTCACTTGGGCGCTGGAGATGTTTGGGGGGCTGCAATCGTTTGGTATAGATATCTCTCCTTTTGGGGGGGGGGAGTTTGCACTGAACCTGTCAGCCAGTATGTTGGCAATGTCTGTAGGATCAGTAATCTTCACATCATTTTGAACTAGTTCTGAGCATATCTGGGAGTTTCCTCCTAGGTTTCTAACATAGCTAAAGAAGGCCTTATGATTGTCTTTTGAGTCTTTAGCTATTTTTCTCTCGAAATTTGCTTTGGATGATTTTATGAGAGCTCTTAGTGTTTTACTTATAGTGATCAAGGGTGTCTTACCTTTTAAGGATTTTGCTCTATCTTGTAGTAGCTTCCTCCTTTTATTGTAGAGTTTGTTTATGGCTGGGGTCCACCAGACTGGACGCTTGCCTTTGGTACTAAGAGTCTTTGTTTTGTTTGGGATTGCCTTATCCATGCAGTCCTGCAGGTGCTGGTAGAAGGTGTTTGTAAGTGATTCAGCGGCTTGAGTACTGTTTTCCGCCAGCTCGGGGCCTTAAAGGAGACCACACTAGTCTTTAGAAGTGTGAAGTCGGCTTTTGAAAAGTTCTTTATTGTGGTCTTTTTTATTTCAGGTGGGGGTGGGATGAGGACCTCCAGCGAGATTAGTTTGTGATCTGATCTCACCAGTGAGGGTATACTTCGGTGTTGAACATTGTGCTCCCATGTTCGTGATGATGAGATCAAGTATGTTATCTCCTCTTGTGGGGATGGTGACTAGTTGTTCCATGGCATTTGAGTTTATGAATTCCAGGAACTTTTGGGCTAGGGTGTTTGGGCTTGAGTAGTGTTCCCAGTCTATATTAGGGTAATTGAAGTCACCTAGTATGATGGTGTTTGGTGATACATTTATCCCCTCTAGTGTTTTCAGGAAGGCCATGTGAGGTTCCTGAGTTTGTGAGGGTGGCCTGTAACATGCTACAATTTGCAGAGCAGTCTTGCCTATGGTTAATTGCACCTGGATGGTCTCTGATGCAACGTGCGTTGCCACAAGTCTTGAGGTGTGGGTGTCCTTGATGAATATGGATACCCCCCCTCCTTTCTTCATATTGTCCGGATTTTGGGGCCGGAACGCATGATATGAGGTAAAACCTGATAGCACTGGGGTGCTCTCAGGAGCCTTGAACCAGGTTTCTGTCACAGCACAGACATCGATGTTCTCCATACTGAGAAGGGCCTCGAGTGCATGCATTTTGAGATTTAGACTTCTGGCATTGAGCAGCATTACCCTTAGTTTTTTTTCCTTTTTTGTGTTCTACGGTGGTAGGTTTAGAATTTGAGCCTTGCCTAAAAAAGGCACTATGGGGGTGGCAAGAGTCTTTGCCAATATCCGGAATCCCAGGGGTGACAAGGTGCAAGCCGTCCCTTCCGAAGCAGCGTGGCTTGTCCAGCATGTCATCCCAGGCAGACAGATACTGGATCCCCTTTGAATGACACCAGTGTTTAAGCCAATTGTTAAAGCTGATCATCTTATCTCTGTATTGTGGCATCACTCTTGGTGAAGGTAGGATACTGCTCAAGGTCAGGGTCATACCTGCCTGGGCTACATAATCAGAGAGCTCCTCAATGTGTCTTTTCATGTAGTCCAAGGAGGTATGTCTCAGGTCGTTTACACCAGCGTGGACAATGACTGAGTCATATTTGTACTTGCTGTTGAGAGACCTGAGTGCTTGCGTTATGTGGCGGATTCTAGCGCCCGACAGGCAGCTTACTGTGACCTTCTCCTTACTCAGTCTGGTGAGCGGGACGTCAGTGTGTCTGACTATGGAGTCACCAATGACTAGTGTGTCTGGCATTGTGTTTGGCCTTAAGGGCTGTGACTGTTTGACACTCTGACTGTGAGGTCTATGTGTTGCAGGTGTTGTGTTCTGAGGTGGTGGTTGTTTGGGTGTCTGCTTTGGTGGCCTCTGCTGTTTTGGTAGATTTTGATCAGAGCCTCCGAGTATGTCTTTGTGTGTTTATGTGTATGATTTGAGGTTGTAATGGTGCTATGTGAGACTGGGTCTATAGTGTGTGTGGTAACCTTCTCCTCCTGACTGGTCTTGCCAGTCCTGTGTTGAGAGAGCTCAGCCTCCAGTTTGGCCGTATAGTTGCATCTCTCACATGTATTTGTGTTTTGTGATATTTGATGATATTTCCTGAGGGAAAGATGAGGGGGAGAGAGGAGTGAATTTGGAGCTGAATTTATCAGCCAAGATGTCTACTATATCCTCTGGCTCTGTATAGGTGGCTCCATTTACAATGAGCTCTGCACACAATTGTGTATTGCCTTTGAGGCTGCAGACATAGCTAAAGAATGCTTTGTGGTTGTCCTTGACCTGGGAGGCCACACTTACCTCAAAGTTGGCTTTGGTAGACTTTATTTGGCCTCTGAGTTGTTTGTTTAGTTTGAGCAGTGTGCTTTTATCCTGCTGGGTGCTGCACCTCCTAATTTTTGCCATGATTTTCTTCCTCCTGTCATACATCCAACTGATTTTGTGATTCCACCAGGGTGGCTTGTTTTTTGAGTTAGTTCTATACTTCTTCTTGGTGGTACAGCTGCCTCTAAGCAGCTATTAAAATGCTTGTACAGGGTTACTGTGAACAGTTCTGCATAGGCAGAAGTGTTCTCAGGGTTTACAGGGGCTAGAAATTTTGCCAGGTTCTCAATTAATATCAGGAGGTTACCCTTAGAATAGTTCCTGAATATTCCGGGTTTAGCTGGGGGCCCAGGTTTTATTTTTACTTCAAACCATTTTGTGCTCTGACCTTAACAAGGAAAGTATAATAGTAGGGGTTGTGCAGCACTGTCCCATATTTGTGAGGACCAGATCCAGTATGGTTGCACCCCTGGTTGGTGTATTGACTATCTGGTCTAGGGAGTTTGTGTTTACAAAATCCAGGAATCTCTGTGCATGTATGTTTGATGTTGTATAGGATTCACAGTTAATAGTGGGGTAATTAAAGTCATCCATGAATATGGTATTGGGTTGGATGGTTAGTCTTTCTAATAAGTTTAAATACATGTTTTGGGTTTCCTGGGTCATAGGGGGGAACTATAGCGTGCAAAGAAGTGGTATTGGATTTTACCTATGGTGATTTGAACATGGAGCAGCTCGACTGAATTGTCCTGTTTGACCAGCCTTGAAGTACAGTATATTTATTTTTGATGTAAATAGAGACACCTCCATCTTTAGTCTCTGTCTGTGAAGTAGTTGATCTAAATGTGTGGAAGGCATTATAACCTTGCACTGTTGGTGTGCTCTCCGCAGCTTTAAACTATGTGTCAGTGACTGCACAGACATCAGCATTCTCTAGGGTAAAGAGAGCTTCTAGGGAGTGGTGTTTTTTGTTTAGACTCCTAGCATTGAGAAGTAATACCTTTAGATTTTCTTGGTTTTGATTTGCTATGTCGGAAGTATTTTCAGTTTGGCATTGCCTATAAAAGGCACTATGGGGGAAGACAGTGTTTTAGCTAATATTCAAAAGCCTAGAGGGGAGAGGAGCAGTCCATCTCTGGCAAAGCAGCATGGTCTGTTGACCATCTCCTTCCATGCTGCCAAATATCGTATCCCCTTAGAATGACACCAGAAACTAAGCCAATTATTAAAGTCCATCATCTTTTTTTCATATTGTGGCATCATCCTTGGAGAATGTAAAATGCTGCTCAATGTTAGGCTCATACCAATCTGAGACATGTATTCCGAGAGTTCTATGATGTCCCTCTTCATATAGTCTAGGGAGGTACATCTCAGGTCATTTACGTGGACTATGACTGAGTCATATTGGTAATTGTGGTCCAATGACCTGAGTTCATGCATAATGTGGGGGATCCTAGCCACTGATAAGCAACAGACCCTAGCTTTCTCCTTATTCGGCCTGGTGAGAGGGACATCAGTGTGTCTCATGATGGAGTCTCCAATGACCAGAATGTTGGATTGTATGGTGACTTACCTTATGGGCTTATAGGTAGATGTAGTTCTCTGTGTTGATGTGGGTATTATTTTGAAGAGTGCGTTTGGGGATGCTGAGGGTATTTCTTATGTGTACTTTGTTCAGGAGGACTTTGTGGTTTAGGAAGGTTACATGTAAGTGCCTCAGTATATGAGGGTCTATATGGCTTGCTTTGAATTGTGCATGATGGGTGCAGCATGTGTACTACTGACAACCTTATTTTCATTAGGAGTACTTTATGTGAGAGCTTTCCCCCAGTCACATTGTGTAAATACATCTCTCACATACCATATCAGTTTGTTTGAGAATTTACTGGTTGTCAGTAAACATGAGGCAATTTCTACATTGCCTCAGGATGCCCATATCCACTAAGCTGGTAACAGAGACAGTAGAAAAGTTCATATCCATGGCAGCAGACCCTTTTTATTGATTAGACTGCTGGAGTGTGAATATCAGTCACTGTCAGGAGTATCCGGTTTGCAACTATGTGGACAGTGCTTGTCACTGAAAACTGGTTGTCCTGTGTGCAACTAGATATTTGAGAAATTTCAATTGTGCTTTTACAGGAAAAATGTCACTCAAGTTGTTTGAGTCTGTACAGAGCACTGCCAAACACTTGAGGGGAAACTAATATGTAGACCATGAAAATTTAAGGATGAAGTATTTAGGTAAATATTCTGAAGTTAAAAACAAATCAAGCAGTACTTACTGAAAACAAAGAATTAGTTTGTCAAGAATGATGAAAAAAGGGAAGTCACATGAATGGCTACTTCCTGGCTACTACTAATGCTGGTTTCAGCACAACTTCACCATGTTGGGATACAATGCTCCTTTGCTTCTTCTCTCATCAGAAGCAAAATGTTAGCACCAATCCCAAGATAAGAAGCAGGCCACAGCCTGTTTGTTGATCCACAGTCTTGTCTCAGATGATGCAAGGGTCTGTAGGCTTGTAGCCTTTTTCTGGTAGATGCCTTGAATAGCAACCAGACCAATCAGGTATGTTAAGCACAGACACTCACTCTCCAACCAGAAACAGTTAGGAATGAATGCACTCTGCTCCTACTCTCACCAGGATTAGAATATAAGCACAGATTCCAACTGCCACCTATAAGTCAGTTATTGGGCTTTCAGTGATCAACAGTCTCCAGGAAATAATGTCACTGTACTCTTTCTCTCATCAGGAGAAAAGAGAAGTACTAATCCCAATATGACTACTGAGAGACAGAATGTGGGGTCTCCAATAACTGGTGGTCTTGCAATTGATGCGTAAAGGTAAGATGAAAAAAAAATGGTTTATCCTAAACACTGTACTGTGCACTAAGTGGTTAGATAAGAAAGATGGTAACTTAAGTTTTAGCTGTCTAAAAAGTTAAGTTTTAATGAAGACACTATTTTTAAAAGAGCAAGATAGATTGAAAGGGTATGGTCACTTTTGTATTCTGGTACTATGGAACACAGTAGGATGGGCAATAAATTTAAATAGTTGAAGGGGAGTGATTTCACAAAATGATAATTTTGTGCTTACTCACACCAGGTCACACCAGCCAGTAAAAGGAGAGAGGAAATGAAATATATGGTCAAATTAACATAAGGGGCAGGCAACTAGAAAGACAGTTGTGTTTAAGAACACAACAGTGACAGAGTGAGATTGTTTGACTCACAAGAGACAGAGTTGTGGTCTCTTTTCAAGTTTTAATATGCAGTTAAAAGCAGAATAGAAGTAAAACATAGTGTGAAGAAAACAAATCACAGTATACAAAATATAAAAAGTTAATAAAGTAATACAAAATACAAGAAATAAAAAGCAAACTAACCTTTCCCTCACAGCAAGCTATGGCATAAAAGAGTTGAGGAAATTTCAGGCCAGAGCATGGTCACAAATATCTGATCTGTGAATATGTAGGATGCTACAAGGCACTTCTTGGACAGGATCCATTTAGTGGCCTTCTCCACAACTGCAGAGGATGAGTTTCATGCCCAGTGTATGCCCATCATTGGGAGCCATAATGCTGTTGCTTTGGGTGATTTTAATATCCACTGAGCTCCATATGGCACAAGCACCAGCATAATCTATTCCCGAAATTTTCTCTGACACAGGTTACTGTAGAATTTGATGAACAGACTTACAATGGGCAATCAATGTCAGGATGATTGCCCTGTTTATTAACAGCACCTCATTTTGACATCTTAACATCAAATCATTGCATTCAACAAATGATCTGTTGATGGGAGTATAAAATATATTACAAAATATCTCTTCCAAACCATAGTTGTAGCACATAGCTAGTTCACTCAATAAGTTTTATGTATAAACATTAAGAAAACAAAAGACCGTTGTTCTCAACACCACCAATAGACTTGTGGTGTAACAGGAATTTAGACAGGTAGATCCACTGAGGCAGGATTTATTAGTATAATTGTAAAATGTAGATACCTAGGTTCCAGGTTAAACCTATTTCTAAATCTCAAAAGGAATATATCTAATGTAGCAGCTGAGTTTAGAAGGTCAAGGCTACTAGCTGTTAATGAGTTTCATCTTATAGTCCTGGATTTGTTGCTCTTAATTTCTATTTGTAAACTGAATGACCCTAAATAATTCTCTTAATTAAGCAGTAATCCTGGTCCGTCCATGAAAAGGTTCACTTGTGTCTAGTGGGTTAACCAGTTTATAAATAAAATAAAATAAAAATAAGTTGTTGTTGTTTTTCTTTTCGGCTTTTCCCAGTTAGGGGTCGCCACAGCCGAACTCTGGTCTGCTAATGATTGGCAATCAATTTTTATGGGTCCGAGGTGCCAGCCCGACACCCAACCTTCAACAAAGGCGTGCCCATTCATGCATGTATTTCGAACGTCACTCGACCGCGGGGAGGTCATGCAGACTCCACACAGAAGGCGCTCCAGCCGAGAATCAAATGGGAGAACCTCTTGCTGTGAGGCGACAACGCTACTGCTGCACCACCGCGGCTTCTAAGTAATGTCCTAAATAAGTGTCAGCTGTTCTTGGCACACACCAAATAGTTACAAAGCTGTTAATGACAAAAGCTAGTTATGCACCAAGAAATGGAGTTATTCTGCCAGTGCATATGTACCACCAGTAATCACTGCAAATTCTCCTGTAGGCTGACAGAATCTTCATACTGAAATAAACAAAATGTCTTTTTATGTCTACTATCCAAAAAGACACATTATTGTTTCTGATTGGAAAAGGTTAAATGGCTCACCATCAGTCACAAATCCAATCTATTAATGTGCTCCTCAAGTTTCTACTTGGTTAATGAAGGTCACTGCTACCCGCCCCCTGACAGGCCTGTAAAGATGGGTTCATGCATCAGAGCTTGGCAGGCCTCTGGCATATTCTCATCATTCTGAGCATTCAGCAGTACTTGTTAGAGGGCACCACCAAAGCTTTATCCATCTCTGATGCAAAGGTGTTAAACATGACGCCTGTGCACATTAAACACCAAACAGCATTAGTAAAGCTTCTTGCTAATCTGAAGAAACATTCAAGAATGTTAGATGCAGATATATCTTATCTACAACATAAAGACTAGGTTATAATATCATGATTATTGCTTCCTGCTTGCTTGCCTTGGTTCAAACCAGCTGTGACAATATCAACTTAGTTCTTGAAGTTGACTGTAAACATTGTCTGCACAGTGTATATAGATACATTTTACATTGTGACGTCAATTTACCCACTTTAGTTATTTATGTATTCCTTGTAACTGGGTTGTGGCTACAGAAGGTATAATTTAGTCTAGCACACAACTAGTTGATCAAACAAACAACTAACTAACTAAATAAATAAATAAATAACTAGGGTGAACTACGTGTTACTAACATATGAGAAGTAGTTTTATGGTTAAGCACCACAGTTACTACAGTCCTCTTACAGACTGAATTTTGTAATACAAGAAACAATCAAGTAATCAACAAATGTTGGAATACCAGTAGACACTTCTTTTAATGTTATGGCTAAGATGGTATGAAAGCAAAGGTATATAAAGATATAATGAAAGAGACAAGAATAATGCCAGAAATCTGCAGCATGCATTATTATGGTATATCAGATCAGCATGTTTTTGAGGTGATTCATATGACAGAGATAACAAACTAGTACATTTTTTCTTCATTTTTTTTTTTTTGCAGACAGTTTGTTGAAGCTGATGCTGGTATTTCTGTTGTTTGCTGACAGAGGATAAGGTAACAATTTTTAAATGTGTGTCTCAGCAACTCAGCAAATATTCATGCTTCAGAGTAAATGATTTTATGTTAACTTGGAATAAATTGCTGAAGTAAGTGGGAACCTTTCCAGGTATACCATCATAAGAACAAAATGTACAGCTACCATCATTTTCTTGTTGGCAAAGGTTGTTTTTTCTTATATTATGCAGTGAATTTTAAATCTGTATTTAAAACAAGCAAACTGCATTAACACAGATCTGGTATACCCGTATTATCTTCAGAACCTTTTCAGAATGCACATTCATTTTACTTTTTTGCAGTAAAAGGAGCAACAATAAATAGATGACAAAATGAAATTATTCCAGAACCTGCAGGCATGTGTTTTTTATACAAATGTCACTGCACCATCTTCAGTGTAGAGCGAGCGTCCCACAGACATAAGCTGAAAACCCATAGATAAGATATTACGATTAAAAATCCTCAACTAATATACAGTTCTAAAAGTATGCAATTGCAAGCTACATTTCATACAATCTAAACAGACTTTTCCCAACCCTCCCAGGCTGAATCTGAAAAAGAAGATCAAGACAGATAAGCCACAAACCAGAGTAAACAAAAAAGTAGATGTTACAAGTGAGCTAAGTCTTTGCTATACTGTTGATCTACAATGAAGCAGTACATGCTTATGTAATTCTGAAGGTTATGTTTTATGATATACTGGAGCAGTGTATTAACTGGGTTTTGATGTTTTTTGGAGTAAGTATAATTTTATTTTAAAAGAGAAGCTCTGGAGTGCTGAAAAGTAGCACAGGCCACTCTGTGTATCATGTTGGACCAGTGAGATAAAAAGGTTTGCTGCTTCTTTATGAACAAGAATAAATAAAATAAGTTCCAGAAATGAAATGGCACACTTTCTTGAGCAACTTTGAGCTAAAGTCTGACAGTCAATGAAGAGTCAGTAAGTACTAATAATGCATTCCCTGTGAATGAGGTAAAACCTATTTTTGAGTCAGACAGCCCTGGGCTGCAGTCCCACTTTGGAGATACCGCACATAATTCACAAATTGAGTTTGTCCTTAAAATGAAAGTGTTTAGTCAAGTCACAGATGTAAATGTCTGAAGTAAGAAACAATTTGAATTTTCCATCGATAGACATATTTCATGTACTAAGCTGAGGAGGTCTTTCAAAGATGGATATGTTATCCTAAAACTGAAAACAGCAGAACATAAACAGCATGGCTCCAATCACTGGATAGTACAGTATATTTCTCAACCATGCCAAATTCCTCAATATTTACTGGTTTAGAGGGCAAAATAATAGGGTACCACAAATTCTTGAGTGGCCCCTTTAATTCCCATTTTTTTGACTATTTATTTAATATACAACTTTAAATTTATGGCTGATGTTGCCATGCATCGTCAGGGTACTGGGGTGTGCGTGATGACATCAGCTTTGTGAGGCAGTGCTTGGCTGTCTGTCTGATTTTCAGAGATGCAGGACTGGTGGGAGATTAAAAAAAAAAAAAAAAAAAATGTACTTATTAAGAGCTGCCATCTGCCAACTTGTGGGCAGCTTGTGGGGACTGTGGAAGTCTCACTTTAACTTCCTAGACACAGTTTTACACTTCAGTGTAGAATTTCTTGTTATCAACTTTCTATGGCTGCTTATCATGGCATGGCCCTGCAGATGTATTTTGTTGATATGGCAAACAGGCAGACAGGATATCTTTTTGGACTTGTAGCGGTCAGTTTGACTCCTTGACCAAGAAGAAAAACAGAGTGTGAAAAGAAACATGGTTTTGGTTAGCCACTGTCTTGATTCTTGGCAGGAGGGAGATGATGAAGCAGGTTTTAACTTAGGAAAGTTGCTGCAAGGTCTATGTGTACCTGTGTGTCAGCCTGTGAGCGTATTGTACTTGGGCTCCACACAGAGACAGACTAGGTGGGGACATGTGTTGTAGATAACCACCATTTTATCAGGGTTCGTGAAAACGATTGCTTGGCAAACATACACTTTTTCTAATATCGAGTTTTTCTACAAGCTAGTTTACTGCTTTCTTCTTTATTTATAGCAGTTTATAATTGACTAAGTTGATCTTGCATGTGCAGCTCTCAGCCTCTTGCCCCAGAATCAGTACTATACGTAAGCATATATTCAATAATAGAAAGCCATCACTTTAGACAGATAAAACTATATGTCGTGCATGCAATCTGAGTATAATGTTTCTGACAGATGCTCATCTGTACAGTCAACTGTTCAGATTTTCACAGAATGTCGATTTTGACCGCATATTTTTTGGTCTGCTCCTCATAAAGTTGGTGGTTTTCTGACAAAAAATAGGGGATTGAAGTCAGTAAATAATGACGCACATTTCAGTTTGATGCTTCAAATCCTTCAGAAAATAGAAGCTGATGTAAACCTCATTATTTTAGCAACTTTCTGAGTTTATAATAACATGTTTTTAAATCTGTCCCTATTTTGTGGTCTTTGCTTCCCCATTATCTTTGGCTTTGTCCAGCTTTCTTAAATAAGAAGTTGGGCTGTATGGCGCACTCAGTTAAGCACACCCTCTAAATCAGCTAGGTGACTGTTTTAAAGACAATATAATCAGTTCAGAGAAGTATCACATAAGACACATTTTTTGTTTTGAATATCGATCCTAACCACTTGTCTACAGTCACTACTGCTAACAAATATAATATAATATTGAGTTACCGCTGAAGAGAGTCTACTAGCTTAGTGGACTACTAATCCAGTCAACAAAGTATGGATGAATTTCATATTCTCTGTCCATACACAAATGTATGACTTGTTTATCAGGTTATCTCATTTGAAAATGTTTGCCATTGCCACGTTTACCTACCTTGGCGACTACACACGTGTGTTAATTTTCAGCCCTGTAACCAAGCTTCATGCTGACATTGTGTTCTAACAATTGGTCAGCCATAAACTTACTGGAGTTTAATGAAATGAACATGGCAGCACCCGTATCGCCCTTCGTTGTAAGGAGTTTCATTAAGATTTTCAAAACTTGCAACTCTTTTGATGTGCAAGTAAATGCTGTACCTTCAACAAAACTCATATTAAAGGTGCGTTAACATGTACCATATTGTGTTGCCATTTTACTTGCCAATGAATTGTCATCCCTTTACTTTGTTGAACTGTAGAATGCATTTCATTGACATCTTTAACTCCACTTACTTTCATTTAGGGGGCTAGTTTACAGCAACTTAGAGTTACTGAAAAGTTGTTGTGACTGAATGTATACTAAATTGTGCACCGATTTTGATCTGACCAGTGGAATTCTATAAGATTTACTGAAACTTTTTGATCAAAATGTAATGTTAAGTGTTTTCTAAATGATTTTGTCCATGTGAGAGTCGTGGATTTGACAAGGTGTTTGCCTCTAGCAACAGTCTGTTTGGTGGGATATCCAGGGACTGTTGTATGCGTTAGTGAGTTGTGTTGATGCAGGTGTTGGTGAGAGAGATTTAATTGACAAGCCAGTATGGCTGCTGGAATAACAGGTATTTGCTGAAATTAATTGTGATTATCTCACCTATTCATATATGTTAATGTAGCAATTGAAAGATCGTAAGAAGGTTTAATCCCCTTCCCCCCAGCAGCTCTGGTCCTTTACATTTATTGCACATTCCTGCAAAATAAGACTTATTACAAGTGCTTGGTTTATTGATATTAGATGTTTCTGTCACAAAGTACTGTGTGTATGTGTTTCTTTAAAAAATTAGACTCATCTGTCTCCATCATAGTCTCAATCTCTGAGCAAGAAATCTGGACAAAGCCGAACATAACAGTGGGACAAAAGTCCCAGAAATAGAATGAGATTTTAAATACTGCTCCGGTAAACTCAGATAGTTGCTAGAATAACAGGTATTGCTTATTACGTAAATACATTATTATGTATTTTCTTAGGGTTATGAAGTCTGAAATTCAAATGTCTGCCAGTTATCTATTATTTAGTGACTTCAATCTTCATACTGATATCACACAATTCCATTTCAGTGGGTGAGGTTACATGATTATGTATGCAAATGATATGTTAATCAGTGTCCCGATTGTTGGCCAGTTGTACCTACTTTTCATGGGCCTTTGTCCAGATTTTTGATTTTCCGGGTGTAGTAGGGTGTGATAAAGGTGAATATTAATGGTGGAAGGTGACTGGCTGACCTGAAAAGAACCAGGCCATCAGTTTATTTTTCTAAGCAATGACTCTCTTAAAGATAAATTTACGATGGCGCAGTGGTGCAGCAGTTGCATTGTCACATCATAGCAAGAGGTTCTCCTGTTCAATTCTCGGCTGGAGTGCCTTCTGTGCAGAGTCTCCATGTCCTCCCTGCATTCATGTGGGTTTCTTCCAGGTGCTCCTGTTTCCTCCCAAGTTACAAAGACATGTTTGAAATGTTTCTCCTGAGGCCTCCTCTGAAAATTGGCTTCATTCCAAGTTGGACTTTCATGGTAATCAAATGTTAAATAAATACATTTGTTGACTTTCAAAGGAAGTTTAAGTATGTCTTACAGATGCACTATGATTTCTTCCTTACAGCAACTAGATATTATGAGACATCTGTACCCTACTCCAATTTCATTAAAAAAAAAAAAAAAAAAAGGATAATACTACAGAAGCCAGTCAACTGAGTAATTTAACATAAGGGGATTATGATTGGGTCAGCCATAAGAACCAAAATATTACCTGTTTGAGAATGGATGCCAAAAGATTCACCTCAAGGGTGAAGCACAGGTGATACACAAGGGACAGATACTTATTGTATAAATTGTGGAATGCCCATCAAATTACTATTTATGGACATCACATATGTAGACCTTGTTTTAAGGGAGAGGGATTCAACCCACAGCCGCACATAAACTTAATATGATGAAACACTTTTTCACCTATACAGGAAGAAGCATGCAGACGTATATTTATAACATTGTACAGTCACACTACTACCCTTAAGTTATGCCATTACTGACAGCTGTGGTTCCACTGGTACTATGCAAACAGAGCTATTGATCAGCAGCATGTCTACCTATCATGGTGCTCTCTTAGGTGTTGTAGTCTGCTCCTGTGCATTTCCCCATTTCATTCATTCTTTGCAAGGGATAGAGACATAAATAGGGCATAATGAGAAATTGGATAGTGGCATAAAGTGACAGGTTATTTGTTTACCTAAATGATGGCACACTTACAGTACTGAGATGGTGACTGCTCTGAGCCATCAGCTTAGGCAATCAAGTTTATATCAGCTCAAGCATGAGATGCCAGTAACACAGGTGACAGCTTTGGCCAAACTATTATGGCACCAGCCTTATACTGTGACCCATCACAGTCACCTGCAGAAGCCTACAGTTGTAATGTTTATGAAGAATGCCTAGAAAAATCTTGGATGCTTCCTCACACCACCACTGTGCTCTAAAAGGAACACGTGGCTCACCTTTTCCAGCCATACTTGTTTCACCTTCAAAGGTCTCAAGAAATAGCATAGAATCAGTACTCAAACAGTTCTCACATGTCTCAGCCTCTATGAAAAGATGGGCACCAACAGGCACTTCTTTTCACACCATAGATGGCACACTAACAGAAGTATAGGTACTGTATTATTATTATTATGCTTCCAATGATACTTTAAGGTATAAAACATTGCAGTCCTTCACCCCTCTTTGCTGTCAAGAGTACTTGCTCTACAGTGACTCCATCTTCAAATGGTTAACAGTGGAATGACAGTTCTCATAGTCCTAATCTGCTGTGTGCATTTTGAGTGAGCAGAGCTGCCCACAGGCCCTCAGACGTGTGCACTGCATCATGTAGTACTTTTCATGATGTTTATCAGATGTGTTCATCCTGTAGAGCTGAGCAATTCAGAAACAATGATGAGACTTGCAGCAGTCGGTTACAAGTTTGTGCTTGGCAACTGTTTTTACCTTTTAGAATAATGAGATGAGCCCTAATTAGCTTACTGAGGGGTGAATCTACACAGTATAAGTGAGATGAAAAACGTAAAAGTCTCACTGTGTTAGGGGAAGAAAACTCTGTAACAAGAGTTTGAATCCTGATTCTTTTGAGAGTTTCCATCCTAATTAGATATCCGCTTATATAAGGTAAGTGCAACTTCTTACATGATTAATTCAGTTATAGAATGTTAGCTTTCACTCTTCCTAGACTTTAATGCCTGAGAGGAATACCAATTAGTCATTAATTTTAAGGTGTGTTACACAAAGCTGTCTTAGGAGGTACATTGCAACTGTATTGCAAGGGTGCTGCAAATGGTATATGGCAAGGCTGTTAGGATGGCTGTAGGACACACCCCTTGGGCTTCTATTCTGAGTAAAGTCCATTACTATTCTACTGTTGTCTGCCTTGCCCATATGCATTCAACTACCACCTCATTTAAATAGTATTGTCATGGTCAAGGTTGTGGTTTAGTTTCACTTCTATAACTGTTTTGTGGGGAATATGTCCTCAATATTAATATAATGATTGAAATTTCCTTAAACATTATGGGTATACATAGATAACTGTCAGGCACAAATTCATCATGTACTGTTGAAGTGACACCCTGACCCCATGTGCAAAAAATGGGAAAAAGGGGTAGTGGGCAGATGAATGGATGGATATGTCCAAGTAGTATCAGACTATTGTACAGATATTTTATGGCCATGCAAGAAAAAAGCTATTAATTCCCCTGCTTGTCATGCCAATAGAGCAATGTCTAATAAACAGGGCCCTAAAATGTATGTGGGATCTGGAGGTCCATCCACAACCCCATCAGAATCCCACATTTAAGAATGTGGAAAAGGAAGTGGTACTATAGATCGTCACTCTCTGTGCTCGACATTTCTTAGCTATCTATGCCATGGACAAGCCTTTCCATGACCATGTTTGGACTGAAATGATCAGTAGTGTAGATATGGTATCTGGTCATGACTGTCCCTAGAGCATGGTCAGCCACAGGACCGCAAATATGATTGGTGCAGCCACACACCAAGCAGAAGTTGTGTCACAGAAACAAAGGGCAACTGGTGGCGGTCCATCAACTGAGCCTGTAAAACACCAACTAAGCCACCTCTTACAGAGATGGATGAGTTAATGACCTTGATGAAAGACAGTACCACCTCCAAGTCCCACAGTGCAGTGCTAGATGCTGGGGCAGAGCTGGACAGGTCTAGAGAGTTTCAACTGCAGATGCCCCGGTTATGTAGTTCTGCCTCAATTATAAATGGCTGCAACTCCTCTTTAACACATTAGTCAGTGTAATGCTCATTACATTTGTCTGATGCATGGTATACAGGCACATCAGGGATCCAAGACCCATGCCAATCTGCATGATGCATGGTCAGGGTTATTAATTATTGCCATAGTTTTGAAGTTGTAAAGGTATCAATTACATGCATAGTGGTAGTGATGAGTCCTTTTTTACATTGTATATTTTTTTTTTCAAAACAGGTTTATTGTTTTAACATACAAGAGAAATATCATAACAATTTTATACAAGTAATTAAAAATAGATATGATTATAACATTCAACAAAACAACTAAAGTATTTACAAAGACATCCACTACAATCAGATCAATTAATTAAACTAAAATACCATGCTATTGAAATTAGGATTTTTTTAACAAATTTTGTAAATTATCCCATACAATATAATAAGATGTTTTCTAGTTGTTCTTGACCTAATTGTGTTTATTTCCATATGGCACACTATATTCATAACATTTTTAAATTCATTGAACGAAGGAGGTGTATCTGAAATCCAATTTCTGGTTATTATTTCCTAGCCACTGCTAGAATAGACCATAACAAGGGAAGCTTAACCTTTTTAACACTTTGAGGTACAGGTGTGTTGAATAATATAAGAGATTTAGAAATAATGAAATTATCTGTAAAAAGAGCCTGCAAAAATTCATTATTTGACTTCCAGTATTCTTTCAATTTTATACAGTCATAAAACATATGAGCCCAGTCAGCATTAATTTCTACATTACATCTCTTACATATCTTTATTATTTATTTTATTCATCATCAAAGGTGTATAAAAGATCTATGTAAAAATTGCCATGTATAAAGTCTCCAGACAATGGAAGACGTAGTTCTATAGGCAGATTCCAATATATATTGTTTATCTTGTTGATTTGGTGGGTCCCCATTAATAGAAGTGAAATAATTCCAGTATGTATCTACACTGTAAAAAGTTTCTTGTCTGATAATTTTATGTATGTATGAAAGTTTACCTTTATCAGAAACTTTATGTTGTAAATTTAATATCAAGTAATCAATCAGTGTTGGAATAGATTCTTTAACTGTTATAGACATTAGATCTATTTTATTAATGAGATGTTGTCTAAAGGTCTGAACCTCTAACCAACAAGTTTCTCTTAGATCAAATTCTTGTTTTAAGAAATCTAGATTTTTAACTTTATTATCAGATATCAACTGATACCAGTACTTTAGATCATTATCTATAGCTAAATGAGTTCCTTCAAAAGTAGATGACAAAAGCATACCCTGAGTATACATTATAGGGAATATAATAAAATTCCATTCCCTATACTTAGGGTGCATGAATATAAAGTTACGATAGCTAATAATAATATTTAATGGGTAACAAACCATATGTTTAGGTGTAATAGGTGAAGTACAAAATTCCTTTAGTAACCATAACATGGAGTTATTTACAATCATATTTTTATGTGTTAAGGAGATTTTCATGAAGTGCATACTAATTAGCTCCCAATAATCTTTCCATTTTGCGACATATGACTGATCTATTAATAAAGTAATAACTTTTTCAATAGAAGAGATAGTATATAAATTAAAGTCTGGAAAAGAAATACCCCCTTGAGACCAGCTATTAGTATGTTTCTTTAATGCAATCCTAGGTCTATTAGGTGCCCATAGGAAATTTAACGTTAGTGTATTCAGTTTCTTGATAATTATTTTTGTAGGTGGAAGTATTATTGATTGTATTAAGTATAAAATCTTAGGAATATTATCATTTTAATAATTGTAAGTCTCTCCTCCATAGTAAAGAACATATTATTCCAGGTATTAAAAAGATTTTGTATATTAAGAAAACAGGTATTATAATTATTATATATAATAGATTTAATATCTTTAGATAGTATTATACCTAAATAAGTTATCTGACCTGAATTGGGTACATATTTAGTAAAATCACTAATGAGAATATTTTTCGTGTATATATAGGTAGTATTTTAGTTTTTTCTTCATTGAATATTAAACCAGAAATACTTTTAAAATTCATCATTTTATCAAATAGAGACTGCATAGAAGAATTAGATCCTGCTGATGTAATTAGAACATCATCTGCAAAAGTTGGATTTTGGATGTTGTATTTTCATCTATTTCAAAACCCTCTATGTCAGTACTGTTTCTGATCAAATTAGCCCAAGGCTCCATTACTAAAGTGAATAATAGTGGAGAAAGTGGACATCCTTGTTTTGTACCTTTAAAATGGGTATTTTGTGAAACATATGTTCCTACCTTAATATAAGCCAATGTTCCTTTGTATAAATGCTCAATTAGATTTACAAATGCATCTGAGAAGTTTGTGCACTTCAGTAAGGTAAACAGATAGTCCTAACTTACTGAATCAAATGCTGAACTTATATCAAGACTAATAAGTGTTAAATCTTTCTTTTTCCTATTTGCAAAATCAATTAATGTTAAAGTTCTTCTTATATTATCAAAAGTATTTCTATTTACAATGAAGCCTGTCTGATCTATATCTATAATGCCGGGATGATTGTCTTCAATCTATCAGCAAAAATACTCATAAACATTTTATAATCAACATTAAGTAATGAGATGGGCCGATATGAAGTACATCTAGTTGGATCTTTATTAGGTTTTAAAATTGGCGAAATAAATGTATATTGCCAAGATGGGGGTTATTAACTCAGTTTGGGCCAAAATAAAAACCTTATGTATTAATGAATATGTACTTTTAGAAAGGATTTTATATATCTCTGGTATAATACCATCATTACCCGGTGCTTTGTTTGATTTAAGCTTATTTATTTGTGTAATAACCTCTGTATATGAAATACTTTTGTCCAATAGTTTAATCTGTTGTTTATTAAGCTTTTTATTCATGTTTGTGGTTATAAACTCCTTTATTTTATCTTTAGGTTCCATGTTAATGTTATTATGGTTAATTTTGTGAAAGTGATTTCTAAATTCATCTAGTATGTCTGGTATACTAGAAATATTCTTCTTTTCCTTAGAGAAAAGATTTCTTTGATATGGTTTTGTTTATTCAACCTTTTGTTTTATTTTTAAGTCTATGTAAGTATTTGGGGCTTATTGAATAAGACAAAAACTTGTATTTCTCTAAAGTTATTTTAACTTTATGAGTTAAAATTTCTTTGTATTTCTCATTTAGTTTGTTTATTTCTTCAATAACTTTCTTGTCCATAATATTTTCTTTATTATTATGTTTATAAGAGTCTAATTTACTTTGAATATCTAACAATTCCTTATCCCAAGATTTCCTTTTATTATTATACCATCTGATACTTTGTCCATATAGATATGATTTTAAGGCATCCCAAACATAGACAATGGAGACTTCAGGAGTATTATTTATGTCTAAAAAATGTTTTACTTCTGAAAGTATATATTCTTTATAGTCTTTTAGTTGAGTTAAGTATGCTGGTATCCTTTTGATCTGAACATTATGAGTATTTTTATCATGAATTCAAAAACAATTGAATTATGATCAGATATAGGACATGAAATGATTTTGGAATTAATTAAATCTGTTACCATCTGGTTAGAAATAAAGACCCTATCTATTTTGAATAAGTTTTGTATCTGTTAGAAAAAAGGTGTATGGTAATGATTTTGAATCTATCTGATTATTAATATCATTCAAATGATAAGAATTAGCAAAATCATTTAAATGTTTTGCATTAGATGTAATTCTTCTTTTTCCTATAGTGGTAGTATCACTTTCATGTAGTATACAATTAAAGTCACCAGCTAAAATAATATCTCCTATAGAGAATGATATGATCTTATCAAGATGATGTTTCACTGTATTAATACCAATTCCAGGTATCCAATATACATTAATTAAAGTGTAAGTCTTCCCATTAATTTGTATTGTAACCATACAAAACATTCCTTTGTCATCCTGATAAGACTTAATGGTTTTAGGAATGGGCATACTTTTATTCCATAAAATAGCCACTCCTCTTTTTCTGAGTGTGCTCTGAACTAACCAATACTGTATATTTGTTTGTGGCTAGTTTATCAATATCTTTTTCAAGAGATGGGTTTCTTGCAGGAAGACTAAGTTGGCCTTATGTAAATTAATGTATCTTATTAGGCTTGCCCTTTTACACGGATTATTCAATCCATTAATGTTTAAAGAAATTCCTTTTAAAGATGTCATTTGGAATTTTTAAAACTTAAGAATCTTATGATCAAAATAACAAATAACAACATAAGTAATGTTACATCTCCTCCTTTAGGTGTACCTTTAAATATAGCTGTATTTATTGAATCTCTTATGGAATTTTGTATAGGATTCAATTTTGTTTGTAGTGACAATGAGTGTACAAAATGTATTGTGGATGTCAAAACTATATACATATAACAATGAACAAGTGAAAATAATGTATAATGTAAGAATTAAACCTTGCATCCAGCCTGGAGTTAAAAACTCCAACTTAGAGTAGTATTTACCACTCAAGTTAACCCCCTACCCTAAGCAGCAGTACCTCAGCTACCACCTTATCAATTTAATACTGGTTATATTTAACTTAAATTAACAGCTTTCAATTCAATTATCTAGCAAGACAAGACTACACATTTGATAAAACAGCATCATATAAACTAAAATAAACTTTTTTTTTTTAAAAACTATTCATACTACTATATACAACTATGTAATATAATACACTTGTATTCAAATAGCATTCAAATAATCTTGATATTAGGAACCAAGAGGAGAGAGAGAAATAAAAGACGTGAAAGAGGGAGAGAGAGTGAAAGAAGGAGAGAGAGAAAAAAAAGGGGAAGGCATATTTACATATTAATTTATTCAAAGTATGTAAAATAAGTTCTAACATTCATTTAAATCAAAAACTTTGGCTAATATGGTTCAGACATTACATATATTAAGATGCATCTATTTTCTGTCATGTAAATGCAGTCAACAGCTTCCAAAAAAAAAACCTTGAATTGCTTGTATATGAGCATTTTACTCATACTCATTATTGTCAATAAAATAAAATATTATATTTATAGAAATTGTTATAAATCATACTGCATAGTTATGCAAATTCTCAGAAACACTTGCATTATTGTAAAAAAAGCCGTCTTATTTTGTATGTCTATACTACTGCTTTAAAATATATCACATGACAATTTCTTCCAGAATAGAGTTATAAAGTTATTTATGCTTGTCAATCAGATGAATTAAATGAGTTATAGTAATGTATATGTTTGGAACATAAGTTTTTAACACAGATTAGTATGCTGCAGTCAAGTAGATTTTCAAAAACACTTGAATAAATGTTTCATTTTCTATGCCTTCTAAAATAAGACATTTACTTACTACAAGAAACTGCATCATTTAAAATCATTATAACTGACATATTTTATGAATTATAACATAGATATTTAAGTAATTATATAAAATAACTCACATTTAAATGTTAAAGAGTTCATTTTCCTTCACACAGTCCCATTTGCATCAGTTCTACTTCCTGGTAGAGTGTTCTTCCTGAATCTGCGATGTGTCAGTGTGATATCTGGGTCAAAGGTCAAATTGACTGCTTTCAGCTTCTCTGTGAGAATTCTGAGAGTTGAAGCTTTTAAAACAACTCGAGGACACTGTTCATGAGGTAGCCCACATCCCAGATTGTCTCCCTTAACATTTTGGCAGGAAACTTGTTAAAAACTAGTGACAAACATTCATTTAGCAGTGTAAATGCATCTAAATATGACAAAACCTTTGCAATGTATTTTACAGGTTATTACAGCCTCTATGTAAGTGAAATTAAGCCCAAAGTTATTAATAAGTAATAAAACTCAATATTTTTGTCCCAACTCAATTTTTATGCAAATCTTATTATTTACTGTGTCTATATGATCAAAAGCATTTCTATATATTAATATGAAAAAAAATAAAGAGAAAGAATAAAGAAAAGAAAAGAGAGTAGAAAATAAAAGAGTGTAAAGCAGAAATAAAAAAAAATGTAAGAGAAAGCTATAAGAAGTATATACAATGGAATATTACTTACTGTTTATATTAATAGAGTTAAAAATAAAACATATTATTTACTATTATTTAGTTCTAATTATTATTAGTTAAAGCATGACAGATTATTTACAAACAAGCATAAGCAGTATAATCAAGAAAGTATAATTAGGAATAGCATTTGAAGAACATATAAACTTTTTACAAGGAATAAATATGTTATTATTCCATTTATCATATTTTCATTACTCTTCTCTCCCTGCCCTCCCCCACCCTTTACCCACTACATAATCTAAATAGAATGTCATTGTTTAAACAAAGAAAAGAAGAAAAGGAGAAGAAAAGAGAAAAAAAATGTATCAAATTACTGACCTTACTTCTCTTTTTCAGAAAGAGAAACAAATTGAATAATAGCTTGTTATTAGTTCCTCAAATATTTTGACTGGTTATGAAACAAAACATTTCTTTGCACACAGAGAATAACTTTGATTAAATCTTTTTCAGAATATTTGTGGTTTTCTGGAAATGCAGGAACTATATTTAAAAAGATTAATAATGAAGTAAAATGATGAGAGAAAAAAAAACATAGAACAAATCATTTGTTTTTTAGTCTCTTCTTCCTCTCTGAAGTCTTCCACGAAGTTTCAGTTGCCAGTCTCTTTAATGAAGGACTAGCCCATTCCATTTCCTCTATTTTATCCAAAATCTTATTTTTTTGATAAACAGTAAAGCAGAGTCTAAGTCATCAAAAATTTTAGGACCATCAGGAAGGAAGATTTTTAGCTTGGCAGGAAACAGAAGGTATGTTTTAAACTGTGCTTTTTTTAAGCTCCCTTATTAGTGGCAGAAAAACTTTTCTTTTAGCTATTACCAAGGAAGAATAGTCATTGTCAAAACGCACAGTTGTCTCATTAATCTTAACAGGAGCTTTAGCCCAAGCAGATTTAAGAACCATCTCTTTATCAAAAGATGATAGAAATCTAACTATAACTGATCTAGGATAGTTTTTGTTAGAGTTAGTATTAGCTATAGATCTATGTGCTCTTTCGATACCAAAAAGAATGCTTCTGGTAAGTCTAAAGTTTTAGGGAGCCATGTTGTTAAAAAAGAAGTAATATTGTTACCTTCAATATTTTCTGGCAGTCCAAAAATCCTAATGTTATTGCCTAGATCTATTTTCCAGGTCATCCAGCTTTGTTTGTAAATGTGTATTTTGTTTCAGCAGAAACTCAATGTTGATTTCCTCTTCTTGGATTCTATTTTCCATGTCATTCACAGCTTCTTCTATGCCTGTCATCTGGATCTTCTGTTGTTGCAGGTCTATATGTAACAAGTCTATTTGTTTTGTAGTTTTTTCTATGAAGGTATCTATTTTAGTATCCATTTTATCCATCTTAGCAGTAAGTTGCTGGATTATAGTTATCAGAGACTGAAGTTCTTTCTTGATGCTGGAGTCTTGAGAATTTGTCTTACTGGAACTCATTTCAGACTGATAAACTGACAGGAAAATTTCAAAAGTGATTTCTGACAGGAATATTGTTATAATTTCCTTTCTTTTTTAGATATAGTTCAAGAACTATATAAAACAAACATATTTAGAAAGAAAATTACTTCAAAAATTAATTTTTTAAGTAATTAATTCCTGTCAGTGTAATGAAATTGGTGGAGCTGAAGAAATCTGCTGCTATCCTGTGTTCATCCTTGGCCACGCCCCCTACATTGTACATTTTTGATTTGGTGTATTCATAGGTGAATCTTTACCCAGCATCAGCATTGTCATACTGTTCCCATCTGATATGTGAGGATATATTGCCTCTGATAATGATGGCAGGGATGAGCTATATTGGTTAGTGGTGCAGTGTGTGTGTGTGTGTGTGTGTGTGTGTGTGTGTGTGTGTGTGTGTGTGTGTGTGTGTTGGACACAGGTAGTGCAACTCTGCATCCCATACTTAGGGTAAGGTCACATTCTTCACACCTGCGGATACCCAGGAAACAACCATATGAGAGTGGACAGGTTGATGGAGACACTATAGATCAGGGAAGTGTGGTGGCTTCCACATCAGAGATATTTGCATCTGCCCCTAGCAGTTGTGGGAAGGGGGTTCCATACAGGGGCATTGTTAATGGTGCTCACTGGAAGTATGGTTGCCACCTTTGAAGTTAGTGTTTCAGTAGCTGTCACCCAATATATGTGCAGTGCCATTATGAAGGCATAGGCTAGTTCTATGCCAGACATGGCAGATATTGAGGGTGGTCAATGCTGCACATGCTGACCTATGGAACTATATGACCTGTATGCGTGATTCATTGGATAGATTGAATTAAGTTGAAACCTGCATTGTCTTCTTTCAGTTGTCTGTCAGAATCAAGGGGCCAACCTCACGGCCTGTCATCAGCTACAGCTATAGATGTTAGACAATGTGGCCAGAGTTAAGCAAGATCCCACCACCTCAGTGCTAGTACTTTTTTCACAGCAACATCAATTGTAAAGGTGTCTATGCATAGGAGAGACCATCCCCTTGGTCACGGGCACTGTCACGATAGCTCATTTGCTAGTGGATGCATTCTAGCTCATGTATTCCTTGTCCATCAGGGGCGGCTTGTGGCATCGGGCTGCCAGACTGCAGCCCCCTCAAAATAAAAAATAGAAAGAAAAATAAAAAAAAAAAATTATTTTTTTAATTTTCGCGGACTTCGCGCATGCGCAGTAGTCCCGACTACTGTCGGTCTATGCGCATGCTCAAGGCAGTCCGGCAGTCCCCATAGGGGGACACAAGGAGACGTCTGTGCACTTTTAAAGTGCACAGACTCACTAGGATTATGGGTCGCGTCCGGACTGCGAGAGCAGCAGTCAGGACAGTCTCGTCGTCGGGAAGGAGCATTGGGATCTCGTCGGGCTTTCCTTGGGATCTTGCGGGTCTTTGGAGTATTACGCAGGAAGGATGTATGTTAGCTGGATATATTCAGGTAAGTGTATGGTCCTTTATACCTTTATTTTACAATGTTTATACTGGATTGTGTGTGTATGGTGCTTATGCTTTACTGGAGTGAGTTTGTGTATGGTGCTTATGCTTTACTGGAGTGAGTTTGTGTATGGTGCTTATGCTTTACTGGAGTGAGTTTGTGTATGGTGCTTATGCTTTACTGGAGTGAGTTTGTGTATGTTGCTTATGCTTTACATGTGTGTGTGTGTGTGTGTGTGTGTGTGTGTAAATGCCCCAGGTGCTTATGGTGGTGTGGTAGGGAATACCTCAGGCTTGAACCCTGTACCCTGTATGCAGGTGTTAAAGACTTGAGTTCCCTACCCACCACCATTTGTAAAAAAATTGCAGATTTTTGCCTCATATTCGATCTGATCTGTTCCTCATAATATCTGTGGTTTGTAAATGTTGCAATGCTTGATATTTGATGGTGTAGTAGTAGCATTGTTGCCTCACAGCTGCAGGTTGTTGGGTTTGATTCTTGGCTGGGGTTCCTTCTTTGTGGGGTCTGTATCTTCTCCCTGTGTTTGTGTGGGTTTGCTTTTGTGTCCTCCCATGTTACAAAGACATGTCTGCATTATTTCTTCCTGGGCCTCTGCTGAAAATTTGTTCCAAGTCAGACTGTCCTGATTAAAAAATGTTAAATAAAATTGACAGGCATTTGAATTTCAGACTTAAGGGTTTCTGAATGTTTAATTCCTTGCATATTTGATGGTGCAGTGGTAGTATTGTTGCCTCACAGCTATAGGTTTTCTGGTTTGATTCTTGGTTGGGGTGGCTTCTGTCTGCATCTCCTCCCTGTATTTGTGTGGATTTGCTCTGGTGCCCTGCCATTTTACAAAGACGTGTCTGCAGTATTAATCCCTGTGTCTCTGCTGAAAATTGTTTTTGTTCTGTCCGCAGTAAAATTGACCGGCATTTGAATTTCCAACTTCATGTTCTTCAGAATACATAGTAGCACAACCTTTTTTTTAGCAATTTTCTAAGTTTATAAGATGAATATTTTAAATTTGTCCCTATTTTTGGGACTGTATTCCCCCATTATTGGCTTCGTCCAGGTTTTTGTGCTAAGGTTGACAGCTATGGCAAGAACTGAATTCACTGAATATGTTTGAGGGCTGTATTCCCTCATTACTGGGTTTGTCCAGGTGTTTTGTACTAAGAGGTTGACAGCTATGGTGAGAACTGAATTCACTAAATGATAGCCATTTAAGTTTCAGTCTTCCTCTCTTTACAAAGCAGCTGATGTGGCGAGTGGTATGTCACTCTGACTGTTTTTGCTCAGGGACCTTGGCAGTAAAATATATGGTGGCAACACAACATTTTATTCTAGCAACTTTCCAAGATTATACAAGCAATGTTTAATGTGTCCCTGTTTTTGGGCTTTTGACCCCCCCCCCAATACATTTTGGCTTTTTCCAGTTTTCTTGAGCTGCGAAGTTGAGATGCAGTTGAGTATTGAGTAGATTTTACAAGGAGCTGAGAGCTGCAGGGGAATAGAAGTTTAGTGCTTTACCAAGTTAATACTATAGCACAACAGGTTGTGTACTTGCTTTTGATGCAGAAGGCTGTGGGTTCTACTCCCACAAGGGGTGGATGCTGCCGTACTGAGAATGTTCTCCTTGGTGAAGATACTAACTATGAGTTCGTTATCAGTTTGCCATCCATTTCCTCTTGCAATATTATTACTAGCTTATCATTCTTTTAATGTAATATAGGCAATTTATTCCTGAGGGGCAACAGACACTTTATTTTTCGATGAAACCATGAAATATAAAGGTGATTGCTAGCAGCAACCACTTCATTAGTTACAGATTTCTTTAATGTGGAATTATTTAGATGACTGACTTCAGAGATTGTGCATATTTACTGATAAAGGACTGTAGAATTGTGCATATTTACTGATAAAGGTGGACTGTAGAATTGTGCATATTTACTGATAATGGTGGACTGTGGAATTGTGCATATTTACTAATAATGGTGGACTGTAGAATTGTGTATATTTACTAATAATGGTGGACTGTGGAAGTCTGAGTAGACTTTTTTATGATAAATGTTCTCAAGTGGACAGTTTTGCCATTATGGGTGCATATGGTTTGTTTCATTGCTTACTGGAAAAAATGTTCAAAACAGATTTAAAACACCCTCTAACAAGTGTACTGTATTGTACAAGGAATATAATTTTAGTACAATGAGGAAGGTGTATCAAAGAGCACATGTATGTTTCATATGCAAGGAGCCTATGATTTGAAAACAGCCCAAAATTAATCTTTATCTGCCACTGGCAAAATGTATTTTCTTTGAATGTGGGTTTCAATGCTGTTTCAATGAATGTGAGTTTCAAGGGCAGAGAAGTTTTAATGCTAAGTTTTCATTGTGAGACTGCATTGCTTTGTTTAACAGATGACTTAGTGTTTGTGCTGTAAAATACAAAATAAAACTTTCAAATGAAGTCCAACTCATCACAGAAGTAAAGCAGTATGCACATTAGTGTTTATGGTAAATGGAGTGAAATAGCCAAGTATAATGGTTCATTGGAATGGCAGCAGAGGCTCCATTCAACCATTATTTTGTCAGGGGGGGAAGGGCAGCAAACTCAGACAGGCCCAGCTGAACTATACCTCCCAACTGTCCAGATTTTCAAAGAATGAATAGATTTTTGCTTCTTATTTTTGGTTTGTTGTTCATAAAATTTGTAGTTTTAATTCCTAAATGATTTGCCAGAAGTCACTCAATAATAAGTTTCAGACTTCACAACCTTCAGAAAAATGCATGTTAAAGTAAGAGCTGTTCTATCAACTGTCTCAATTTATACAAGAGCAATTTTTAGTACTGTTTATATGTGCCCCCAATATATTTGGCCTTGTTCAGATTTACTGCATTAACAGGTTGAGAGGTACATGCAAATAAATTGCTTTATAGAATTAGGCATAGCCAACCTCTCAACTGTCCCCAATTTTTGGCTCAAAATGTTGCTCTTCCCCCTTATAATCCCTCCGCAAAATAGCAATTTTGGAAGAAAACATGGAGGGTTTACAATTAAGAAATAACTGTAATAATCAAAGTTATAGATTACTTGAAATGCATGTAGATTCTTTTATATTTTGTCAGCTGCTCAAGGTAGCAGTACTAATATTAAAGTGTCCCTTCTTTGACAGGTAGCAGCTGTATTGTGTGTCTATTTTATATTTTGCATCACATTTTTGGTCCATTTTTCATAAAATTGTGTTTTTTGGCAAATTAGTGACAAATCACTAAAGACTGAAGTTAGAAAATGACAGACATTTGAGTTTCAGATTTTATACCCTTCAGAAAATTCATACTAATGCAAGACCTATTCAATTATCTTTCTAAGTTTATTAGAGCAATATTTAAAAATTGTCCTTATTGTTGGGCCTTTGTCCCACTTCTGTGTATGGCTTTGTCCAGATTTCTTGCTCTTGAGGTTGAGAGGTATGGCAAATGTGTCAGGGCCATCACAGTCAGCCAGAGAGATTTCAAATTGTGACATGCTTGTTGCACCCCACTCCCCCATGTAGTGACTCTGGATGTGTCCAAGCAAGGCAAGGAGTAGTTGTATCTACCTTGGATGGGGAGGACACACTGCATAAGTACTACAGTGGCTTTTCATCTGTCCTTGATTTTGCAGAATGGTCTGGTTTCTGTCATATTTTTGTACTGTTGATTTATGCTTATTACTCAGATTTATGCTTATTACTCAAAGTGCCTGTTGCTCTGTGTTTTTAAGTAGCAATGCTTTAATGACCATAAGGTAAGCTTGTCTGAGATCATAAGATGCAAGTAAGCTTTAATAAGCATACTGTTAAAGAATTGCCAACATTGAAAGCCTTTCTGTTGTTGCCATGCAGAGAATACTTGACTAGATAATGTATAAGCCTTGGGTATTAAAGGACAGGATTCCATTATTTTAAAAGCTCATTACACTTGTTGGAGACTTCCAGTCATCTCTACAGACTTTACCCGTAAACTAAACAGAATGCCAATCATGTGTGGTCCATAATCCTTTAAGCAATGTATCTTGAGCTTGTTTCTTGTTTGCTTTTCATTTTTTACTTTTATCATGTTTTCCCCATGAAACAAGTTGTCAGGCAGCAGGTCTTTTTGGATAAGAAACATTTTTACAAGTGGGGGCATCACATAGATTTCTACTTTCAGCATGTTACTTGGTACTTTAATAAAGCTGAATATATTATAATTAGGACTGCAGTGCAAGGAGAAGTGGTTTGAGTTGAGTGCTTCTGGTTTTTCTTATACTTGATTTTGACTGGCATTCCAGTAATGTATTTAAAAAGTAATTTATTTTTTCATGCCTCACAACCTTTTGTTTCCATCTAGATATTATGTAAGCTGTCATGCAGCCAATGCATTGAAATATTTTTATTCTTCTACACTTATTTTCGTCTTGATTGGACTTTCATAATGATGGTTTGCCACCCAGGGCAGCGTATTTAATTAAAGTTAGTTTTTTGTGGTTTTGTGCATAGCTCCTCCCCTTTCTGGCTGACCACACCCCCTCCCCTTGACCCCACCCATTCAGCTGTCTCCTGCAGCCCCCCTGTGATTTGAAGTCACCAGCCGCCACTGTTGTCCATCTATGCAAAAGATGACAACTTTATCCTGCCCTTTGTACATTGTCACTTGTGCTGCTTGTCTTTGATGCACAGCCTAGCCATATAATGTATGGAAAAGCACACTCTTGTATTTTTGCATGTATTACTTTACTGTAGTTTATCTGTTAAGTCTTGTATAGGTATATTGTAAATCTATGTGTAATCCCCCTGCCTGGTTGATTGTGACAGCATGCTGACTGCATCTGTTTGGCATGGTCAATGCCTGCTGCTGGCTCCTACTCCAACTCTTCATCTGTAACAGCTGCAGTGCTGAGATCTGTGGTCCCTGCAAGTGGCCACCCTGCTGTAAGTTTTTCTTAACCATAATTATATGTAACATGGCATAAATGATTAGTATTTTTATACACATATCAGGGTCATATTACACGACTCCACCAGATGTATCCAGGTAGCAAAAACATGACTTCAGCAGAGCAAACACATACTCTATAATGTTTCTGATTTACAAGAGTGCATGCTTATACCCTTGGTTTGTTTGATTGTTTGTATTTCTGATGGATATAATGAGCCAAGGTTTTAGAGTATATCCAGCATCACCTACAAGATGGCCCTGTGGCAATTCACCCCTCGTAAACCATTGATAGAAGTCACACATGTACCATGTGTTAGAGTCATGAAATCTGCCTCAGAAGCCTGCACACACACTGTAGATGATACCTCGTGCATTACAGACCACCTAACAGTTGATGGAGTGATACACTTCATATTTCACATACCTTCTTCCCAGTTCACCAGGCGGGGCCTTTATTTTAATGTGAATACAGTCTATGGCCGGCAGTTTGCAGTACCTCAGGAAAATGGGCTGTGTCATATAATTCCTAAATGGTGTTTGTTTTCTTCTGGGGTAAGTGGGAACCATATATGATCCTCCATATGATGCGGGAACTGATGGGTTATTTTTGAGGCAGAGCCTGAGATATACCTACTGTATCTCCAGTAGATCACTGAAAGTTCCCTGTATCTTATATATGTAAAGCCACACATATATTTGTGTTGTGTGAGTATGGTATTCTCTGACTCCCACAAGGCTGCAAACAATGATGACATAGTCCATGATTTTCTGCATGGAGTCCCTGTCCACACAGTATTGATCCACTATATCTGTGTCATGGAGGGTATGAAATGTTAAGCATGATCAGATGAGCCTGTTGCTCCAAGGGTGACAATGCTCATGGTCAAGCAAAACAGCTGCAATAACAGTCTCCTGCAGACAGACATTTACAATGGCTGCTGCAACCCCAAGCATATTTGTGCAATGTATTCTCTCTCTGAACACAGATATGTATCCAAATTTAAATCTAAAGTGAGCACAGTGTGGCTGTACAGTGTTTAAACATTTATGAATTGCTCTACCATATTTTTGCCTCGTTATCATATGTGGCACTTATAGTCTGCATGTCCTCCCCGTGGTCGAGTGGCCTCCGAAAGACATGCATAAATTGGCATGCCTTCTCTGAAGGTTGGGCATTGGGCTGGCAACTCGGCACCATAAAAATCTACTGCCAATCATTAGCGGGCCGGAGTTCCGCTGTGGTGACCCCTAACCAGGAAAAGCCAAAAAGACAAACAAACAAACAAACATCATATGTGGCACTTCATTATATAATTTATAGCATATAGCATGGCCTGTTACATAATCTGATCTAACCATGTCATGTAGCTGGGCTTTCTGACTCACACCCACCTTACATGTGGCCTCTCATCACACACATTTGCTTAGAATGATGCAGCAAAGTTTTATGAATTGGCCCAAATTGGCCCCTTTGAAGAATGAACATCTTTTAAAGCTGGTGAACACATCATTCTGTCACACTTACTTTGTAAGTGAGGCAAAGAGAAGTATTTATCTGCTTTTAAAGCTATTTTACTTCCTGCTGCTGTTTTTTGCTAGCTGCCATACTGCCATTGTCTGCTGTTAATCCCTAGCATGAGACTTAATCTTATCAGTGCTTAGAAATGCTTAACAAAAGCTTGTTAAACACTTTCTGATGTCAGAAAGATGCTTAACAATCTCGACTGTTTTCACATTTTTAGAGTATAGTGACAGCATTTAATGCACTACATTATTTTGGGGTTATGAAGCCTTCTGCCACAGAGGATTCTTGCTTGTGGCACAGATGGGGTTCGTTCATTTAGTGATCCTGCTGCCAGGTGAGTGCTAAAAGGGACAAGGTTTTTATGCATGATCACTGGTCAGATAATTTTCCTCTTTCACACTAGAAAAAGGCACTGTTTTCACTGTCTGCCATCTACAGTGTAGAGACCAAAGGGTATCATGACTGACATGCTTAAAGAGGAGATAGTGCCATGAGACACGCACACATGTGCGTGCGCACACACACACACACACACACACACACACACACACACACACACACACACACACACACACACACACACACACACAGTAAGACCCATGAGTGAAAGTAAGTTTATTTTATGTCTCACTGCTCCACATATTTTGGATCTATGTTCTTCAACTTCTGATTTAAGATGACCACACTACAACCACCAGTATTTCTGAAGCCACATGTGGACCTCTCTGAAAACTGAAAGTTTTTTATTCAAGGCTTTGAGCTATATCTCACTGGAGTTGGTTTTGTTGAAAAAAAAATGAAAATACATTATGCAATGTTCATTCACATGACACATTTACTTGGGGGACAAAAGGCAAATTCCAGGCATACTGCAAGGCAAAGAAGAATGTACTCCATGTAAAGTACAGTTTTGTACCTACCATAAATGTAGATGTTCGAAGATCCACATTGCTGCAGTCCTTACACTTGGGTAGTCCGCTGTCCTCGGTCGGCCCGAATATCAAAGTATAAGGCTGACGTCGGTCAAGGCGCATTTGACTGACATCAGGACGTCAGGGTACAAATGCGCATGACCGACGTCATATCCTCAGTCTTTTCTTGCCCCAGATGTCAGAAGACCCTAAAAATAAAGGTCAAAACCAAAAGACAGCAAACAAACAACCAACCATCCTAGCACTAAAAATATGTACAATATATACAATATACACCATATTGACAACCCAACCCACACAACCGCCTCTAACTACAGAGGGAAGGAGGGAGGAATTGACTGCAGCAATGTGGATCTTCGAACATCTACATTTATGGTAGGTACAAAACTGTACTATGTTCTTCATCTCACATTGCTGCAGTCCTTACACTTGGGTAGAATCCCAAAGCAGAGGTAAGGGAGGATGGCCAAACTATAAGGAAGCAGGAGCTGCCAAAATGCCCTGCAAAACAGCAGTGGCAAAACCAGCCCTGGATTTAGAGTAAAGTGGTAGGTGATAATGCCTAGAGAAAGTATGCACTGAACTCCAAGTAGCTGCCTCCAAAATATCCTTAGTTGCCACCCTCAAAAAGCTGTCAAGTGGCAGTAGCCCTAGTGGAATGAGGCCTAATCCCAGCTGGAATCTCCTTGCCATGATGGGAATAACAAAAAGCAATGCAAAACCCAATCCACTTAGAAATAGTTTGTTTTGACACAGGCTTGCCCTGAGAACTCAAAGCAAAAGAAACAAATAACTGCTGAGACTGCCTGAACCCTTTAGTTCTGTCCAAATAATATCGCAACTGCCTGTGTACATCTAAAGTGTGCAAAATCTTTTCCCTTTATTTTGGGGATTTGCATAAAAAGTAGGCAAATGAATAGTTTGGTTTAAAGCCACACTAGAAACCACTTTAGGCATAAAGGAAGGATTAGTACGTAAAGATACCCTATCCTTATGGAAAATCAAGAAAGGCTCAACCGCCATAAGGGCCTGCAACTCAGAAACCCTTCTTGCAGAGGTAATAGCCAACAAAAAAGCAGTCTTCCATGATAAAAACTTTAATTCAGTAGTAGCTGCAGGCTCAAAAGGTTGTAGAGTGAGTTTCTCCAACACAAAATTGAGATCCCAAGCAGGAGTAGGAGCTCTTCGTGGGGGTCTTATATTCTTTGCCCCTCTAAGAAATTGCTTGAACAAAGGATGAGAAAACAATGGTGGGTCACAATCATAGTGCGCCAAAATTGCTGCAGCATGAACCTTAATAGAAGAGAAGGACAAACCTTTGTCCAGTAACTCAGTAAGATATTGAAGAGCCACACTTAAATTAGGCTCAGAAACATCAAAATCCTTTGCTGCACTCCAAAATAAAAATCTCTTCCATTTATCTGCGTACACTTTCCTTGTACTAGGCCTTCTAGCTTCCAAAATAACATTCAAAACTTGCTGTGGAAGTGGAGGCCCACTATGGTTCAAAACAGAATATGCCAGGCTGTTAGGTGCAGAGAGTGAAGCTTGACATTGAGCAAATGACTGTCCTCCTGAGACAACAGGTGTGGAATCGAAGGCAAAGGCCATGGAGGCTTCCGCACCAGGCTTCTCAGTAATGGGTACCAATGCTGTCGAGGCCAATCTGGAGCTATCAAAATCATCCTTGGCTTGTCTTGTCTGGCCTTTAGTAGTACCTTTGGGAGGAGAGGCAGAGGCGGAAAGGCATACACATGAAGATTGCTCCAATTGAAAGAAAGAGCATCCACTTTCCAAGCTGTGGGATGAAACCTTTTGTGCAAAACTTTGGCAGCTGGTGGTTTAGTGGAGAAGCGAACAGATCTATGTCTGGAGTTCCCCATGACACTGTCAATTTCTGAAATACATGAGGATCCAATTTCCACTCGTGGGGATCCATAATTTGTCTGCTCAACACATCTGCTAAGGAGTTCTGTGCTCCGCAGAAACCTTGCCTGAAGATTTAGCTGTAAACTGAGAGCAGTCTCCCACAAAATCATTGCTTGCCTGCATAGAGGATAAGAATGTGTTCCGCCTTGCTTGTTGATGTACCACATGACAGTTGTGTTGTCTGTTAGAATCAACACCTGCCCTGGAAGAAGTAAATCCTTGAAAGCTATTAATGCAAACTGGACTGCTAACATCTCTTTCAAGTTGATATGTAGATGTTGTAGTCTGGCAGGCCACTTGTCTTGTATCCACTTTCCATTCAGATGAGCTCCCCAAGCTTTGTCTGAGGCATCTGTCGTTAGAATCTGACTCGCCTCTGGCCGGGTCACAGAGAGTCCCTTGTTTAGGTGACATTCCTGAGCCCACCACAACAATTCCTTTTGAATGCAAGGTATTATTTGAATGACAGTGTCCAAATCCTGGCAGTGCTGTGTCCATACATTTTTGAGATACCATTGTAGCTTCCTCATATGCAGTTTGGCATTGGGAAGCACCAGAATACAATTATTCACTTTTTCTGACATCCGGTAAACCACTGAGGCAAGAAAAAACTAAAATATTCCCCAACGGGGTACTTAGCCAACTTTGACTCGGTCTGAAACTCCGAAATCGAAAAATTTCAGAACGCCAACCGGCACTTGCAATGCTGCTTCTGCATCGGACCATGCGGCAAAAAAGACTGAGGATATGACGTCGGTCATGCGCATTTGTACCCTGACGTCCTGATGTCAGTCAAATGCGCCTTGACCGACGTCAGCCTTATACTTTGATATTCGGGCCGACCGAGGACAGCGGACTACCCAAGTGTAAGGACTGCAGCAATGTGAGATGAAGAACATGGCATTCATTTTTTCACATGTAATTAATGAGTTCAGGAGTGAATAGATGCTTATGTAACTGCTCTTTGTTTGCTGTATTGCTCAGAGACAAAACAGTGTATAGAATCAAAATGATCAGATAAGAGGCAAATTGTTAAGGGAAGCAAATCTGCCATGGGAAAAAGTGACTGCTATAGGTAAAATGACTGAGGTTTCTGGCATTCAGTTAAATAAAAGGATGTCTGATGAGTGGGAAGAGTGAAAATAATGGCTGCAATTATGAAAAAGAACAAACTAGACCTCACACTTTTAAAAAAAAAAATCCTTGCAACCACATAACATCTGAGATGGCACCAGGTAATAAAGTAATATGCAGAAACTAAACCAAGTGCAATCATTACATGAAAAAGCATGTTATGAAGCATTTAATAAAGGATATATGATTTTTTTGGTAGTTTTATCATTTTGCCAAAGTCTGTTAAAAAAATAAAGTGCTGCAAAAAAAAAAATGATGTTTTAGGGGGAAAAGAACAATTTAAAGGTCAAATGTTTGACTTTTCCTGGCACAACTGAACTGGAAACAGCACAGAGTTAAAGTAAACAATAATTGCAGATGCAGAAATGTGAGTGCGCATTCATTTCAGTCTACCAGTGGATGTTCTTATTACCACAATGTAACTTTCATGTTGGTACACAAATAAACGAGTCTTTGTGGGTTCTGTTTAAGTAGCTTTATTCTATACCAACACATCACTGTAAAGGCTTATTTGACTATGACTAAGTAACTTAAATACAAATTAACTACTGAGATCATACATGCTCACTCACTGGCTGCTTCTACAAAATGGCACTAGGGATTACACGTGTCTGGAATTTATATGTGCACGCATAGCTTCGCATGCTTCTTAAAGGCACAGCACACATACATTACACTGATCTACAGCCTCCCTCTTTGAGAAATAGATCATGCAATTTGTCAATCATGTATTTGAGATAGTCAGTTATTTATTTTTTAATTTTTCTATGTTCATTGTTGATTGTAGCATTGAGTATAAATCCTGTACAGGGTGTTCAATAAGTCTTCTGGTTTTTGGCTTGTTCGAATGGAGACTGTTTGAAAATCAGACTTAGCAAGTGGACAAAGTTAGTTCTGCTGTTAGCATCCTATCCTATCCTATGTTCTATGAATATGAATTTATATGGAGCATATGTGTATGTCAACATCATGGGTATATTTTTTATGGGGCACGTAGGAATGTTCTTATAGGGTCATGTGTAGATATGAAAGGACTGATTTGCTTTTCATGTCATGTTTTTTATTTATTACTGTGTGGCATTAAATCTGTTCAAAGGAGGATGATTTGCATGATTAATTGTATAATTGATTGTAGCATTGAGTATAAATCCTGTAGAGCAGTATTCTTGTGTTGTCTGATGAAGTGGCTTGGGCCACAAAAGCGCTCACCTGTTACCTGACTGTTATTTTATTAAACAATGTGCTGTACAGCCATGGTATGGAGGCTCCTTTACTTGCTTTTGAACTTTGATGTGTGAATGTTTGAATTAGTCTCTAGAACAGAATCAGACTTTTGAGTACATTCTTGTCTGGAAATAATATCTGACTCATGTCTGACTCATTCTTTGATTTAGAGTTTGCATCACAGATACAATGTTGTGATTGCAATACTGATAGTTCTGGTACAGGAAGAAGATGTCTGCGATTCCTCCTATATTCCACACCTTTGGAACTTACCAACTAGAATCTTGGCTTGGCACAGATGCCTGCAATCTGTCCTAGTTGATCAGAAAACCTTTTGTTGTCTAGATTTGTATCATCTCTCCTTCCCTCAACGAACAAAGTAATCTGCTTGATTTGTCATAAGTAGATTTCTGGATATTATGCTTCTTAAACTGAGCCTTGATGGTTTTACTGTTCTTAGAATTAGGCTTCAGCAAACTGGATGAAATAGGTAGTGTAGTTCTAGTTTGTCTGGAAAGTAGTCTTTGAGCAGGTGAGCCAAGAATATCATCTCAAGGAATGTTTCTCAGATTAAGTAGATTCAAGATTCAAGAATACATCGGTGTTGTCGCACTTTGACTTTTCAAGTAATTGCTTTGCACTTTGTACAGCTCGTTCAGCTAGACCATTGGACTGTAGATATTCCGGACTACTAGTCACATGTACACAGTCCCATTCTCTCGCAAATGTCTGAAATAACTGGCTAGTAAATTATGTACCGTTGTCAGAATAAAGTTTGTGTGGACTACCAAGAACTGAGAAATGACGTTTTAACATAGTGATAACAGCTGTTGATGTTAAGTTTGGTATCAGATCAACTTCAAACCAATTTGAGTAAGAGTCGACCAAAACCAAATAGTGTTGATTGTTCCACTCGAAGACATCAGTTGCTACAGTAGACCAAGGTAATTCAGGTATTGGATTTAGCTGAAGAGGTTCTCCTTGCAAATGTGCTCTAGTACTATTACATTCTGAACAAGGAGAAAGAACTCTGTCAATGTCGTTTGATAATGAAGGCCAAATTACTAGTTCTCTTGCTCTTCTCTTAGTGGATAACAAACCTGGGTGACCACAATGCAAAATTTGAATATATTATTCCTGTAAGGAAGCAAGAACAACAATTTTAGGACCTTCGTAAATACCATCTTCCATCAACAAGTCATCTCTGTAAGAAAAATATGATTGCACTTCAGGTGATACACTAGATTGCTTTGACTGCCATCTGACATTGATGTAGCAATTAAGATTTTTTTGTGAAATTGGATCAGTCATAGTGTGGTCTCTCAACTCAAGTCTAGTGGTGGAAAAATTATGCACTGACATTACATCAACGTCAAAAGTTTCAGCATCAAGTTCTTCTGTGGTATTATTAGGCAATCTGGATAAGGTATCAGCCAGATATAGCAATTTGCCTTTAGTGTATACAATTTTGAAATTGTACTTTTGCAACTTGAACATCATTCTTTGTAATCTCGCTGTAGCAGAATGCATAGGCTTCTTTAGAATGATAACAACAGGTCGGTGATCTGTTTCAATCTGAATAGCTCGACCATAAATATAATCATGAAAGTGGAACATGTGAAAACTATTGCCAAAAGCTCTTTCTCGATTTGTGCATAATGCATCTCGGTCTGAGTTAATGTCCTAGATTCATAGGCTATTGGTCTGCCCTCTTGAAATATAACTGTGCAAAGACCAAATTTTGAAGCATCACAGGAAAGAACAACTGATTTGTTCACATCATGGTACCTTAAAGTAGGCGGGGTGGTAATTTTCTGCTTAAGGTCATCAAACGCCTTCTGATGATGTTCTAACCATGACCATACAACATTTTTGCATGTTAATTCTCTCAAGAGTGTTGTCAACTCACTGAACTCTGGGATAAAATTTCCTAAATAGCTGAGCATGCCCAGAAAATGCTGTAACTTTGCTCATTGTCCGGTGCTGACATCTCTAGAATTACTGTTTGTTTGGTAGGGTCAGGTCTGTCCAACATAGGTTACTTCTGGAAGTCTGAATTTGCACTTCAAAGGATTGAACTTAAAATTTACTTCACAAGCTCTGTCTAGAACTTTCTTGAGGTTTCTGTCATGCTCTGCTTCGCCATTGCCTCCAACTAATATATCGTTTACTATTATAGCACCAGGAGAACCTGAAAAATGTTGTTTCATTGCACGCTGAAAGACTTCCCTTGCAGAATTTATTCCAAATGGTATCCTTAGGAATCTGTTTCTGCCAAATGGAGCACCAAAAGTAGTTAGAAATGAGGATTTGCGATCAAGCAACACTTGCCAAAATGAACTCTTTGCATCCAAAACAGAGAATACAGTAGCACTTGGAATTAGAGCTGCAACTTCCTCAACTCTGCGCACTGGATGATATGGCCTTTTTAATGTTTTGCTCAAATCTCTAGGATCAATGCATATTCTGATTTTGTCTGAGCCTTTCTTATGAGCGGCTACCATGGATGACACCAATTCAGATGGTTCTGTGACTGGACAAATCACACCTTGCTGCACAATCTTATCCAACTGAGATTTATTTTGCATTGCTATTGGAACTTTTATTGCTGGTATGACTACTGGAGTGACCACCGGGACTAACTTTATGGAATACACAACTAGAAGTTTGCCCAACCTGTCTTCAAAAACATCAGCATACTCTGATAAAATCGATTCAGAAAAACTTGAACTTGAAACTGCACTCACATGATGAACTTCTTTGGCAAACAAAAGCAGATTCATTCTCAAACTGTCTTTGAGACCTAATAAAGATTGCACTGGCCATCGGACTACATAGAGTAATAAGTTGTAACAGTTCTCAGACAAATAGGAAAGTATTACTGAACCTTTGGTTTGAATTTCTTCACCTCCAGACGCAAAAAGTCTTGTATTGCTGGTTGCATTGAGTTGTTTGTTAGTTCTCACTTTTTTAAATCTTTCTGCTGATATAAAATTACACTTTGCTCCAGTGTCTACTTTAAGCTCTGTGGATTTTTCATTGATCCGATCCATACAAAACACTTCACTTAATAAGATTACTGCCTCAACTCTTTATCCAGGTACTGATACACCATCCACATAGAAAGCTAACTGTTTCAGATCTACCTGATCACCTTGCTTTTTTGTGTGACCTTTTTTTACAACTGGGTAAGGCGTACTTGATTTGCAAAACTGCTGGAAATGGTTCCATTTCTTACACTTGTAACACTGCTAACCATATGCTAAACACTTCTCTCTTTAGATTTATGATTTGCACCACAATTAAGACAGTTAACAATAAAGCTAAACTTGGGTTTTGCTGACTCACATTTGTTTGCATTGAGCTGGCGGTGGAGCTTGCACTTTTTCTGGAACTTTCTAGAAAGCTTGGAATCTTCTTTGGAAATCCTGTAGCTACCTCTTTCTTAGGCCTGCTTCTGTTTGTCACATGTTGCATAGTATCGACGTTTGATCTGGAGTTCATCAAAACCATGCTTTTGTCACTCATAAGCATACAAGTATGTCTTTTGTCACCTCATGGATCTGACAAATCTTTATGGCTTTACTTAATGTCACATCACTGTCATGAAGTAAAATCTTTCTCACTGTAGCACTATTAATACCACACATATGTCTGTCCTTTACTAGCTCATCTTTCAAATCACCAAACCGACACATTTTAGCTTTGTTGCACAAGCCAGTTATATAAGCTGTAAATGTTCCCCTGGTTTCTGATCTCTTGTGTAAAACAAATGCCTCTCTAATGTAGTTTGTCTGAGGGTTACACATCTTTCTGAACTTGCACTTCAAACACTCATGGTCTTCCCTTGATTCAGCTTGTACCTTCATACACTGCTGGTGCATATACAAATGGACGTTCTCTTTTTATGGCCTCAGCGCCTGCTAGATTTAACAAAATGAATGTCTTCGTACGTGCATTTCTATCTGCATAAGCTGCTGGTATGAAAATATTGTACTCTTGTTCAATATTCTCCAGTTGTCTGCAATATTCTGATGAAATACAAGGGGTTGAGGTTTTCGAAATCTGTCTGCTATATTAACACATACCAGTGAAGGGTCTTGCAAACACATACAAATACACACAACACACACACACACACACACACACACACACACACACACACACACACACACACACACACACACACACACACACACACACACACACACATGCATAAGTAATTGGCATAACCACAATTTATTCAATGCTTTTGTACTTGTACTTTCTCTCTTTGAGGTTATTGGAATTATGTGAATGAACAACCTTGTAGTACTTTCAAATAACTGGACTTTGCGAAATAAACTTCTTAGGCTTCTTGGGCTCTATTGCACTTTGAGAAATAGCTTTTTAGATTTCTCGATGCTTTACTTTAATTTGCGAAATAACTTTTCAGATTTATCAATGCTTTATGAAATCTTACAGAAGAACTTTTTAAACTTTTCAATACTTTACGGAGCTCTGCAGAACAATTTCTCGGAAGTTTGTGAGGTTTACTGAAATCTTTGATTGATAAAAGTGGAAATACTGAAATCATTTACTTTTGGAATTTGTAAAGGCAAAGTAGTTGCTTGGAACTTTATTGATAAAGGCAGACATGCTACAGTCATGCACCACTACTTGTTAAAGTCGCTTTGTTAAGAAACTTTGCACACAGTGAACTTTTTGAAATACATACACAGTAATAAGTACACACTTTAAGCACTTTTATACACTCTGAGATGCTTCGAATAACTTTAATTACATTCATGATACAGTACAGAAGTCATAGTTATGCCCAGATATAGCACTTTGCCCAAACACAAGCAGTTGCCTTGCTTTATGTTTTTGTTTACTGTGCTCTTTTTTCTTTTCTTATATTCTTGTCACTCCAGCAAAAACAAACAAAGCCGCACAGATACACAGCTGGGGATCCAATAATCAAGACACGATACAAATAAAACCCAAGGTTTAATAACACAATAAGTGCTTCCACAATAACAAATTGCTTCTTCAGACCAACTAAACAAAAATGAAAATTATTTAAATACTACATAAAGGTGTGATCAATCAACAAATAAACAATCACAGCTCACTATAACTACCATATGACTACTACAAATAAAATTAAATATAATAAACTAATCAAAGTAAATACTATGTTAAAATACAATAAAAATTCTAAAAAAACATACACATTTACATAATTACATAGTTCATCTCTTTAACCTCCTACTTTTTAACTCTGGTTTCAGGGGGACGAGATCATTTAAACCCAAGCCATTATGGGCTCTAAATCTCAAAATCTAGCATAGCTCATTGTGTTCAGTATCATCAACTAAGTCTCCCATTTTCATACACTCATGCAACACATCCAAAAGTTGAAAAATAAATCTGTGTTCCTCCCCTTTATCTCTATTGTGTTGAGCTAAAGCACTATAGTCTAAACCTTTCTTCATGCAATATTCATGGTCTCTTATACATTCTTGTAGGCATCCATTTGCTTTGTCTACATAAAACATTCTACATACTACAAAATGAACTAAATATACTAAATGTTTAGTATTGCAATCTGCTACTGCCTTAATATAAACTAACCTACCAGTATTAGGATGCGCAAAAAACAATGACTCATCTAGAAAATTGCAAAAGGCATATGCATTACACTTCGTAGTACCCATTAGGTCACCATTCACATTATTCATTATAGCCTTCGGATAGCATATCCTTTGTTTAAGTGATTTATTATTCATGTAGGTAAACACAGGTTTATGACCTACTAACCCAGCAATACCTCATATGTTTGTAAAATATGCCAATTACTCATAATAATATTCCTAACATTGTTGACATCACTGCTATATGTCAACATAAGGGAAAAAATACCTTTATGTTGATGCATGGATTTCCCATTCTGACAAGGACAGGAGAAATATGGTTTACCAATCATATTCCTGTTTCTCCTGGCCAACGTGCAAGCTTCTTTTATCTCTGATTCTCTATACCTTCTGTTAGTGAAATCACCGCTAGTCTGTTGTAAACTTCTTTCAAATTCTCTAGCGTCTACAGAAAGCCTGGAAATTCGCATCATTTGCCCCTTAATAACATTGGAAAACACATGCCCAGGATGCATACTATTGTGATGGAAATAAGATGGCTGATGGCAATCTTTCCTAAATAATGCAGTGAACACTTTCCCTCCATTTTCCTTAATGACCTGTACATCAAGATAATCAATGTGCATGGTAGAATATTTAAATGTAAATCTCAAAAAGTCACTACTATTTTTTTATTTATTTTTTATTTTATTTTTACATTTGTTGACCGGGCTAGTCTAACTGGATATATGTCCATTTTCAGTAGAGGCCCGGGGAGAAAATCTCCAGGGAAAAAACATACAATTAATAGAGAATAACATAAAAACATTTTTATACAGCAATATTTATACAAACAATTAATAGAGAATAGTATAAAAGCAGTTTTATACAACGATAATTATATGATTAAGGCAGTTTTATAATGCAACAAATTTAGCCTAAACATGTAAGCTAAAGAAATTGTAAAAGAATATAAAAAATAGTAGTATGTAAATACTGGAAGCAAGTCTTAGAAGGGTGTACTAGTAACACTTATTACTATGTGAGAGAAAAGGATATAGAAGTAATCTAAGAAGGTTGTAATAGGAGAAAGGTAAAAGATTAGAGTCAAGAGAATGTTAGTCAGGGTTAGAACATGGGCATAACCAGTGATTATTGAAATATAGCTTTAGATTTCTTTTAAAAAGTGGGTGAGAGGTCAGAGATGTAAGGTCGGGTGGTAAATGATTCCATACTTTTTCGACAGAGTTAGAAAACAAGGAATCACCTGCTAAGTTTTTGGATTTAGTAATATGCATAAGCATTTTGTTAGAGGAGCGTAAATTTTTGAGATTGCTGTATGGTATAATGAAGCTAGAGAGTGTGGTAGTATTATGGGGTTGATAAAGGGCCTTGTATGTTATTGTAAGTTGCAGAAATTGTATCTGATTAAGAAATTCTAACCAGCCTAGTTGTTTCAGATTAAGACAGTGATGAGTTCTAAAAGGGGAGCTTGTAGCAAACCTGGCAATGTTATTATAGGATATAGCTAGTTTGTGAAGGTTCTTTTTAGAGAGGTTGGTGTAAATGGGAGAGGCATAAAGAAGAGTTGAGAGTAAATGAGTTCTAGCTATAGTGGACCTGGCCAGTGGTGTAAGAAAAGGTTTAATTCTGTAGAGGGATCCTAATTTATGGTTAACTGATTTTACTGTGGCATTAATGTGGGTATCAAAGTTTAGATTGTTGTCAATTGTGATTCCTAAGAGTTTAGTGGTTAGATCAGGAGAAATAAGGGTGCCGTTATTTGATGTGATACTGAAGTGTACAGGGGTAGTCTTTTGGGTTGGTGTAAAGAGTAAAAGTTTAGTTTTTTGGGGGGTTAGTAGGAGGCAGCGGTCAGAGAACCAGTTCTCTACTAAATTAAAAGCTTTTTGTGTATGAGCCTGAAGTTCAGCTTGAGAGGTGGCTGCACAGACTATAGTAGAGTCGTCTGCATATTGAATACATGTGGAGAGAGGGATGGCTAAGTGGAGGTCTTTGATGTAGATGGAAAACAAGAGAGGGCCTAAAATGGATCCTTGTGGAACACCTAATGTAATGGGCAGAAGGTTTGATAGTCTATTTTGCCAGAGTATAGCCTGCTGTCTGTTATCTAGATAGGATGTGAACCAGTTCATTGAAAGTGGATTCAGTGAGTAGGACTTTAGGATGTGAAGAAGGATTTGGTGATTAACCATGTCAAAAGCTTTTGATAAATCAACAAAGACTGCTGAGGAGAGGATATTTTTGTTGTGGTTCTCGTTGATACAGTTAGTGAAGGAAAGCAAGGCAGAAGAGGTACTATGGAAAGGTCTAAATCCATGTTGACAGTTAGCTAGTAGGTTGTGATGGAGAAGATGGTTCATTAGCTGTTTGTGGACACACTTTTCCATTATTTTTGCAAGTGGAGAGAGCAGTGCTATAGGACGATAGTTGGACGTGTCGTTGGAGCTACCACCTTTGTGTAATGGGATAATATGAGAAATTTTCCAGATGGATGGGACAATATGATTTAACATTTCAACAAATTCAAATAATTTACCAACACTATCTCTCCAAAGCAGGAATAATTCAGCCACAAAGCATCGAAAAAAACAGATCTAATTGCCCACTAATTTCAACACATTCTGTTTCTCCCATTTAGCCATAAGAAAGTTGGCATAGCTATGGGCACGAGCACTATGCTAGAATCAGACAGAGCATTTATTATAGTGGAATGGGCAGTAGTAGTACTAGCCACTGTTAATAACTGCACTCTACTCTGCTAATCATATACTTGTCCATACTTACTGCTACCCTTAAAGCTGTACTGATGTCCACAGCAGAGACAGATGTATATACAATACCGCTGAAGTAAGATATAGTCTTGCACTGCTCATATCGATGATGAGCAGTATACTTTTAAAGGCATGTTCATATGTTCATATGCTTGGATGACTCCGAGGTAAAACCCTAAACCTCTTCTATGCCATGGCTGCCCTCTCTATGTTCTTAAAGGGAACTTAGTTATTCATTCTTTCATTTATTTGCTGACAATATAAATGCAATAGTCTTATTGTCTACCTTTTCAGTCACAACCAGTCTCCAGTTAGTTAATACAAATTAAATTAAGTAAGTTGTACACTAACATATCATAAAGTAGTATCAAAATGCTATCTTGTAACAGCTGGGTCTCAGTCAGTTAGATAAAGTCTGTGACCAGAATAGACAGTCAGACTTACAAAAACACAAGTCACTTGGCATAAAAACATGTTGTGGTTGTGTAATACTTACATTTAACATTCTTCTGTAAATTAGAGTTTTTGTTTGGAATAGAGATGGGCAAATCAGATGTGTTGTTATCTGCAGAGCAACTCATTCCAAATTAATAGGGTTTGAATTAAGGGGTACCTTGGTCTGAAGTGGTGGGATGCAAGGAGGTAAAAAGTGTTCTAAAGACACACAGAAGTAAATAGTTCTACTTGTCTGAAGAAAGGGGTGGCAATGGTCAAGAATGGGACACAAGCTTACTATAAGGAGTTTGTAGATTACAGTACAAGTATGTTATTGCTGTAAGACATAGACAGGCATCCAGTCAACATACGAGAGGGGGACACAGTTTCATTCACACACAAGGGGCACCACAATAAGGTGACATACCTGGTTTAGCAAAACTGGAACTTATGCAGCTGGAAAAATTGAGGAAATGAAGTATGAGAGAGGAATAGTTAGTACAAAGCATGAAACCTCTGTTCTGCATGGCATCTGTAGCAGGTAATCCCAGAAGGTTAAAAATGAAGCCATGTATTCTCCATAGCATCTGTAGCAGGCAATCCCTCAAGGTTAAAAATGAAACCTCTGTTCTCCATGACATCTGTAGCAGGTAATCCCAGGAGTCTAAAAATGAAACCTCTATTCTCCATGGCATCTGTAGCAGGTAATTTCTGAGGGTTAAAAATGAAACCTCTGTTCTGCATGGCATTTGTAGCAGGCAATCCTAGAAGGTTAGAAATGAAGCATGTGTTCTCCATGGCAAATAATCTCAGCAGGTTAGAAATGAAACCTGTGTTCTCCATGGCATCTGTAGCAAGCAATCTTAGAAGGTTAAAAATGAAATCTGTGTTATTCATCTCATCTATAGCAAGTAATCCCAGCAGGTTAAAAATGAAACCTCTGTTCTGTATGGCATCTGCAGCAGGTAATCCCAGAAGACTAAAATGAAACCTAAGTTCTCCATGGCATCTGTAACAGGTAATCTTGGAAGGTTAAAAATGAAACCTACGTTCTCCATGGCATCTGTAGCAAGTAATCCCAGAAGGTTAAAAATGAAACCTCTGTTCTCCATGGCATCTGTAGCAGGTAGTTCTAGAAGGTTAAAAATGAAACCTGTATTTTCCATGACATCTGTAGTATGTAATCTCACAAGGTTAAAAATGCTGTAGGCAGCTCTAAATTGAGATCTGGATTTGCTTTCAGGTGAATAGCATTTTAGAATCCAGCCATAGCTCCAGATATGTAATAAAAGGGAGCTATTACTATGTCAGATTCATGAAAGTTGATCAAACAAGTGAGTATATAAATCCTACCCATTGCCACTAAATAATGTGTAAAACATGCACTCTTTAAATCAAAGCCACTTTTACAAAATAATATAAGTGGGGGAATGTTCTTTCAATCAGTACCACTGAAACCAAATTAATATGCAATGATGATTGAAAGTAAGTATATATGGTAAATGTACAATATTTTTGCCATCCGGGTGAATAAAGCATATTTTCTAGCATGAGTAATCTTAGTAATGGGGGAATTAAAATCTTATTATGGTGTGTATGCCGGAAGTGTGGTTCTTTCAGGCTTATATAGCTGCAGCCTCTTTTGTCAGCCTGAAATTGTGCACAGTGTTAGTGTGGTTAAGTGCATTCTGTATTTATCATAATCATAATTTATCATTATCATTATATTTTCATTTATCATTATCTTAATTGGCTCTCTATTACATACCCACAAGAAACCATACTGCTAGGTGATGTCAATATAGACTGGAAAACCTGCTCCTCAGGAGTCTCACCCTCGCTCCTAAATCTCAATGGCTTCTCACAAACCATTAACATCCCAACCCAAACAAACAAATCTAACAATAAAGAAAGCATATTGGATTGGATTCTGATTAACAGCCACGACCAAAATTACATAGTTGGAACTCTACCTGATGGCATAAGTGACCATGCCCTCACCTATTTAATAAGACATAAAAGCCCTACTCCTCACCTTACTAAATCTAAACAAATCAGAACAAATAGAAACTTCAACCCTGAATCCTTCCTTGTTGAATTACAAACTACAAATTGGTCTCCTCTTAAACTTCTGCCGCTAGATGACACTGTTGCATACTTCAACTCAAGATTCCTATCTATGCTAGAATCTCATGCCCCTGTAAGATCTGTTAGAATTCACTCAAAACAAGTCCCTTGGCTCTCAAAAGATGCACGGTATAAAATAATTATGAAAAATAAACTCTGGACCAAATACCATAGCACCAAAGATCCCAGCGACCCTCTTAAATTTAGACAAATAAGAAACATTACAAAAAAAGCTGTACTTCTACACAAAATAAATTATTACTGCCACCTACAACAAACTAACCAGCTAAACCCACAAAAGTTTTGGGCAGGGATTAATAGACTCTTAAAACCCGGCCACTCCGATACCCCACAGCCCTTAAACTCTTCCCATAACAACCCAAAACAAACAGCTGATGCCTTTAATACATTCTTCACTGAAACTGTCAAGTCACTATCTAAGCAAATATCCCCTGATATAGCTTCTCAGCCCACCTCCCCTCCCACTTCTATTCCCCAATTACAACTTCAACCTGTACCCACATCCCTCATCTGCTCTCTTCTCCACAAACTTAAACCCTCCTCCCCATCTGCTGACCTTCTACCCCCCCAATATCTACAAATTGCTGCCAAACCATTGGCCTATCCTATTTCCATTCTAATTAACAGAACCATTACCAACAGCTACATTCCCTCAATCTGAAAAAACTCACATATCATTCCCCTACATAAAGGTGGTGACTCAATAGAGCTTTCTAACTACCGACCCATGGCCCTTCTCTCCCCCCTTGCTAAAATAATGGAAAAATGGATCCAAAAACAGCTTCTTAAACACCTGTTAAATAACCTCCTATCCAACTGTCAGCATGGTTTCAGACCCTTCCATAGCAACACTTCTGCCCTCCTTTCCTTCATTGACTGAATCAACAAAAATCGGAAAAATAATATCCTCACCTCTGTTCTCTTCATTGACCTATCCAAAGCCTTCGATATGGTCAATCACCAGATTCTAATAAATTTACTGAAAACATTAGCCTAAGACTCTAGTGCCATAAATTGGTTCCACTCCTACCTTCAAAATAGACAACAGGCAGTACTCTGGCATAATAACTTATCCAACCACCTCCCCATTTCCCTAGGAGTTCCCCAAAGCTATATTCTTGGCCCCCTTCTGTTTTCTATTTTTATTAATGATCTGCAAACTAGTATTCTCTTAGCTACCTGTATACAATACGCTGAAGATTCTACTCTGATCTGTTCTGCCTCATTAACCTTTGAACTACACTCTATCACCAGCAGACATTTCTAACCACAGAAACTTGGTTCCTTAAACAATGTCTAATCATAAACCCTAAAAAACAAATTGTTACTCTTCTCCCCCACCCGCAAGTCCACTCCTCTCAACTTCTCAGTCCTCTCTAATAATGGCACCAGTATATCTCCAGACCCCTCCACTAGGCTCCTGAGAGTTGAAATAGATAACAACCTATCTTTTGATTCTCACATAAATAACTCTATTAAACAAGTCAACAGAAAACTAGGCTCACTTTATAGAATCAAACCATTCCTTACTCCACTGGCCAGAACCTCCATTGCCCACTCCCATCTGGTTTCAACCCTCCTTTATGCCTCACCTATTTATACTAACCTCTCCAAATCTAACCTCAAGAAACTGTCTACTACCTATAATAGTATCGCCAGATTTGCCTCTGGATCTACTTACAGAACTCACGATTGCAAAAACTTAAAGGAATTAGGATAGCTAGAATTGCAAAAATCTGATCTTGTTCCATCAATTCTCCTTAGCCCAAAAAATTCTGTACAAGCCCACTAATGCCCCTATACTTACTTCCCTTATAACTCCATACTGCAACCTCAAAAGTTTACGTTCCTCTAACAAACACCTCATAGCAACTTGTAAAGCCAACAACTTGGCAGGTAACTCCTTGTTCTCTAACACTATTGGAAAATCCTGGAACTCTCTTCCTGACAATCTCTCTTCCATCTGATCTCTTCACTGCTTTAAAACCCAGCTCAAAACTCTCCTTAGAACCTGCTGGCTCTGCCCCTGCATAAACCCTGACTAACATTTCCATCTATTTCTACTACTTCCACCTTTTCTGCCTACTGATTTTTTTTTAGTCCACAAGTAAATTGACTGTTAGTATGTTAATGTCCTAACTTTTGCACCTGACAGAACTTGATACTTGAAATGTTCATTAACTAAAGTGTTACTCTCTGTAATTCTGTTTATAAATGAAAGTATTTTTGGAGATTTTCTCCCCAGGCCTCCACTGAAAATGGACTCAATATCCAGTTGGACCAGCCTGGTCAACAAATGTAAAATAAAATAACAAAAAAATAATAAAATATAGTTAAAACTTGGTCATGAAATTATGTTTGCTAGCATGAGTATCAGTGGTAATGGAGTAAATAAATATTATTTTTGCATGAATCTTGAGAGCATGCTTCTTTTGGGTTTGTACAGTTAACCGCTGTTTTTATCAGCCTGAAGTTGTGCAGTGTGCTTTTGCAGCATTGCATAGACGAGAACCTGATTCTTTATAATGCACAAAAACGTCTGTTAGCTAGATGAGGAAATTGTATTTTCCTGTATGAATAATAGAAGCAATGGGGAGAATGTATTTACATATTTATTCATGTGTTTGTTTATTTTTGTGTAGCATTTTAGAAAGGTGTTTTCTCAGGATTATAGAGCTGCTTATCTGTGTTGCCAGACTGAAATTGCACACTGTTGTTATGGCATTTCTTCATCAGTCTAAGGATTAAACTATGTCTGTTGGCATGAGTAATAGTTGTAATAGGGTGAACTAAAATATACTTTTGCATGCATTCTGGAACTGTGGTTCTTTTAGACTAGTATAGCTGTTTACTTATTTTTGTTAGCAAAAAGTTTGATTATGCATTGCGCTACTTTGCCAATCTATTTAAGTCCACTAATTTCTACATACCTCTCAACTGTCCCTGATTTTCAGGGACGCCCCTGATTTTGACTCTAATTTTAGCTCTGTCCCTCTTAATCCCTCCTAAAGCTAGTGACTTTTGGAGGAAAGGTAGTGAATTACACTTAATGAATAATGACAATAATTAAGAGTTATAGACTTCTTTTACTTCAGAAACTGTGTATTAATTCATATGCTCTGATTCTGTCAATTTTTCAAGTTAATAGCACTAATATTTTAAAAGTGTCCCTGATTGTCCCTGAATTTGTCTTGACTTGTCCCTGATTCTGTTGAAATTTGTCCCTGATTGGTTGAGAGGTCTAGTTCAGCACTAAATATACGTATACCAGTCTGAAAGGAAATTACATATACTGGCATGAGTAATAGTAGTAAAAGAGTGAATGAAAAGTTTATTTTTGTGTGTTAACCTTGAAAGTATAGTTCTTTTAAGGTTTGTTTAGCTGCTTAACTTTTTTTGTCAGCATGAAATTTTGCAATGTGTTGTAGCATTGAAATCACTACACTCATTTCTTTGTCATGCTAAATAATTCTACCAATTGAAATTGTTCTCCATGTTGTTGTAAAATTGCACTAACTTTGGTAGTAGTAAAAGCCTGCCATATCCAAATAAGATTTACCCCATAACAGCTGCAAATCAGAGTTATAATCCCTTCTCCCCAGGATTTCCTACTTTTAAACAATTCCAATGCATTCCAGTGCAATGTTACTGACAGCAACTGAAACTTGCCCCTAACTAGTTTGTGCAAACATGACTGCATCTTTTACCCCACAACTTTCTACAAATAGAGCAAATGATAATTTTCAAGTACCCACACCCTCCATCCCAAGTGTCACTGGTCAGACTTCTCTGACAAACCAAAAAACAGACTATGATTTACTCTTATAAGAATTCAACCTTTGAAAATGCGATAGTAGCATTTTAACTTGAGCAGTCACTCTTTGTTCCCAGATTATAGTGCCAGTTCAATGCATAAACCCTTAAGATCATAAATAAGTCACCAGCCCCAAGCATTTAAAAGTGAAAAGTAAAATTCTCTGAAACAAATAAAATAAAACATTTAACTTTAAATCAAATATGTAAACAAAAACTATTGCACAAGTAATTTCAAATTTCTGAGCAGAGATTCTATACAGCAAATTCATTTCTATCACATTGTCTAGACACTCACTAATTTAGCTAAAGATATTGTCTGCTTTATCTGTCTCTAGCTTTCGACATCAGCATCATACCTGTCAAGCTCTTACAGGCAGCTTTGTCTGTTTGCACATATTCCTGCAGGAAAATCAAGCAGCTCCATCAGCTATCACCACGTCTCTCTCTCTCTCTCTCTCTCTCTCTGTCTCAATACTTGTAGGAGGCTCAGACAGGATTTCCTTTAATATCAGTTCTTAATTTTGGAAGACTCCTTCTTATTTCAACAATTGCATACTTCTAGTGAAGAAATCTCAAATAAAGTAATATTCTTTTGCTCTGGAATGACATCTTCAGAGAATATTAGGCTTTTAACATCATAGATGAATGTACAGCAGAGTTAATACCACTTTCATACCAGTATATTTGCACAATAAAAATGTATACAATCATTTTGAAACCCAGCTGTACATGATCTGTCTGAGGAGCTTTACCTACAGACTAATGTGATAAAATCCAAAGTATCTTCGTCCCCTCCTCAGTTATCCAGTTTTTCATATTGGTATTGCAGTATCAAAGGATGAGAACAATAGGCTAGATAGAAATTTAGTCAGAAGAGGCTACAAAGACAAAATGCTGTATATATTCCACTACAGCAAGTGAAAAAAGGGCACACTTGCTTGAATGGAATAGCACAGATCTGACAATCTCACAGATAAGTAGATGAGTGGAACAAAGGTATTTCATAGTGTTGACAAGGGAAACTTTGACAAAACTGTAAAGAGTTACTTATTGGAAAGTATAAGAGGTTAAACTAATTAATACTTTTAGGAGGACAGCAGCTTTTGTTAAGAAGAACAATGCAGCTACTGGCTATACATATCTAAAAGGAAGACAGGGGGCTTTATATGGAGACAGATGTTGTTGTTGCTTTAAAATAAGTCACATGTAAAAAATACTCAAAAGTCAGTCAGAGAGGCAGGAAGTTAAGGGTTAGTAACATGAATTTTTCTGTTGTTGACTGGGCACTAATTTCCATTAATAAATATGTCTGTTATGTATATGTTATTATTTCAAAATGTGTGCATATGTGATATCCAAATTAAGGGTCAAGGTACACAGAAAAAAAGAGAAGAAGGAGACATACTCAATAGAAGGAATCTGGATCTAAGATGAGCATAGAGATGGCAGATGGAGGGGAGAATAAATTTGCTGGTGTGAAAACATGAACAAATTTTGCCATGGATGTCACCTACTCTCTATGTTCTGTAATCTGGAAGGAAAACTATGCATTACTGCTGCATTCCCTGCTCATTGCTTCATATTAACTGTAAGAGGCTTTTGCCACTTCCGTAAGGAAAAGTGCATGCATGCTGAAACTACAGGTATGTTAAACACATACCAGGGAGACAACAGCAAAGATATATTTATAAGTATGCAGGAGTACTATAACTGCTGGCAGAACAGACCACTTAAGCACCTATTTTGTCCAAGATTTGCATCTATCTCCTACAGAGTGCTCCAGTACCCCATCTCCACTTCAACTTATTCCATGTCTTTTAAACCCTTCTGATCACTGATATGCTTCATTACTCGACCTGGGAGAGACTTTAAGGTTCCCGTCACCATTTTCATAAAATATAATTTTGTTCGTGAATGCCTTGAAGTGCCTCCTTCTTTTAAGTTCCAACTCATATTTCTTTAGTCGTTTGTTTTTAGGAACAAAGAGCATTCAACCGTTTCACCAAAATTCATTCATTGACATCCAGTTAATCAACCTGAGCTTTCAGCCTTCATGTTTCAACCTGAGCTTTCAGCCTTCATGTTTTTCTGATTGGAAGATGTCCACTCATGGGTGAGAAGATTTCCGAGCACTTCCACTTAATTAAATCTACATCAGAGAAAACTATAGAAAGTTGCAATTTGAGAAGCTCTAAAACTTTGTTCAATTAGCCCGACCCACCTGAATGGATTTTGGTGAAGTGGTCTCAACCAGACAACTATATCTCACTTAACAGAAACAATGACTGTAGCTCATGAGATTCATAGCTTTGAAACATTATGCTATAGGTTGACCATAATTAGTACATGTGACCAAGTAAGATCATTTGAAAAATAAGTAGCACCATGTTTTATAGTTGACACATACTTTGTTGGATCAGAGTTCAAGTCTCAGTTACTGGAGCCTAGTAGCTTGAGGTATTAGTTACTCAACTTACATTTACTTTAAACATGTGCAAGTCATATCCTATACTTGTATGTGCCTTATTATTATGTAAATTGATTTTTGAACATCCTTAACAAAGAACAGGACGGGCTATACATTGCCTGTTGGTTTAAGTATGATCACTTTTTTTTTGAGGTTCAACAACTTCAAAATAAGTATATTAAAGCTTCAAACCTGTGGTGATCTTGTTCCAGAGATTTCACATCTGCAAAAAATGATTTTTCAGTAATTTTGCATTTTTTCATATTGTTAATGAAGTTGAATACTTGTGAAACAAGTTACTTTATCCCATACCTCTCAACTGTTACAGATTTTTGCGGAATGTTCAGATTTTTGCCTCATATTTTTGGTCTGTTTCTCATATGATTTTGGTTATCTGGCAAATCACTGGCAAATCATTCAGGTTTGAAGTCAGAAAATAATGACAGTTTTGTTTCATCCTTCATACCCTTTGGAAAATATATGCTAATGTAAAACCTGTTATTCTAAGTTTGTAAGAGCAGTATTTAAAATATGTCCATATTTTTGGACCTTTGTCTCCTAATTTATGGCTTTGCCCCAATTTCTTGCTCTAAGAGATTGAGAGGTATGTTTCATCCTCATGCGATACAAGTACTTATGTTCTAAAGTATGATTTGAAGAGATGCAATAGAACCATTAATTATACTTTGCAGCTACAGATTGTGCTATTTAAAGCTGGAAGCATTTTCTAGGTGTATATTAGCATCAGTTTAAAATCATACCTACTGAGAGTTTTTTTATTTTTATTTTATTTTCTTCTGTAATTCACACTATTTAATTAATAATTTATAGCATTAGCTCTAAGATGTTATACAGCTGATAACCTCTAAGCAAAACATTCTAGTTACTACCAGGCATAACAAACCTTCTGTTTAAATATAGCTTATAGCTGCAGTAGCTCAGTGCTTTATCACATTCTGAATTCCTGAGCTATCATCATATCATTTTAATCACTTGTAAATGAGGCATGACACACATGTGCTTCATTTCTTCTCATGCCCCTTATCATATTAATAATCACCTACATTTGGTTGTAATGTAACACTTCCACCCATATGTAGAGCTCATGCCACTGAGGATCAATGGTGTAAATGAATTCTGAATAAGTCATTCAGGTAAACAAACTTAGACCATCAAGATCTATTCTTTGTGTAAATGTCCACAGTAACAAAACTGAATGTGGGTTAGTGTGCTTCAAAATATATGTTGCATCAACTGAGTTGCATCAATAGTGCATTTTCTGAAATGTTCACTGCAAGAAGACCCTGAGCAGGATTCACGAAGCCACCGTGTAAGAGTTACAAGGCTTACACGGAGGCTGCAGTTAAACGGTGGGACGTCAGCATGTCATGCATATGCATGAGGGCATGCTGAATCGCACCTAAGGCTAACACGGTCCGTGGAAGACAGTAGGGGGCGTGTCCGTAGGGCGAGCCCTGCAAATGGACACACCACCAGAAGAGTAAAAGTCCCAAAAGTAAACCCCCACGACAGAGTCCGTGTAAATGTGAATAAACACAATACAACACATGCCCCCACAGACTATGAACATAAAATATATAAATGAACATCTTATATTTTTTTTTATAAGTTGTAAAGATGTTTGCCCGTGAGTGCGCTTATGCATGCGTGCCGCTTAGCCACAGTTAGCAGTCAGTGGAAAAGCATATAAGAATGAAATATGAAAAGCAAGCCAAGAAGCAATAGCGTAGTGGTAGAGATGTCGGCTGAAGAGGAGGCAGTCATGGTTTGAGCCCCCACAACATCAATTTTTATTTTTAGTGAAATAAGCACAAAACAAGTCCCTGACATATATGTACATATATAAAATTATATTTTATGTAAAATGTAATGAAATGGGCCATGAATGTTGAATAAATGTGAGATAAAAAAAAAAAAAATGTGAGATGTTCCCATAGCTGAGCTACAGTCTAACAAGTTGAGGATATCTGCTTGTAGGTAAGCAGTGTTTTAACAGGTGTAAAATGAGTGCCCGGGGTTGAGCAGTGTTTTAACATGCTGAAACTGTGTGCCCATAGCTGAGCTGAGCATAATATGCGTGCTGACAGCCAAACGATGCGTAAACCGGCGTAACCCGTTTGCGCGGAGCTGCGCACCGCGCCAACAAGCTAACCGACAGGCAACATTGAGCAAGCTGTATCAAAACTGCCTTTACACAGACACACCTCCTAGCCTGTGTAGACAGTCATAAAATATAAAAAGCAATTGCCAGGTTCGAACCGAGGATACCATGCACCATAGTCAAAGTACTGAACTACTAAGCCATGACAGTTGCACTTAGAAATGCAGTAATAGCATATATATATATATATATAGGAATGAATAGAAAGAGGAGCATGACAAAGCAGGTTTTGTGAAGCTGATACAATTCCAAAATGGCCAATCACAGATATGTGTGGGAAAAACGGCATATACAAGCCCCATAGGTGGGAATACACAGCATAACCGATTGTAGAACTGACTTGCAGCCAGGATGTCAGGTGTAGGTGAGGGTAGTTGCTTCCGAGCACAGAGGTGGGGCATTGAGGAATCCAAATATATGGTTTGGCTCCTCGTCCATAATCATGAGGCCCAACTCATGCAGGGCCAGGTCCTGTAGGGAGCATATAGGGCTGAGGCATGGGACCGGTTGGCTCATGATCTCACCAGTGCCACAGGAATACCAAGGACTGGTGAGCAGGTCCATCACCACCATGCAGAACTGAAGAGATGGAAGCAGGACCAACTGAACAGTTGGATCCAGGAGGCCCGGCAAATGCCCAATGCCCCACTACTGAGTAAGTTACATGTAATTATTTATGTAAAAAATTAACCTAGCTGATATTATGGAGATGTGTATTCCAATATTACTTTATTTATATTACAGCTGCAGGTGTCCGTTCTGCGAACCGTCGAGCCTATGGTGATAGGCTGGTGCGGTTGCGCCACCAGGCAGGTCAGTGATTCTCTCCCTGTAACTGTAAATAAATATATAAGTATGACAGTTAGCAAAAGAGTGCAGTGTAGTCACTAATTAATAAAATGTGCAAGTAACAGTGTAAGAGGGTTTGCAAGTATTGCTTGATTACAAAAGTGTGATGCAGCCTGTAATCCAAACATAAAAATGAAGCAAGTCTGAAATAAAGATGTCCCATCTGTAATATAATAGTACATAACCTGCAGCAGGCTGAAAAGTACAGCTGTAGAAGCTGAGTAAAACACATGTGTGAAATATATCCCTGTTGAAATATAGAAACATGACAGAAGTGAGACTGTTGGAAAGGATTGTTATAACTACAGGTAAAACATGTCAATAAAGCCTAGAATTAAGTACCATCCTGAACTGTAAAAATAAAACAAGTGAGAGAGTGTGAGAAAGAGGTTTGAATCCACCAATAAAGTAGTAATAACTCCTGAATAAAGTATACTGCAGTCAGTACAGAATGAAATGAATGTGACAGGCAGAACCAAACAGTAACATCTGTTGAAAACTGTACTGCAGCTGGAATGTGTGTCCCAAAATCTGGATATGTTGCTCTCAGTCTGCAATATGCAGATAGTATGGTTGTCTGAAATACCAAACATCCACAGTTGTCTATAGCTATATAAATCAAATGTAGCAGGATGATGTAGCTGAACAGAGCCAGATATGAATGTGTATGAATAAAAATGAAATGTATATTGATGTAGCAGTAACATTCCTATCACCAACCTGAAGTAGTTATCACATAGGAAACTGTAGGCAGAACTGTAGTGTGTATATATCTGCAGCTAGTAGAAATGTACAGCATATGTATTGGTATTTGAAGTTGTTAATTAAATTTTCTTCACCCAATCCTATAACCACATATAATCCATTTCACGTGAAATTGGTATGTGCAATCACAATTAACACCCCTGGACATTTGTCCTGTTGGTTCATACATATTTGCATGTACGTTGATGCATCTGCCCTGTTCATACATCCAAACCTGATGGCCTGTTGCCATCAATCAACCCTGCATGTTGTTGGATTGTGTATTGCTGTTCAGATTATGCATGTGTTATGCTTGCTGTTCAATGGCTTGAATATATGGGTGTTTGGTTAATGGGAATAATAATGCATGCTGCTACAACTAATTGTGAATGGTATTGTACGTTACTAACCCAAACTGTCATAACATAATGCAAAACATAGGATGACAGGGAAGGCGGGTTCCAGCGGACCCACCTCTCCCTCCTCAGCCTTAGAGTGCACCTGGCAGTAGTGCCCAGGCTAGACCCTCCTCCAGTGGCCCTGTGCCACCTGCAAGTGGAAGTGCTGCAGGGGATGGGGCTTGTCCCCCCTCTGCAAGCGCGGCTGGAGGAGAACATCCACTCACCCTCCATATTGTCCGGACTGTGGTGCGTAGGGAGATCTGGCACGCTGTGCTTGGGCCCCTATGCCAGCTTGAGGCACGGGTGGCACAACTCATGGGCGTGCCTGCTGCCTAGCCTACACAACCCCCAGCACAGCCCTGTCCTGGGCAGTGAAGGCACAGTGGCAACTGCCCATGGGTGGGGATCTCAGTTCCACTGTTGCCATCTGTGGGCTCATGGGCTTGAGATATCCAAACATCCATCCCCGTCAATTGTGTAACCCCCCCACATGTGTCATACACCGCCCCTGTATGCGTCTTGTTTGTCTTGTCTGTTAACCTACCCAACCTACCTCCCCAGCTATACCGACTTCCTGTACCTGACATACCACTCTCACTTGAAAAAAAAAGGGCACTCTGTACCCACAAAAAAATTATGCCCCATACATAGCTGCCCATTTTGCACACATGTCTGCTGGACATGTAAACTGTCAATTACAATTGGCTGTACAACAAGTATTATTGTTGTCCTTACACCTCTCTCAGGGGTGGAAGGTTTCAAATGTCACACCAGATTACAAACATATGCACAGCTGTTGCTGATGAAGAAATGGACAGCTATGGGCCTTACCTACTTCCCTCCTGCAAAACCCGAGCTTGTTTCCCTACTGTCCTACCCTCTTTGTGGCCCCTTTTTCACCACTTTCCTGTCTCCCCATTTTCATTTCTTTCAAAGAAATTAGCGTGGGTGTGTGCAAGAGTAAGCACTTTTAAGCTGTTGTAAGCAGGTATGCGCTTGTGTGCGTTTAGCTACGCGTGTGTGCGCGGAGCTAAACGCCAGTGCACATGCGTGAGCTCCGCGCAAATCAGCCCTAACCCGCTTACAACTGCTTAAAAGTGCCTTAGTGACTCTGAATGACAAGGCTGTAGTCTGCTCAAAAGCAAAATAAAACCCACTGTCAGTCCCGAACCCAGGATACAGTAGTCTGCATGACTTACCACTAAGCCATGAATGCTATATAAGAACATTGTGCTACAATAAATATATCATGCAACAGTAGGAATGAATGTAAAGGGAAAATAGGATGTGTAGTACACAAAGCATGTCATGTATATTTACTGTCAAATGTAGTGGATTTCTATAATAGTAGTGTGTGAACAGAAACAGCCATGCTAGTTGGTAGCTAGTAGGTAATAATGTCACTGTAGCACCTTGCAAGCCACACACATACTCACAGCAGGAAAATCACTGCCCATACCTCACAACCTCTTACAGCAAGACATCTAGACTAAGTAATGAAAAATGTGGAGCAAAGGCCCAAAGACAGGGACACATTTCAAATATTGCTCCGACAAACTTAGACAGTTGAGAGAGTAACAGGTTTTGCATTATTTTGGATTTTTGGAAGGGTACGAAGTCTGAAACTGAAAGGTTTGTCACTATAGTCTGATGTGAGCCCTGAGTGATTTGCCAGAAAAAAGCTGTTTTATGAGATATGAGCCAAAATATGAGGCAAAAATGTGGACATCCTGCAAATATCTGTACACTTGAGAGGTATGACACTGCCATATCTGAATAGTTAAGAGCCTAGACATAGCAACAATGACTGAGTTACAGGGATGCCCCACAGACTCCCTGTGAAATGTACAAACAGTAGGCAGAAAGGTGTTACAACACATGCAATGGTAACTATGAAGTACTGAAAGTATGCACCACATGCACGGCAGAAATAGTGTAGTAATACATATGCTCATGCTAACCCACAGTCACAACTGCAGAATACCAGACAATTTAATGGGTGTACCCCACTGATATGTACAATTCCATGAGGTAGATAAAAGATGCACCTGAGAGTCTCTGGGGCCTGCTCAGCAGCATACTCAAATACCCTAATAGATGTCATGGCCCACACCATGGCCAGACCACACTGCATGCAGTAACACCCTATCAGATATAGCAAGCATTCCAAGGTGTGAATGTACATGGAAAATAGGAAAGCCACAGCAACACACTACAGTCAAGACACCTAGCAGGCATGCAAGTAGTGAATGTAAAGGGCAAATATTGAAACCATAGCAACAAAGTGCAAGAGCCACTGCTATATACCAGTTACACCACATGTCCCACAGGAAAGCACACACACCCACATTAACAGTAGTAGTAGTAGTAGTAGTAGTCTTAGGTGTCAGTGTACATACACACTTAGTACAGGAAACTGGAGAAATGAATGGAGAAATGTTAATCGACAACACAGCCGGAAATATGAGAGAGAGATACTAACCTATACACTCACAGAACAGTGTCCACAGCATACCAGCATGGTCCCTGCCCTTAAAATCTGAAAAGGCTACGCCTATCTCACATACCTTTTTATAGCACTGTCCTGAAATCACAGTGAGAACTGCAATCAGTACACAACTGGCTGCATGCAATTAGCAAATGCTGGCTAACAATTGGTGCAGAGGCCATCACATGGACATATGCAGATACCTACAAAAGCATGCTGTACTCCCAGTCCACACATGCAATATTTTCATTGCACCCTCTGGAGGTATGGAGAGAGAGAGAGAGAGAGAGAGAGAGAGAGAAAAAACACAAACAAAAAACACTTATTAACAAAACCTACTAGAAAGCTGTCATCTGTCAACTGGAGCAGCAGCAGGACACCGATCCAAAAGGCAACGCAAGCAGCTGTGACTAACACAGGTAATGTAAAGTAATACTTTAAAAGTCTACAACTGTGAACCCTCCATATGTGTCATTGGTCTGTATCGATATGTATATGAAGATGTGCATAGGGCAGGGGACATACAGCAACTATCAGTGAAGGCTGTACATTCATATGTATGTGAGGGCATCTATGTGCACATATCAATGTAGGTTGAATGTAGGTTGTAAGTGCAATGTACAATGTAGGTTTCACAGTTATGTATGTTTAGCAGTATGTTAGTGTGTGTATACAGTTTTGTAAACAAACATGTTGATATACCTATCATATGGATACGTATGTATGTCAATATATGTATGTATGTACATATATATATATATATATATATATATATATATATATATATATATATATATAAAATATCTATAATATGCATATATGTATACATAGATAGAGAGGGATGTAGGAATACATAGACAGGTATAGATAGACAGAATATGTACAAACATATATATGTAATACACACATACAGATATAGATATATGTAGATAAATATACATAGACAGACAGATCTGACTATCTACAGATGTGACTCTATATGACTATCTCACACTCCCCCTGTCCCACCCCCTCTGTCACTCTCAGCCCTCTGTCACCCCCTCCTTATCTATAGTAATATATGTACATCGATATATATGTGTATATGTATACAGACATATATATATATATATATATATATATATATATATATATATATACTATATATATATCTATATATATATAGATATATATATATATATATATATATATATATACATATATACATATATATATATATATAGAGAGAGAGAGAGAGAGATATTCTGAGTGAGGCACATATGTACAGATGTATTGCAACAGGTGCCTGGTGACAAAGGCATGGAGTGAACACCAGTGTCGAAACTGGAGTACCATACCCCATTTCAAATCACCTACACCAGTAACCACCAGATATGTGATTGGCTGCCCACCACTGTATGTGTCAGGGGTGAACAGTGTCATAAACGTGTACAATAGGCCCCCCAATGATAGTCACAGTGACACACTATTCCTGGAATACCTGTACATGGTATGTGTCAGCAAACATGGTGTGTCAGCTATTGACATGTAGGTCAGTATACCCCTCCACACCACACAATGTCTGCCACGGTATGTACCTCACATGACAGCTACAGATATGGAGAAGGACACAGTGACATGTACGACACTGTGACAATGCACTCAAACACTTTACCAATGCACAGTGACTGACAACACCACAGAGTGCACACATACTACCCACATAGAGGTTACCACTCCTGGATTTACATACTTAAGTCACACCCATGACAGATGTCCAACAACCATAGTAACACCTCACACCTTCCACAACCTAAATGACCGTTGTGTGTCATCCTTGACACCGCAGTAGAGAGCACATGGCGGAGGTACAGGTTCCTACCCACAGATAAGATATACCCTGCAATAAACCACACAGCGTTAAGAAGCAAGACTCCCCATGAGTACATGTCACACATACCCTGCTGAATGTTAGTCAGATAGGTAATATGCCATATGAGTCACCCTGTGTAACTGTTTGACAGGAGCAGGTACCATCACATCACATGTGTCACAAGGGTCAGGGTAGCAGAACAGTATGCTGCTGTAGTCTCAGGGGCAATAGCATATTGTATTGTATTGTATTGTATTGTGTTGTATTGTATTGGTATGTAGAGGTGCCTCCTTTGTGGAGTGGAACCTCTGCTGCTGTACGCCAGTGTACAGGTACATATCCTGTAGTCAGGCTAGTGTTACATAGAACTTCTAGCTCCTCTTGGAGTTCATGTAGCATGCAACCGGGGATACCATCAGGTTCCATTGATGCTGTGTTTTTTGCTTTTCTGAGGGCGGCTCTCACCTGGACATCTGTGATGACAGGGAGGTTACATTCAGCTGGGATAAGTATGTCTTCGTTTGGGGAGAGGGAGGGGAAAATTGCACTGAACCTGTCTGCCACAATGTTGCCAATATCTGTGGGTTCAGTGAATTATTTGTTGTTGTGTACTAACTATGAGCCTATTGGAGGGGTTCTGACCAGGTTTCTAACATAACTGAAGAAGGCCTTGTGGTTATCTGTAGTGTCCCTGGTGATTTCCCTCTCAAAGTTGCCCATGGATGTTTGTATGAGAGAACATAGCTCTTTACTAGTGCTGATCAGACATGCCTTCCCTTTATGGAATTATGCTCTGTCTTGCAGTAGCTTCCATCTTTTGTTATACAATCTGTTTATGGCTGGGGTCCACCAGACAGGATGCTTTCCCTTTGTGGAGAGTGTCTTGGTCTTATATGGGATTGCATGATCCATGCATTCTCGGAGATGTCCATAGAAATCATTTGTGAAGGAGTCAGCATTGTGGGTTGTGGCTTCCACTGGCCCAGTGGGCTTAAAGGATACCATGTCAGTCTTAAGAAGTGTAAAGTTTGCGTTTGAAATGTTATTCACTGTAGTCGTTTGTGCTGGTGGTGGAGGTGGGATATGTATATCCAGGGCGATTAGTTTGTGGTCAGATCACAGTAGTTGATGATGTTCCCCATACAGTACCTTGATACAAACCCCCAGAGTGAGGAGGTGCTTTAGACCTGAATCAGTGTGCTGACTGCTGGGGTTTGGTAGTATGTCGTATGGAGTGTGCCAGGTACTGTTGCACAGTTGTTGGCTGAGCACTGATACCTGGCCATTTACGTGTGTATCCACCAATAGACAGACAGATGCTATATATGGGAGATATGTTGTATCACAACAGTCGAGTAGCATGTGTAGTATGTGTGCCAAATTCTGCTGACATATTTTGCTGATATCATTTTATTTACTTTTTCAGGACCATGGTTCACCAGCGCAATCCGGCATACTCTGCAGCCGAGGATGAGGAAATACACCAGAGCCTGGTGCGTGATTTTGCAATACTCTTTTCCCGCACCAGCCAGAATCAGCAGGAGAGGGCTGCACTGTGGCAAGACCTGGTCCATCGGGTAAATGACATAGGCACGCATAATAGGACATATGAGCAGGTACGACATCACCGCAGTAATTTAATCAGAAATATCCGTCAGCGTGCGTCGGATATCCACAGGCAACAGGTTGCCACAGGTGGTGGGGTGGCTACACATCCCCAACTCACCAGACTGGAGGGACTACTCCTAAGTGTTGTGGCTCCAGCCCACCACCAACAACAACAGCAGCAGACCTGCATTATGATGGAGGCTGGAGCCACACAACACCATGACTACGAGCGTGCAGGTAATATGCCATATGTATAGTTGACTGTTGTGTACACTGGTAGTTAATGCATGAATGAGGTGTGTCCTTAGTTTGTAGCTGTCATCATAGTATTTAATGTGCAAGTGTGATATTCTCAATATCAGCAGCTGACCTGTGAAAGGCAACTGTTGTACTACTGACCTGTATCATACTCAGTAACAATGGCACAGTTGTGCCCACTGACATTAATTTCCTCACTTCTGCAGGTCCCTCCAGTGTAACAGCAATGCAGCCTATCCATGCTGGTGAGTGTGTATTAACAATACCTTTAATAGCCTTGATAGTAATAGTAATATTAGACTCAATCAGTAGTGCTCTGTGTATGCATGCAGGTGTGTCTGTGTCTGTGTGTGTGTGTTGATATCTTGCATACTGAGTAGTGTGCAAGTATGCAAGTGTGCATGTGTGCATGTGTGCATCTGTGCACCTGTGTGCATGTGTGCATGTGTGCACCTGTGTGCATGTGTGCATGTGTGCACCTGTATGCATGTGTGCATGTGTGCATGTGTGCGTGTGCATGTGTGCATGTGTGCATGTGCGCATGTGTTCATGTGTGCATGTGTGCATGTGTGCATCTGTGTGCATGTGTGCACCTGTGTGCATGTGTGCATGTGTGCATGTGTGCATGTGCGCATGTGTGCATGTGTGCATGTGTGCACCTGTGTGCATGTGTGCATGTGTGCATGTGTGCATGTGTGCATGTGTGTATCACTGGTAACATTGTGTAGACATTGTAAACTGTGTTTCCTGTTTCCCTCCCACAGGTTCTGGTGCTGCTCTGGTGTCATGCAGCAGGGAACCTGAATCAGGTGCCGCGGGTAGTGATAATGATGATATCTGTGTAATGGCACAGGAAGGTGTGCCAGGGTCCGTCATTGGTCAGCCAATTGACAGTACACCGCTGTCAACCCCATCAATGCTCACAATCATCCTGCCAATACATCCTTTGTTACCAATGTCCCTAGGTGATGGACAGGATACAGTGGGCATTGACCAGGGTAATGTGGTATCTGTGGCACATGCTTCCCCACACAGCAGCCATGGGCATGGCCCTGAGATGGTACCACACAGACAGATGTCCAGGGGTTCTCGTGGGAGCATCCATGGGCGCACTGCCCCTGTCAGACATGCCCACAGAGGTCTTACAACCTCAGCTATGTTTTGGGCTGTCATGCAGGCACAGTCACGTATGGAACGGTACACCAGACAGGGTCTGAGGGAGCTGAGAGCATGTTGCACAGCCATGAGTGACAGTATGCGTGACATTGCGGCTGCCATCCGTAATTTCACCTATGTCATAGACAGACGTTGTGGGGACATATTAGATCAGTTCCACAACTACATATCCATGAGCCAGGGCAATGGTGGATGGTTGAGGCGTCGACGTGGGCATATGCCAGCAACAGCAGCAGCTGGCAGTCGTCGCGGATGACAACAGGGCCACAGCCACCCCCATAGTGCCAGCAGCAGCCCCAGCAATGCTGGGTCTGTGGTGTCATCAGACCGCCCCAGGAGACCACGTGCACGTGGCTCTGGACAGGCCCAACAGGGATCTGTGTCCAGTCAATGAACACCTGCTTCTGATGACAGTACCCAGTCTGGATTAGTACCGGATATGGTCCGTAGCACCCCTGCAAGGCACAGGTACCGTGTCTGTGGCCAGAGACACTGATCTGTATGACCTGGCAGGTACAGTCTGTGGCTGTCCACAAACACCGGTATATGGCAGCCATGAGGTGGAACTGTGTGCATCCATACACACATGCAAATTGACAACACCTAGGGCTACCACATACACGCACACACTGCGTCAACATTACCCCACCTTGTACTGCTGTCCCTCACCAACACACATACACATACATGTCAATTGGTGGTATCAGTGGCAGACTCAGGCATACCAAGTTCACACCCTGTGCATATGATGAAATTGTGCCACCTCCTGCAATCTGTAACATCAGTGCAGGTACAGGTTAACATGTTGCTGATGCACACGGTGACTACATAGACGTGTAGTAATAGTATCGTGTTGTTAACAGTACAGTGTGCTGATATAATTGTGGGTATATCCCAGCATGCCTGATGCAGTAAGGGTATGATTGTCTTGTACTGTTTTCTACACCCATGGTAAGTACCATAGTGTATCATCTGCACATGTTTGCATACTGGTGGTAAGGATGTCAACAGAAGGCCACAAACATAGGTAGCACAGGGGATAAGGTAATGAAAGTATTGAAACGCAATGATGAGCATGTAAACTGAAATTGGCATGTTGCCCACACTGGACTCTGCAATGCAGATGTTTGAGGATGTTGATATGTGTGCAGTACTACACGACTGGTACAGGACACACAGGAGCACCCTAGCACTGCAAGCTCACACCTCATACCATGCTAGACAGCCCCAACACACAAAACTAACTTTCACAGAAGGGAGAGTTCCCATAAATGTCAGGGATACTGTGGTGGCAGGACAGATAGCATACATCCTACTAAGTATGGAACCACTGAGTGAAGGCTCAGTGTCTGTTATTTGACATGTGTATTAGTGCAGGTATGAGCACCTGGGTTTCCGTCCGGTTATTATACATCCTGACGATACATGGTCTGTACACTTGTGTGTGCTGAGACTGGACCCTGGCCATCTGACCTGTGTATTTCCATGTACATGTGTATAGTGCCTGCATATTTGCACTGTTACCTAGTGGAAGTGGTACAGCTTGTTTGTTGTACAATGGACTACATGCAGCCCTGCTTACTGTAGCTTTGTTTGCATGCATGTTTGCTTGCAGTTACCCTGGAACACTGATTCCACCTGCAATGCAGATTTACGTAGCTTCTGTGGATTCCTATGACATCTGCATAGCTTACTATATGTATGTCCATGTCTCACTTGACAGAATGTCACTGTTTGTCCTGTTCGCATGTACGTTGCCTGTGACACATTCCATATGACTTACCTGGCATTTGACCATGTGAGCAGTCATATATGCCTGCGCTAACTAATCACAGGCACTACACCCTCACATACCCACCTTCTGTACCTTGTTCCCCATTGGCCCTATGTGCTGTTAATCACCATGGCAATCACAATACTATGGTAGCATGTGCAAAGGTCACTTGTCAGTCACCTCTATGGTACAGTTGTGGAATATGTGAGTCATGTGGCAATGTCACTTCTGCCACATGTACACAGTCAACTCTCTCCCCTACCCATGAACGTACAACACATGTATGAGATGCAACCATATAGCCAAACTGGGGACTAAGCACTCTGAACCCAGTACTGGCATAACCTGTCAGGTGGCATGAAATACTACAGTGACTACAATACCAGTCTGATGCAGACCTACACTGACAGCAATCCAAACACATGAACACACTGGGGCATTCTTGGAGCCTCAGAATAGCATCCTGCCTGAGCAGCAGACACCTCTGCAGCTGGCACACAGGCATACATTAAGCCGGAACACAGCACTTGCAACACATAGCACACAAATCCTGTGTGCCAAACAGTCACAGCCTGTACGGCTAGACAACACACCTGCTACAGTTGTGTTAGGTACCTTTATTGAATGGTACAGTGAGGTCCCGCTCACCAGGCTGGACAAGGTGAAGGTCACAGTGATATGCCCATGGGGCACTATGGTCCACCACATAACACAAGCATACAGGTCAGTCAGAGGCATGGACACATATGACTCAGTCATTGTCCGTGCCACTATGGCTGACCTGTGATGTACCTCCCTGGACTACATTATAGAAGGGCTCTCTGAGCATGTGGCACAGGCTGGTATGACCCTGACCTTGGTTGGCATCATACCCTCACCAAGAATGGTGAAGTATTACTGAATGCTGATGAATTACTGTAGCTACACCCTAGCTGAAAGGTTCCTAGCATGTAGTCACTGCATTGCTATGGAACAACTTGTTACCACTCCCACAACAGGTGAAAACATGCAGCACCTATTCATCAACAACATGTAGACTATATGCCCCAGACCAGATGTGTATCCCTCACTGCTAGGATGATACCATATACAACTCACACTGTATATACACATACCACATGCAGCAACCGCACAGAAAACAACAGTCATAATGTTATCCAGTGCAAATACCATGTATTCACATATGGCAGGCGTCAGACATGGGAACTATTGAAGGTCACAGGTATATATGTGTATTTGGTACACACATACATCATATGTGTGCATTGCCATTACTGGTTTAATCGATGCCATGCATTATTGTGAACAACAACCCCCACACACATGGGCATTCTGTGTGACAAAAACACACGTGGCATTTGTGGAATTCAAAGCCATAACTAACTGTGCTATAACAGTAGTGAGAGACGCAGTAGCAGAGCATGCTATTTGCATTACTGGGAGATTTGCCCTCTTCTGCTGTACTTGTAGGGTGCTGACATCATCTCTGTTTAGAGATTGGAATATGCAGCAGCTGGTGTGTTGTACTGGTTGCCAAAAGGGTCAGTTCTCTCACACACCCTACTTCCACCCCCCCACACACACTTGCCATTTGCAGGATTCAAACCCCTACCTAACTATGTTATGACACTAGTATGGGACGCAGTAGCCGAGCACGCGATTTGCATTATTGGGAGTTTTCTCTTCTCCGGCTGTACTTATAGGGTGCTGACATCATCAGTGTTTAGAAAGAGGAATGTGCATCATGTAGTGTGTTCTCCTAGTTACCAAAAGGGACATTTCTTTCATACAGAATTGCACACACACACTAACCCCCCCCCTCCACACACACACTGAGCATTTGCAGGATTTAAACCCCTACCTAACTATGTTATGACACTTGAGATGGACGCATTAGCAGAGCACGCTATTCGCATTACTGGGAGGTTTCCCTTCTCCGGCTGTACTTATAGGTTCATAGGTTCATAGGTTCATACTAGGCTAACTGCCCTAGGGCATTTATAAGCCTAGCCAGATGTGTTTGGCTTTCACCACCCATTTTAAATTTATTTTGCTATGCCCTTTTTCGAGGTTAGTATACTGTGCCTCTGTCTAACAGTGACATAAAAGTGATACCCAGGGTAAACCTACGATCTTCCATCCACTCATCAAGATTCCTCTTGAAGAGAGTCAATGAGGGACTCTGCCTAACCTGGACTGGGATTTTATTCCAGAGTGAAGGGAGCCTCTGGGTTATGAATCTGTCCCTTCAGCATGTCCTATTTATTTCAGTGCTGAGGTTCAAGTCTCTCGAGCGCGTAGCTCAATGGGATTTGGGTTTTCTGAGGTGCAGCATGTCCATTAATTCTGGGTTGGACATGGCTTTATACATCAGGCACAGATCGCCTCTGAACAGGCGGTATGCCACTGAGTAGAGCTGGAGTTTCTTTAACCGGGCAGCATATGGCATCTGTTTGAGCCCTTTGATCCTCTTGGTGAGGAACTTTTGGGGTCTTTCCAGTTGCTGCAGGTGTCTGGTAAGGTACATCCCAAAAGGGGCATTGTACTCAATTATGGGCCTGATGAGGGATGAGTAAAGAGGCACGATGACCTCCCCTGATCTAGATGTGAATCCCTTCATGATTAGGTGGGCTATATAAAATGTTTTTCTAACCACTTTGGCAACGTGGTTGTCAAATGAGAGATTGCTATCAACTTGGGTCCCCAGGTCCCTAATTACTTCTTCTGTACTTAATGGATTACCACCTATGTGGTAATTTGTGGGGACTTTATTTTTGCCAAAGGGGATGACTATACACTTTTTGGCATTTAGCTTGAGGCCATGGCTCTGGCACCAGTTGTCTGTTTCTATGAGGCCCTTTTGGAGGATGCTTGTGTCGGCTGGAGAGTCGATTATGGCACCCAGTTTGCAGTCATCTGCGAACTTGGTCAGCCACAGTCCTTCCGTGTTGACCTGTACCTGCGAGAAATATATACTGAACAAGAGAGGTCCCAGAACTGAGCCTTGTGGGACACCACTTGTAACTGGTTTGGAGTCTGCCATGGATCCAGCAATTCTAACCATGTGGGTTCTGTCCTTGAGCCAGTTTGCAATCCATCTAGTGACATAGGGGTTTATATTTAAGCTGGCGAGCTTATCTATAATGCCCGAGTGGGGTATTGTATTGAAGGCTTTTGCGAGGTCCAGATTGGCTGTGTGGACCACCTTCCCCTCGGCAATGACCTTGGTGACTGTTTCAAAGAAATCAACCAGGTTTAAGAGTTAGGATCTGCCCTTAACAAAGCCGAACTGGGTAGGATCCAGTGTCTGTAGGTCCCCAATATCTTTATTTATGAGGTCCATGATGATCCTTTCCATAGCTTTGCAGACCAAGCTAGTCAGGCTTATGGGGCGATAGTTTCCAGGATCCGTTGAGGCACCACCTTTATGGAGAGGGACCACTGTTGCTGTACACCACTCTTTGGGCACATATCCTGTAGTAAGGCTGAGATTGAACAGTAGTTTTATGTTTGGGTTTAGCTCTTCTTGGAGTTCATGTAGGATGCAGCCCGGGGCACCGTTTGGTCCCATTGATGCTGTGTTTTTTGCTTTGGAGAGGGCGGCTCTTACCTGAGCATCTGAGATGTCAGGGGGGCAGCACTCTGCTGGGATAGCTATTTGCCCTTTGTTGGGGAGTTTGCTGAACCTGTCAGCTAGAATGTTGGCAATGTCTGTGGGTTCAGTGTATTTTTTGTCATTTTGGACTAATTCTGAACATATCTTGGAATTACCACCCAGGTTCCTAACATAACTAAAGAAAGCCTTGTGATTATCCTTAGTGTCCTGTGCAATTTTTCTCTCGAAGCTGGCCTTAGACAATTTTATGAGTGCCCGTAGTTTTTTGCTAATACTGATCAGTGATGCCTTCCCTTTTTGGGATTTTGCTCTATCATTTAGTAGCTTCCTCCTTCTATTGTATAGTTTGTTTATGGCTGGGGTCCACCAGACAGGACGTCTGCCTTTGGAGGACTGGTTCTTGGTTTTATTTGGGATCACATGATCCATGCATTCCTGAAGGTGTTCATAGAATGCGTTTATAAAGGATTCTGCGATCTGGGCCGTATTTTCCACAGGCCCGGGGGTTTTGAAGGATTCCACCTCGGTTTTGAGGAGTGTGAAATTTGCTTTAGAGAAGTTTTTCACTGTGGTTTTCTGTGCCGGGGGTGGGGTCGGGATGTGAATATCCAGTGAGATTAGTTTATGGTCTGATCTTACCAGTGAGGGATACACTTCTGGTCTGGAGCATAGAGTCCCCATGTTGGTGATAATCAGGTCCAGTATATTTTCCCCTCTTGTGGGAGTGGTAACAAGTTGTTCCATAGCATTTCAGTTTATAAATTCTAGGAACCTTTGGGCTAGGGTGTTGGAGCTAGAGTAATGCTCCCAGTCTATGTTTGGGTAGTTGAAGTCGCCCGATATAATGGTGTTTGGAAAGACCTTCATATTTTCCAGTGTTCTCAGAAAGGCCGAGTGGGGTTCCTGGGTTTGGGAGGATGGTCTGTAGCAGGCTATAAACTGGAAGGCAGTTTTACCCACTGTTAGTTGCACATGGATAGTCTCTGATGCTTCGTGCTTTGCCACCAACCTGGGGGTGTGGGTGTCTTTGATGAATATCGATACTCCCCCTCATTTTGTGGTTCAGTCCATGTTTTGGGGCTGAAAAGAATGGTATGAGGTATAACCTGGTAGTGCTGGGGTGCTCTCGGGAGCCCTGAACCAGGTTTCTGTTACTGCACAGTTATCGATGTTCTCCATGCTAAGGAGAGTTTTGAGTGCATGCATCTTGAGGTTTAGACTTCTGGCGTTGAGTGCATTACTCTTAGTTTCTTATCCCTTGTGATACCTATGGAGGTGGGTTTGTCTTTTGAGCCTTGCCTAAAGAAGGCACTATGGGGGTAGAAAGAGCCTTTGCCAATATCCGAAAGCCCAGGGGTGACCGGTACAAGCCGTCCCTAGTGAAGCATCGTGGCTTGTCGAGCATATCATCCCAAGCTGACAGGCATTGGATCCCCTTTGAATGACACCAGTACTTAAGCCAATTGTTGAAATTGATCATCTTGTCTTCATATTGTGGCATCATTCTTGGTGAGGGTAAGATGCTACTCAAGGTCAGGGTCATACCGGCCTGGGCTACATGCTCAGAGAGCTCCTTTATGTCTCTTTTTATGTATTCCAGGGAGGTACATCTCAGGTCATTCACAACAGCATGGACAATGACTGAGTCATATTTGTACTTGCCTTGGAGTGACCTGAGTGCTTGTGTTATGTGGTGGATCCTAGCACCTGACAGGCTGCTCACCGTGACCCTCTCCTTATTCAGCCTGGTGAGTGGGACGTCAGTGTGCCTGACGATAGAGTCACCTATTACAAGTGTATCAGGTGTGTTGTTTAGTCTTAAGGGCTGTGACTGTTCGGCACACTGGCTTTGCGAGATATGTGTTGCATGTGTTTTGTTTTGGGGTAGCGGTTGCTTGGGTGTCTGCTTTGAAGGTCTCTGCTGCTTAGGCAGATCTTTATTTAGAGCCTCCGAGTATGTTTTTGTGTGATTATGTGTTTGGTTTGCTGTTGTGGTAGGTCTATGTGAGACTGGAATTGTAGTGAGTGTGGTTTCCTTCTCCTCCTGATTGGTTATGCCAGTACTGAGTTGAGAGAGCTTAGCCTCCAGTTTGGCTATATGGTTGCATCTCTCACATGTGTTGGAATTTGTTGGGAGGAGGAGAGGGTTGTCTGTGTACATGAGGCAGTTGTAACATCGCCTCAAGATTCCCAGATTCACCAGCTGGACCGGAGAGGAGATTGACAACTGACCTTTGGACATACTAGAATAATATTGGGAATTCCTTAATAATTGAAAACAAGGGCCAGTGGGGAGTGAGGGTGTAGTGCTTTTAATTTTTAGTGCTGACTTATATAATTGCTTTAGCGCGCAAGTGCCAGGTTACTTAAGTGCAATGTGTTACAGGTAACTTAAATGCAAACACGACAAACAGTAACTTTCTTTCAAGTGAAACAAGGAAATAAGTACAGTAAGCAATGCATATATCACAAGTGATCCACAGAAGCGCTGAGAAGCCGCGTATTAGGTGGAATTAGCATTCCAGGGAAATAACAAGCAAACAAACAACAAGCATATAAACAAAGCTAGATTCAGCAGGCCTGGATCTAGTCTATGCTACAGCAAACAAGGTGTACCAATTTCAGTAAGATACAGTTCAAATATTCAGGCACTATAAACCTCTAACCAGAAATTCCCAGCTCAGAAGGGTAGAGTCCAGCCTCTTCTCCCACAAGAGTGCAGACCACGAACCTTCTTAATGTAAAATAACTGGCCTGAAGCCCAAGTGCCTAAACCAGAACTAATACACTTTAAGAATAACAGACACTGGGCTCTCAATCAGCAGTTCCCAACTTAGAAGGATAAAAGCTACCTGTCCTGCCACCACAGTGCATGCCACAAACCTTCCTAATGTAAAACAACTGGTCTAAAGCCCAAGTGCTTAATCCAAAAGACTTAGAATGATAGCTACACTTTAATCAAGTTATTACCAAGCAGTAATAAATACAATTGAATACTTTAGAGAATGCCTGGATTAGTGCTCAAGTTACACAAACAAAGCTAGATCCAGCAGGCCCGAATCCAGTCTATGCCACAGCAAACAAGGCGCACCAACTTCAGTAAGAAGCAGTTCAGATATGCATGCACTATAAGCCTTTAACCAGAAATTCCCAGCTCAGAAGGGCAGAGTCCAGCCTCTCCTCCCACAAGAGTGCAGACCACGAACCCTCTTAATGTAATATAACTGGCCTGAAAGCCCAAGTGCTTAAACCAGAATTAATACACTTTTAGAATAACAGACACTGAGCCCTCAATCAGCAGTTCCCAACCTAGAAGGATGTAAGCTACCTGTTCTGCCACTACAGTGCAGACCACAAACCCTCTCAGTGCAAAACTGGTCCAAAGCCCAAGTGTTTAAACCAAAAAGCTTAGAATGTGTTACACCAAGCAGTAATAAATACAATTGAGTACTTTTAAGATGATGCAAAAGTAAAATAAAGTAGGTAGAAACACAATTACAGTAAAAGCAGATGACATTTTTTTTTCTGAACAAGTGCTGAGATCAAAGAAACATATTTGAGTGCTGAAACTAGAAAACTGGCTAGTTATAAGAAAAAAAAGCTAAGCTAGAAGGCTTCCTTCCAAAACAGAAGGACTTGAGGGCTCAGAAGCCAACAAATAGTCTATACCACTTAACAGGAAAGGCAGGAAACAAGCTTAATTTTTTTTTCTGTTTCCCAGATGCTCTCTTTCTACACAGTAGGAGTGCCTGAAATCAGAATATGATCTCACTGCACTCAGTTGAGTGAGCAAATGAGATGGGCCCAGAAGGAGTATCCAAACACAAATTTACAAGAGGGGCGGGCAGTTTCAAGGCCACTAAGACTGAAGAGCAGAGTCAAAACTTCCAGTTCAGTTAATATTCCTGCAACACACAGTTAGAATCAATTTAAATACTGTATTTTTTTGAAAAAAAAAAGTGCAGAAAAAGGTACTTAAATTCTCTTGTACGTCCAGTTGAATACAGCAAGTTCTTAGCCGGCCAAAGCTGAGGTTTTTAAGCAGAAAATATTTCACACTGTACCACTTAAATAGGCAAGGACAGGAAATCAAAGAATGTTGCTACCCCCACACCTGTAATTACTAGCAAATAACAAAATTCAGCAAACACTGACTAACTTCCAGTTCAGTTAATATTCCTGCAACACACAGTTAGAATCAATTTAAATACTGTATTTATTTGAAAAAAAAGTGCAGATAAAGGTACTTAAATTCTCTTATACGTCCAGTTGAATACAGCAAGTTCTTAGCCGGCCAAAGCTGAGGTTTTTAAGCAGAAAATATTTCACACTGTACCACTTAAATAGGCAAGGACAGGAAATCAAAGAATGTGGCTACCCCCACACCTATAATTACTAGCAAATAACAAAATTCAGCAAACACTGACTAACTTTCAGTTCAGTTAATATTCCTGCAACACACAGTTAGAATCAATTTAAATACTGTCTTTTTTTGAAAAAAAATGTACAGATAAAGGTACTTAAATTCTCTTATACGTCCAGTGGAATACAGCAAGGGTGCTGACATCATCAGTGTTTGGAAAGAGGAATGTGCATCATGTAGTGTGTTCTCCTAATTACCAAAAGGGACGTTTCTTTCATACAGAATTGCACACACACTAACCCCCCTCACCCAAGCACACACACTGAGTATTTGCAGGATTTAAATACCTACCTAACTATGTTATGACACTTGAGACGGACGCATTAGCGGAGTGCGCTATTCACATTACTAGGAGGTTTCCCTTCTCCTGCTGTACTTATAGGGTGCTGACATCATCAGTGTTTAGAAAGGGGAATGTGCATCCTGTAGTGTGTTCTCCTAGTTGCCAAAAGGGACACTTCTCTCACACAGAGCTGCACACACACTAACCCCCCCCACATCCAAACTGAGCATTTGCAGGATTCAAACCCCTACCTAATCATGTTATGATACTCGAGACAGATGCATTAGCAGAGCGCGCTATTCACATTACTGGGAGGTTTCCCTTCTCCTGCTGTACGTATAGGGTGCTGACATCATCAGTGTTTAGAAAGGGGAATGTGCATCCTGTAGTGTGTTCTCCCATTTGCCAAAAGGGACATTTCTCTCATACAGAATTGCACACACACTAACCCCTCTCACTCAAACACACACATTGAGCATTTGCAGGATTCAAACCCCTACCTAACTATGTTATGATACTCGAGATGGAAACATTAGCAGAGCACGCTATTCGCATTCCTGGGAAGTTTCCCTTCTCCTGCTGTACTTACAGGGTGCTGACATCATCAGTGTTTAGAAAGGGGAATGTGCATCCTGTAGTGTGTTCTCCTAGTTGCCAAAAGGGACATTTATCTCACACAGAATAGCACACACAACAACCCCATTCACCCACACACACTGCGCATTTGCAAGATTCAAACCCCTACCTAACTATATTATGACACTTGAAGGAGATGCATTAGCAGAGCACACTATCGGAATTACTGGGCATCTTTTCTGCACCTGCAGTATGTATAGGGTGCTGACATCATTATTTATACAGAGGTATGTACATCTATTACTACTTGTCAGGTGGGGGATAGCATATATATGCATTTGCAGCCACCTACTTCAGGGTCAGATATGCACATCAGCACTGGCAGGTTATGTTTTATACCATGCTTCGTGACCACAGGACCTGTAACACACAACACAACCAGTTCAGACCACCCCTCCCACATCCAGGACACACACTTTGCTTCCCTGGGAACAGTGCCAAGATATGAAGGTGTTCACATACACCATTCCAGTTGTTAACGTCAGGTACAGGTATATTGTGTGTGAGAACTACTCAGGCCTCTACAACCTTACTCTACAGCCACTACAATTTGTGAGTCCATGTGCTATGGCAGGACCACTCACCACAGCCACAAGGGGGAATACATATTGCACCTGACCATCTGCAACATGGGTACTCACTGTTCCACACCAGAGGTAGACCACCATTGTTGATATCTGACCATACCCACCTTTCCCTGGACATCCATATCCCATCCCCACCCCCAGGCAAGGTTGCCACTGCAAACAAAGTGTATTTATCAAAAGCAGACTTTGCACTTGTGAAGACTGGGGTGGAAGACTTCAAAGGACCCATGCTGGGGGAGTATACAGGCCACTCTGCATAATCCTTGACAATTGCATTCTATGAGCATGTGGAAGGTTTGCATTGATCATGCTATCCCAAATATACCCATGACTCCTCCACAACAGGACACCTGTCAGGTGTACACCAGCCTTATATGAGCTGTCCAACAGACGGAGTGAGCTAATACATTGCAGAGCAGTAGCCCACAGAGGGAGGACATCTCTGAACAGTACTGGCACGACACTTCAATCCCTCATAAGCATCACGACAAAGTGTTGACAGTGAAATTGTCCAGGCACTGCAGATAAGGCTCCCCTCAGTCTGTTATTGATGCCCACTTACTGTTAGAGGTCCTCACCAACCCTCTTCCAGCAAACACCAGCCACATGGATGTGGCATAGCAAATTCAACCCCTGGGATCTCCACTGTGTCCCTGCTTGACGGAGGCACAGCACACTAGCCTCAAACAGTGCCTTATGTGACCTACTTTACAGTGGCACAGTAGCCTACTGTACTGGGGAGGCAGACGCCAAGCACACTCTGGCTAAGCTTTCATTCCCTAGGGCAAACAGCCTAGTATTGACCTCTACACCCATATGTTTAAATGTCAGATGCACAATATTTGTTGCTGATAGACTGTTTGCAGGTCTTTATTGCCATAGCATTCCCTGTTTCTATGAACAATTTGTGTATCTGTGGAAGATGTTTGAATATGAGAGGGATCCACTATATCACTTATGTCTTTGTAGTCATTTAACTGTGTGCACTGGGCATATTGCTGTAATGTGGTTGGTTCCTGGAATAACATGTACAAATACCAGATATGTGTGGCCAACTGCTAAACTGAGATATGGCCTAAGTGTGTGAGCATGCCCAGTTCAGGCTTTCCATGGCATGTTGTCTGACATATGTCTCATTTATCAAAGTGTGTGAGCATGCCCAGTGTGAGCTTTCCATATGTTGAAATCTGCAGTCCACCACATTTGTGGATGAGTGTGAACTTCAACAATATCTCACGTTTATGGTTGTGTGTTGGGTGTCATGTTGTGTACTTACTGGCCAACTGCTTTGTGTCTGAACACAACAGGGATTATACTGTGCCTGCAGGGTTTGCATGGGATACTTTGCATACAGTTGTCAACATCCTTTCATACTGACCAAACACTGTAGTACCGTATAGTGTACTGGTTCAGTACTTTCACTGTGGTGGACAGTATCCTGGGCTTTAGTCCTATCACTGCTTTAAATTTTCACAGTGAGCACAACAGACTGGTTAGGGGCCAGTTGTGCACATATGACCATGTTGCATTATGTTCAGTTATGGACTACTTAAACCAGGCTTGTCCATCATTGGTAGTGTATTCCACAACATAGGTGGACATTGGCAAACACTAGCGATGTGTCCTAGGCCATTTCTAATGCTAGTCAGAGAGTGTGTTTGTCCTTCAACACACATTGTAACTGGAGTTTGCCATGACATATGTCATGGCTAGTATACTGTGCCTCCATCTACCCGTGACATAACAGTGATACCCAGGGTAAACCTACCATCTCCCATCCACTCATCAAGATTCCTCTTGAGGAGAGTCGATGAGTGACTCTCTGGCTAACCTGTACTGGGAGTTTACTCAAGAGTGGGGTGGCTTCTGTGTTATGGATCAATCAGTACAGCATGTCCTATGTATGTCAGTGCTGGGGTTCAGGTCTCTCATGTGCATAGCTCACTGCCATTCAGATTGTACAAGGTGCAGCATGTTCATTGATTCCAGCTTGGACATGGCTTTATACATCAGGCACAGCTTGCCTCTGGGCAGGCAGTATGGCACTGTGTGGAGCTGCAGTTTGTTTAATCAGGCAACACATGGCATCTGTTTGAGCTCTTTGATACTCCTGGTGAGGTACTTTTGGGGTCTTTCCAGTTGATGGAGGTGTCTGCTGAGGTACATCCCACAGGGGCCATTGTACTCAATTGTAACACTGATGAAGGATGACTGCAGAGCCACAATGGCCTCCCCTGATCTAGATCTGACTACCTTCATGATTAGGTGGGTATATGGTATGTTTCTGTAACCACTACAGCCACATGCTTGTCCAATGCAAGATATCTATCAACTTGTGTCCCCAGGTCTCTTATTACATCTTAAGTACTTATTGGGTTAACACCTATGTGGTAATTGGTGGGCACTTACTGTATATCCACAGGGGTTGACTATACACTTTTTTGCAATTAGCTTGCTGACATGGCTATGGCACCAGTTGTCTGGTTCTATGTGGCCCTTTTGTGGGATGCTTGTGTCAGCTGGAGGGTCAGATATGGTGGCCAGTTTGTAGTCCTCTGCAAACTTGTTCAGACACAGTCCTTCCATGTTGGCCTGTACCTATGGGACATATATATAAAACAAGAAAGGTCCCAGGACCGAGCCTTGTGGGATGCCACTTGTATCTGGTTTGTAGTCTGACATGGCTGCAGCATTTCTGACCATGTTAGTTCTGTCCTTGGTCTGGTTTGCAACCCCTCTTCTGACATAGGGGTTTATATTTAAGCTGGTGAGCTTATCTATAATGAACATGTGGGGTATTGTATGAAAGCCTTTTGCAAGGTCCAGCTAGGCTGAGTGGACCACATTCCCCTCATCAATGGCCTTAATGACTGTTTCAAATGAGTCAAACATGTTTAAGGGGCAGGATCTGCACTTAAGAAAGCCACACTGGGTAGGGTCCAGTGTCAGTAGGTCCCCAATATCTTTATGTCTGAGATACATGCTGATCCTTTCCATAGCTTTGCAGACCAAGCTTGTCAGGATTCTGGGGTGGTAGTTTGCAGTATCCATTCAGGCAACACCTTTGTGGAGAAGGACCACTGTTGTTGTACACTGCTCTTTGGGTACATATCCTGTGGCAAGGATGACATTGAGCAGTAGTGTTATTTGGCGTTCCATTCTTCTTGGAGTCCATGTTGGACTCAGCCCAGGACACCATCTCGTACCATTGATGCTGTGTGTTTTGCTTTGTAGATGCTGGCTGTTACCTCATCATCTGCAATGTCAGGGGGCCAGCACTCTGCTGGGATAGATATTTGGCATTTTTTGGGGGGGGGGTTTGCACTGCACCTGTCAGGTTGGATGTTGGCAATGTGTGTGTATTTGATATATTGTTTGTAATATTTAAGTGAGTCAGAGCATATCTGTGAATTCCCAACAAGGTTCCTACCATCAGTTAAGAAAGCCTTGTGATTATCCTTAGTGTCCTGTACAATTTGTATCTTCATAGGTTCATAGGTTCATACTAGGCTATCCACCCCAGGGCATTTATAAGCCTAGCCAGAGTGTGTGTGGCTTTCACCACCCCTTGCTATGTGAATATTATGGCCATTTAGGATTTACTTTACTGTGCCTCTGTCTGGACGTGACACAGTGAAGACCCCCAGTGTACATCTATGATCACCCATCCACTTGGCAAGATTCCTGTTGAAGAGAGTCAGTGAGGGGCTCTGCCTAACATGGAGTGGGATTCTGTTCCAGGGTGTAGGGAGCCTCTGGGTTATGTATCTGTTCCTCCAGCACATCCTATTTCATTATGTGTTGAGGGTGACATCTCTCGCTCTCACAGCTCTGATGGATTTGGGTTTTCTGGGGTGGAGCATGTCCATTACTCCTGTGTTGGACATGGCCTTGTACAACAGGCATACAACGCCTCTGTGTAGGCAGTATGTGACTGCATACAGCTGGGGTGTCTACAGCCAGGCAGCATATGACATATATTTGAGACCCTTTATCCTCTTGGTGAGGTACCTTTGAGGTCTTTCTAACTGCTGCAGGTGTCGGGTAAGGTTCATCCCAAATGAGGCATTGTACTAAATTATGGGCCTGATAAGAGAACAGTATAGGGGCACAATGACCTCTGTTGACGTAGATGTGAATCCTTTCATGATAAGGTGGCCAATATAGAAGGTCTTCCTAGCCACGTTGGCAATGTGAGTGTCACATGACAGGTTACTGTCCTCTTGTGTCCCTAGGTCCCTGATTACTCCTTCCATACGTAATGGATTACCACCTATGTGGTAATTGGTGAGTACCTTGTTTGGTATTTGGTGAGACATTCATACTGTCCAGTGTCTTCAGGAAGGCTGAGTGGGATTCCTGTGTGTGAGAGTGTAGTCTGTAGCATGCTACAGACTGTACAGCAGTTTTGCCTATGGTTAGTTGCACATGGGTGGTCTCCAATGCTTCATGCATTGTCAGTTACCTGGACGTGTGGGTATCTTTGCTGAATATGGATACTCCCCCTCCTTTTATGGTTTGGTCCAGGTTTTGGGGCCATAACGCATGATATGAGGTATAACCTGGTAGTGCTGGTGTGCTCTCAGGAGCCTTGCTGCAGGTTTCTGTCACTGCATGGACATCAATGTTCTCCATACTGGGGAGGGCCTCGGGAGCATGCATGTTGAGGTTTAGACGTCTGGCATTGGGCAGCACTACCCTTATGTTTCTTTCCACTTATGTTTTCTAGGGAGGTGGGTTAGTCTTTTCAGCCTTGCCTACAAAAGGCTCTATGGAGGTGGCAAGAGCCTTAGCCAATATCCAGACGCCCAGGGGTAACAGGTGCAAGCCATCCCTGGCAAAGCAGCGTGGCTTGTCAAGCATGATATCCCAAGCAGACTGACATTAGATCCCCTTGGAATGACACCAGTAATTGTGCCACTTGTTAAAGCTGATCATTCTGTGTTTGTACTGTGGCATCATTCTTGGTGAGGGTAGGATGCTGCACAAGGTCAGTGTCATACCAGCCTGGACTACATAATCGGAGAGCTCATCTATGTCTCTTTTCATGTAGTCCAGGGAGGTACATCTCAGGTCATTCACACCAGCATGGACAATGACTGCATCATATTTGTACTTGCTTTGGGGTGACCTGCGTACTTGTTTTATGTGGCGTATTGTAGCAGCCTACAGGCAGATTACTGTACCCTTTTCCTTGTTCAGTCTGGTGAGTGGGACAGCAGTGTGTCTGACTATGGAGTCACCTATTACAACTGTATCAGGCATGTTGTTTCTCCTTCTGGCCTGTGACTGTTTGGCACACCAGCTTTGTGTACTATGTGTTGCATGTGCTATGTTTGGAGGTAGTGGTTGCTTGGGTGTCTGCTTTGGAGGCCTCTGTTGATGTGGTGTGTTTGTAATTAGAGCCTCCGGGAATGTTTTTCTGTGTTTATGTCTTTGGTTTGCAGTTGTGATAGGTCTATGTGAGACTGGGTTTGTGGTGAGTGTGGTTACCTTCTCCTCCTGACTAGTTTTGACAGTACTGAGTTGAGAGAGCTCAGCCTCCGGTTTGGATAAATGGTTGCATCTCCAACATATATTTGTATTTCTTGGGGGGAGGAGAGGGTTGTCTGTGTACATGGGGCAGGTGTAACATTGCCTCAAGATTCACAGATTCAACTTGTTGTAGCTGGCCTTAGTGGATTGTATGAGTGGACATATTTTATTGCCATAATACTGATCAGAGATTACTTCCCTTTTTAGGTTTGCTCTATCATGTAGTAGCTTCCTCATTCTCTTGCATGATTTGGAATGGCTGGGGTCCACCATGCCAGATGCCTGCATGTATGGCATTGTGTCTTGGTTTTATTTGGGATTGCATAATCCATGCATTCCTGGCAGTGTTCATGGAATGCCTGTATAATGGGTTCTGAGGTGTGGCCCATATTTTGCACATGCACAAGGCCTTTAATGGATTCCACATCAGTTTGGAGGAGTGCAACATTTGCTTTACACATGTTTTTCACTGTGGTTTTCTGGCCAGGGACTGTGGTCAGGATGTGTATATCCGGTGTGATTACTCTATGGTCTGATCTTACCAGTGAGGGATACACTTCTCATCTTGCCATCCAGTACCCATGTTGCTATCACATCCAGTATGCTTACCCCTCTTGTGGGAGTGGTACGTTGTTCCTGAGCATTTTGGTTTATGGATTCTAGGAACCTTTGTCCTAGGGTGTTGGAGCTAGAATAATGCTCCCAGTCTATGTTTGGGTATTTTCAGTCACCCAATATAATGTGGTTTGGGGAGCTTGATATATTCATGGATTCCAACATAGGCCAAGTGCAGTTCCTGGTGTTAGGATGGTAGTCTGTAGCAGGCTATAAACTGGGAGGCAGTTTTAGCCACTGTTACTTGACAATGGCTAGTCCATGCTGCTTCTTGTTGTGGTACCAACATGGGGGTGTGGTTATCCTTGACAATTATTGCTAGTCACCCTCCTTTTGTAGCTTGTTCCATGTTTTGGGGCTGTACAGCACAGTATGAGGTGTAACCTGGTAGTGTTAGGGTGCTGTTATGAGCCTTGACCCAGTTTTCTGTTACAGAACAGATATCAACATTATCCATGCTGGGGGAGTTTAGACTGCATGCATTTTGCTGTTTAGACTTCTGGCATTGGGTAGCATTACATCTAGGTTCTTATCCCTTGTGATACCTATGGAGGTGGGTTTGTGTTTTGAGTCTTACCTATTCAAGGCACGCTGGGGGTAACAACAGCCTTTGCCAGTATCCATAAGGCCAGGACTGATAGGTGCATGCCACCCCTAGCAGGTGGAGCATCATGTCGTGCTCAGCATGTCATCCCAGGCTGGCACCCATTGGATCCCCTTTGACTAACAGCAATACTTCAGCCAATTATTGCAATTGATCATCTCATCTTCATATTGTGGCATCATGCTTGGTGAGGTTAGGATGTTAGTCAGGGTCATCAAGTTTGCATATACTACATGGTGTTACATTGCTTAACACATGGCAATCATGCCTCAGGTGGTGCTGCAGGGCTGCCTATGTTGGATGCACATACTACACTCCCTGTACATGTTTGAAAGCAGGTTGTGTCAACTTAGGCATCCCTTTTACTATATGTGTGAGTCGGAGAGAGGTATCATTTCCAGGGTCCCTACTGAGCCAGTGTATGTGCTATGCATTGCCACTTTGCCAAGGCCAAGGCATACTGGGCACGCCTCCTTCTGCCTACTGGGGCAGGCTCAGGTTGTTCCTCCTCTGAGTCACGCTCTGCCTGTGATTGACTTGGCAATGGTGGGGGGCTGTTTGGCCTAGCCCTATGGTGATCCTGCTGCAGCTGTTTTCGCAGAATCATATTATGTAGCATAGCACATACCATGACAATTTGGGTACATGTAGTTGGTGAGTACTGCAAGGCTCCACCAGATGTATCCAGGCACTGGAACTGTGACTTGAGCAGCCCAAACACACGCTCGATTACATTTCTTGTTTGTGCGTGTGCCTCATTATGGCATTCCTGTTCAGGTGTGTGTGCATTTCTGATGGGTGCCATCAGCCATGGCTCCAGTGCATATCCAGCATCCCCTACTAAGTGACCATGTGGTATGTCCCCACTGGCAAATGTCTGGTACAGCTGCGTCAGATGCCAGATATGGGAATCATGGTAGCTTCCAGGGCAGCCAGCACACACATTCATTATTATGCCTTGGGTATCACACACGACCTGGCAGTTGATGGAGGGGAAGCCCTTGCGGTTAATGTAGGCCCTACCCCACTCACCAGCTGGTGCTTTGATGCATATATGCGTGCAGTCTATTGCACCCACTACCTCAGGGTATTCCGCTATTTGCTGTAAGAGCCACATATTGCTAGCCAATGCCTCACGGGAATTGGGGAAATATACATGATCTCCAACATGTGCTGACATGGCATCCAGGAACTGGTGGAGTACCCTGGATGCTGATGCCTGTAAGATCCCCATCATATCACCAGTTGGTCTCTGGAAGGTACCTGTTGCTAGTATTCTTAAGCCAACACATACCTTGGTTTCCACTGGGATGGGTTCCCCTCTGTTGGTTCTGTGTGTGAGGCGTGGCCTGCACAGCTCAACAATTTGCTGCAGGAGGTCTCTGTCCACTCTATAGCGCTCCACTATCTCCAGCTCATGTAAACCCTGGTAGGTGACCCTGGGCCTGTACACTCTTCTCCGTCTCCTCACTGTGGGTTGTCTGTCAGCATTTGCATTGTCACCACCCTCAGCAAGTCGCCTATGTCTCCTTATGACAGCTATGGCAGCCCCTAGCATTTCTGCTCTGAGTGAAGCTTTTTCAGTTTTCACTTCTAATAGCTTACTCCTGTCTTGCAGAGTCTCTTGAGAGAAACATCCTGCACTGCTGTTTGCAGAGTTTTAAGTGCTGGGCTGGGATAGTATTCTGCCTGTGTAATTGCCTGCTTCTAATTGTTTTCACCTGCTAGCTCCAGCAGTATTCCCTGCTAGCTTCCTACTATTTCTGTTGCTTCTTTTTTCCTTTCTGTTTCCTCAGGGGGGAGCAACGTGCATGCCAGCGGAAACACGCTCACAGTGGTTTACACGCGTGCACACATGCTTACACAGTTTAGAATCTACTTATTTGGGTTAAAATACATGCACACCAGCGCAAACAGTCTTACAAGTCTGCCAACAGGCTCCCACATGCTCAGTCTGCCTTACATGCGTGAACACTGCCCTACTCGTGCCTCCTGGTGTGCACATGTGCGCATGCACACCCAGCAAGAAACTTTGGTGTTGGCTACAGTGTACACCTTCCATTTCTTGACTTTCCCATGCTTATCTTGTGGCACTCCTCTTTCCATGATATGTGTCTGACATCTGTCACGTAACACTGTCCTCCAATGAACTGCATTTCTTTCTGCCATTCCCCCCTATGATGTCACTTATCTCCTACTCTGTTCCTCCCCCTTATGTAACTCTTACACTACTCAGAATGTGCTCATTTGCTATGTGACAGTGGGATTCAGTATCCTAACACTCATTTACATAAGATTGCCTACTAATGCTTAGTTACATGTCTTAGACTCAGCTTCCCCCCTTAGCAACCACTAAACGGTGGCCATGTTGTTTTTGGTCTGCTGGTCCCTGCATTGTAAATCCATGTATTGCATAAAACCCACATTTGTGGGTTTATAACCTTAATTTTTATGTTTTTTATATAGCGCAGCCAGTTTGCACGGGGCTGCGCTGCATTTAAACATCGGCAATCGCCGAAAAAAAAATTACTTTTTTCTCATATTTGCATCAGGGTACCTTGCCAATGGCCACATATTTGGCCATTGGCATGCTGCCTGACACATATGCACCCTTTATTTGGAGCTGACATGGCTCCATTGTGTTATTTGCAGAAACGTACTCAATTGTCAACTGAGTACATTTCTGCAGCTAACACGACTCTTACACGGGCTGGTTTCAGCTTCGTGGATTGCTAATCTACCTCATTTGCATGCCTTTTGGCTGCAAGTGAGGTGATTAGCATATCCACGCCCAGTCCGTGTAAGAGACATTTTAGCTGGTCTCTTACACGGAATTTCGGGCTGTTCCTGGATCGCGAGGGCTGCATGGAGTCTTACACGACTCTTAGACTCCATGCAAGCCTTCGTGAATCCTGCCCCCTGTCAAAAGCAGTGTCATGAATGCTAAATTCTGCAAGTTGGCTAGGCACTAATGTTGTTGCCTTTCCCCTGACACATCCATACTCACAGAATGGCAGAAATATATGCACCAACACTTACATTTAAACAAGTCTCTTTGCTACTAAAACTTGTAGGTAATTAAATGAGATTCTAGGTACAAAGCAATAACATTAATACCTGTCTATTTAATGAAAAAAACATATATAACTTACACAACACATAGAGAAAATCACAGAAACTGTTACATAAACATATATTTAAAAATAAATCAAAAGCTTTATTTTCATTTAAGAATCAGGACTTGGCAATAATTGGCAGAAAGCATATTTTTAAGATAAAGTAAAACATCACCCCAAACAGATCTCAACATTTGTGATACTCAGGTTAACACAGGCAGCATAGATATAGGGTTAGAGAAGTCAGATATTTGAAAAATCATTTTAAGAGACCCTACCCTCTTACCCCAAGCTAAGCACTGTTTTTGCCAGAAGCAATCCTGCCTTTTCCTTCAAAGTTTCCTTAAGAAGTTATGTTGAAGACCATTTCACAAAAAAAAAAGAAGAAAAAAAATCAATGGCTGTTTTTTTATTCTAGTAGTATACTATGTGTAGTATGATTTTATCTACGCTCCATTCATCTGCAGCTGAAATGGCAGCTTCCTTTTCCATTTTTTCTCAAGCTTACACCAGAATTATCTGATTTAGTTTGAAAGGCCCTATCTCACTTACACATAAAGCTCTCTCTTTGCCCCCCCCCATCTTTCTCTGCAATCTCTACCTCTGCCATATTCATGTTCTTCAGTTTGTGCTGTACAATATCTTTGGTGGTCAATTTGTTGTTATGGGTATTAGACTTACTCCTGCAAATTGCTTATTCCAGGCATTACTCAGTAACTTACAGCAATGTTTCAAAATGTGCTGGTTCAACATCTTTTCATTACATCTACCTAGACTAATTCTTGCCTTGATCATGCAAACACAAATCTCCTGGAAATGATAAAGCCCTACTGTGATGCTGTTTTATGCAGCTGTCTACCTTATTGATAACCGTACTCCCCAGTTTGTCATTTCAGCTTGTTCTGCTTATCAGTGCTTAATACCTTAACTTGCTCATCCTGTATCATGTACTAACTGGTCTCTGATTGTTGATTTAACTAATTAATAAAGAATAGTTTTTTTCCACTGTTAAACTCCTCTTTTGGATGTTCCTACAGACAAGGTTTAGATATATGTATGTCTTCTAGATAAAGCTTAGATGAAAGCTATGAATGATAATAACAATAACTGTGCAAAATAAAAGAATGACTACAAAAGTCTTGAAATGCCATCCCTTTACAGGTTACTAACTGTATTTTCTTTCACAAACTACTTCCAACTATAGAGCAAGAAGAAGGAGTACAAGAAATAAGGTAATGCAAGATACCTAAAATGGTTACTGTATATGTTTTGGAAAATGCTCAAAGAATATTTCTTGGAGGTGTGGCAGGTCAGAGGATCCAAGGTACATGATCTAGTAAACATTTTAGGGCAGAAATTAGGTTAGTCATGTGACATAGCCTACATATCCTGACTGACTGCTTTTATCTGCTTATCATATATTTTCTTTATTTCTTTACCTCAAGAGTTAAGCGAACAGGCTGGTCACAGTATACCATTATTAACTGTGATGTCAGCAAGAAGCACTTTGGAATGTGTATAAGCTAAAACAATATAACTATAACTCTTTGTATAGTGTCTTACATGGCACAATAGTAGTATATATAGAGTGTCCAATCCACCTGCAGCATGATAGTAGTATATGCAATAAGAATATTATGCATAGTGAGCAACTATAAATTATCAAATACAATAAAGCCTATACATCTCTTTCTTTCTTTCTCTCTCTCTCTCTCTATGTATATATATATAATATATATATAGCAATTACATACATGAGTCTAATTTCCAACGTCAACACAAAGAAACATTGCTGCATATTAAATCAATTCTTGCACATCAAACCTAAATTAACAACAACAAAACAATGAACAATGATCAGAAACTACACCAATTGAAAAACAAAGGCAAATACCTTCCTTCTGTGATTTGTTAACTAAAAAAACCCTAATGCCTAACACTATCTTCAGACATACTTTGTCTGAATAATGATATTGTGAGGAAAAGGAGTTTCATAATATGATGTGTAGGATTGGGGTTTGTGACAGTGCCAGGGTTATTATACATGAATAAACATGGATGAGCCCCCCCCAAAACTAGTTTAATTATTTGAGTTAACCCTAGCCCTGCACCTAACCCCAAGCCCCAGCTCCACCCATAACCTTACAAAAAAGCTTTCCTTATCTGAACCACTAAGCAAGATATAACCAGCAGTACATTCCTGCACATTTAAAGCCAATCCTATAGCCAATCTAGACAAATTACTAACTACCAACCAGTTTAGGTTTTCATTTAAAAATGTCTCTGTCCAGTCATACTAGTATACCCCAAACCTACACCTTAACTATGAGACAAAATGCTTCCCTCAGTAGTTGCATGAATAGGCTTTGGTTTGCATTAAGTTGCAAGTTGCTCATATGCAGACTTAAATTATTCTTGTAGATAGCTAGCATTCCACTCCAGTAAATCAAATACAAACCTCATAAGTTCAATTTCCCCCTTATTAAACTTCCAGGCCCCTCTGAAACCAGATGACACTGAGGCCTACTCTGAGCTGTACACAAAAGCACTGTACAACCATATTCATAACTGGCTATGATCGTCCACAAAAATAAACCACCTGGTAGACCCATAGCATAAATAGGCTATTCAACAAAAAAATCCTCTTCAAAACTAAGAAGAAACAGACAAATTAGTGCAAAAAGACACACTGATAAAATCTGCCAAAGCAAACTATGAGGCAAAGATAGCATGTCAGGTGAAAGATAACCATAAGGCATTTTTTTTTTAATTTTGTTCGTAACTCAGGGGAAATGCTTAGCATTGTGCTGAGTTAATCACGAATGACAACACTTACACTCAGTCTGAAACTATAGCAAACATGCTGACTGAAAATTCAGTTCAAACTTCTCCCCCCTCATCTCCTAGAAAACCCAAAGAAATACATGCAACCACCCCCTACAAGTCATTACAAGGGAACACGTACTTACCACACTTGTTAAAGCCAAAAACACAGCCTCTATGGGTCCCAACAACATTCCAGGATGCTTCTTAAATAGCTTAAAACAGAATCTATCAGGGCCACTAGAATCAGTTTTTAGCCACAGCCTCTGGACAGGCTTTGTCCTAGAGGAATGGAAGACTGCAGCAGTGTCCCTCGACATAAGGGGGGGCTCATCAACTAACCCAGGGAACTACAGACCCATAAGCTTGACCAGTCTTATCTGCAAGGCCATGGAGAGAATTATCATGGACCTCATCAATAATGACATAGGAACTCCTTAAAAGCTGGACCAGACCCAATTTGACTTTGTCAAAGGGAAGTCTTGCCTGCTCAGTCTGGTGGACTTCTTCAAGAAAGTCACCAGGACCATGGGTGATATTGCTTCAATCTTTTTTGTTAGCCAAAAGTGCTCTTTACAGCACCCACAATGTGCCCAGAATTGACTTCTTCTGCAATTCATATAGAGTTATATATATTGGTTTATTTGTGTCTTTCGGCTTTTCCCGGTTAGGGGGCACCACAGTGGAACTCCAGTCCGCTAATGATTGGCAGTAGATTTTTACATGCTGGCTTGCCGGGCCTAATGCACAACCTTCAACGAAGGAATGCCCATTTGTGCATAATGCCACACAGGAGATGCTCTAACAGAGAATTGAACGGGCAACGTCTAACTGTGAGGTGACAACGCTACCACAGCACCACCACCACAGTATAGAGTTATATGTATTGGTAGCATATCTAAATACTACTGTAAATTATTTTTTATTAGACCTCTTGTTCCTACTACTATTGGAACTGTCTAGGAATCTTTCTTCCACATTTTCTCATTTCTTCCTGCAAATCCTTGTATTTCATAGCTTTGTGTCTCTCTCAGTATGTAAGACACTGTAATCATTGGGTGTAGCAATTCCAATGATCAGCACTACTTTATTTTTTTCATAGTCAACTATATCTGGTTTTCTTGCATCTGTAGGTGATCCAGTGTGATATAAACATCATCATTTTCTCCAATGCTTTGTAGTTCATGTTTCCAATGTTTCTCAAGCACTTCAATATTGTAGTGTTTGTATAACCCCCAATGCAACAGCCTTGCTACATTATTATGCCTTTCAGTACACTGGCCTTCTGACATGAGTGTATCACATCCAGCAACAAGATGTGCAACTATTTCCAGTTCTTTTTTTACAGAACCTGGATTTGTTTGTTTCACTCATTTAATGGATTTTGTAAATCAACATGTATGTAGTCCACTATTCTGGACGTCCATTATTAACTTCTCATATTTTGATTTCAGTTCACCACCACTTAACCATTTTTGTGGCAAATCCTGATTGACTTAAAATCATTCCAGGAGATCTCTGTATTTGGCACAATACTGATGCATTTTCCACATTTCATTCCTTCTCATCTGATCCTTCTCATTATATGTTTTTGCACATACAGATGCCATCTGATTTTTTGTCTGATTCTGGTTTGATTTTCATTCCGACTTGATACTGATATGCTTCTGCTAAACTAAGCAGAAAAGTCATCTTAGACTTCTCATGTTTTAAAACTTTCAGTATATTTCGATCAGGTGAGGTCAGCAGATATGTATGCAGTCTCATGACTTCAGATCTATACAAATTATCAGTTTCAAGGAGGTACATACCTTCTTCAGAATGAGGGATCTATAAACTTGGTATACCCTGATTTTTATATATTATTTGATAAGCATGAAACATTTTTCTTGTTTTCCTGTCTAAATGAACCAGTGCCATTTGGGGCCAGTCACCCCAAAACTGTTAATTAGAGCAGGAAGCCAATTGGTTTATAGTTTGCACTTTACTCTTAGAAATCAATGCGGTTTTCAGTATTTCTTTTAGTCCTCTAATGTATTCCTTACTGAGTTTTATTTGCATTTGTTCGTGTTTTATTGATGATCCTTCATCAGTTCCCAAATATTTATATATTCCATTTTGCTCAATTTCCTTTATATCACATTCCTGTCAAAGATGTATATTTGCTTGGTGCTGTAGCTTTCTTGATTTATACATTGCCTTGGCACATTAATCAAGACCAAATGACAGTCTTTTATCATTTGAAAAAGTTTTAACCACTTGCAGTTGTGCTTTCAGCTCCTCATTTGATGAACTGTACTGTTTTGAACTGTCCACAGAAGATAGCCGAGAAGCCTTTAAAAAAGGTTGTTTTCTGACAGCAAAATTGTAACCATGGTCTAATCTAGTAACTAAACAGATTAACAGGTTAAAGGCATGACAAAAAAGTGGAAGTAACCAAGATCACCTTGGAATATTGCCCTTTGAATTGTTATCCCTGGGATAATAATTTGCCCTTTGTCATGACTTAGCTGCAAAGTGGTTTGCCACTATTTCATACTCACTATACTATAATTGATCAATGTAGGTGTATCTTATACATCTGAAGCATTCCTTTATTCATGAATGCACCATGCTATCAAATGCTTTTTTGTAATCTCACCATACCATACTTACATTCTTTCATTTTTACAATTGTCTGTTATGATTTTATTTAGCAATAGATGGTCCTTTGTTCCATATGACTTTCTTTTGTTACCCTTTTGTTTTACTGCCATAATTGATTATTTTTGAAATGACTATAAACTCTGTCAGCATCAGTTTCAGTATAGAATTTGTATGTTGTTAGAAGGCAAGTTATTGGTCTATAATTTTTAGGATGGCTTGCAGGTTCACTCTTAAGAAAAAAGTATCATTTTTTCCTGTTATTAACCAGATTGGTATCAGTTCAGAATGTGCATATAAGTAATTTTTCTTAAGACTAAATCGTTGTGCAAAGATGTTGTTAATACTTTTAGCCAAAAACATTTAGACCTGGAGTGTTCCATTTAGAAGATTTTCTTAATTTTATTTCAGTTTGTTTGCCCATTAAGCCATCCCATTTCATACCTTATACATGATAACTCCTTAATGATTTGTTTAAGTTTTCTCTCTATTCACGATCTTTACTATTTTCAACAGGGTCTTCATAAATATTTCTCCAAAATATGCCTATTTCTTCACTTTTTGGTGGTGTTTCTAATCCTTTTGCTTTGTTTGCGAGTCCTATATAAAAGCTTTTTGGGTTATCAATAAATTGCTTATTTGTACTTTTCCATTATATTATCTACATACCTTCTAAGTTTTTCTGCTTATGCTGGTATTTTAGTTTCTTATTTGCAATAATGTATCACAGATTCTGGTCTGTTTTGATACTGTGCATTGCTTTTAACATATTTGTCTTTCTACGTACGTATGTTTGATTGTCTGTTCCTTTTTCTGTATTCTTCTAGTAGTCATACTTCATGCCTTAACTGCTTTGTAGTTTTCTCTATTCAATGCTTTCATAGCGGCATGTTGTTTCTTTTGTTCCTTTCCCTTATGGCTCTATGTTTTTGTGATAAGACTTTATCTGTTATTAATTTATATGCCCAATAATATATACTAATTATTTCTGCTGTATCACAAGAATTTCTTTTAAGAGTCCTAATTACTGTGTTAATCTGTTTTACCAAATTTCTAACATTTTTGGCCTTATTTATTTTCTGTAATCTATTTTTTCTATTAATTACAGTATGTCTATCCATCTCCGTTAAATCAGGCAGCTCTTGACTTAGATAATTTTGTTTTAGAGTGACAGCACATTCTTTGCTTTCTATTTCCTGCAAGCATTCTCCAGAAAGTACCAGAATATTTTTTTCTGTGGCATAACCTATTCAAATGTTCCCTACTTTATCTGCTGCTCCTTCATATGGGAAACCACTGACCCATCAGTTCGCAACATTGCCCTACTCAGAGTTGCCACTGTTTCCTGTTCATTCCCTTGCTATGCATCTTCAACTGAAATTTGTACCAATCTCATAAAGAAGGCTCCAGAGCATCACCATATGGAAATTTTTCAGATGCCTCCTACTCCATTTGTTTTTCCGTAATCAGAGGACTCATTGTTCCATCATACTGTGACATTACTTGTGCTGAATTTTCTATTCAAAATCCTTCACTTCACAGATAATCCATAACTTCAGTTTCTGTTTAACTTCTACCTTATTAAGCTATGCTGTATATTTTACCTTTGATTTCTTGTTTTTTATATTGTAAAATGTTCCATATCTGGATGCCTTTGTCTGTATTTCTCTTCAAATATATTTGGAGCTGTTTTTTATTGTATTGATGAGTTTGGCTTTCTCCTTTGCATAACCAGATCAGATATATTTTTCTTTCCAATGCCTATGTCTCTTTTTTTAATTCCTTTCAAAAATCTCTGGGGTTTATTCTTCATAATTTCTCATTTCCTCTGTTGCTTCTTTTTCCAGGCAGTCCAAAGTTTCTTCATCTTTGTAATGTTTTTGATGGATCTGTTGTATTAATAAATGCCAATTTTCATTTAAAACTTTTTTTAAAGACATCTTCATTTTTCCTGTTAACAAGGTAATGCATTACTACATTATAATAATATAATGAATACTATAAATGAAATTATTAACCAAAAAAGTAAATGATATACGATATGTACAAATGTCTGAAATAGAGTTAAATATCACATTCCTAGATAAATAAATAAAAGAAAAATATATAAAAGCTTCATTTTCTCATTGAAGAGAGTCAGAATCTAGCTGAAAATTGTCAATCAGAGATTTCAATTTCTTCCAAGGATTGTTGATGAATAGTTTTGAATGTAGCGTGTGTTCTTTAACCTTGGTTTCCTTATGAGCTGTTTCTTTGAGAAAAGATAAAAAGTCTTCAAAAAGGGGTGCATCAGTAGATTTCTATTATTTACTTATGCTTTTCCTTAAGACCTCAAGAACAGTCCAAAGTAGAAAAAGATTGACCTTATTCAAAGCAACATCATTAATATTAAATAAAATTAAAGATGTTTGAGTCAGAAAACAAGCTTTTAAAAAATCATGCAGGTCACACCAATATTGTTTTATCAGAGGACAGGTAGAAAAAATATGGAACCATCCAGCTTTGCATTCTTGCATGCATATCCAACAATAGATATTTGTTTTTTTACCAAACTTATCTAATTTATTTGGGGTCACAAATACTTTATGCAAAAATTTCAAGATAAATATACACCAATGAGAAAAAGGGGTTGAGGATGGATGGATGGATACACCAGTATTGTGACCAAGATGTAAATTTGACAGGTGATAGAATTTGATTTGTTCTCATGAGACAACAAGAAACGTGACCCATAGTAATATGATTCCAATATTTATCTTGTAATTTTATTTGTAATTTAAGATTGTATATAATTTTGAAGTTAAGGGTTTCAATTTTTGATTTATTGTAGATAATTTTATGTAAATAACTTATTAACTTAGGGCTTCTTTACAAAAATGATTTACCAAGGGTTTTACAAATGTCAAGGGAATCAGCTGTCACTCTTTGTAACAACAACCAATCATGAGAATCAAAATCAAAATCCTTTATAAGTTGATGATTTTCTTTAACTCTGAGTTCTTTAAGGCAGTGTTGCCAACAAATGAAATATTTAGTTTCCCAATAAATAAATATGTTATTATGAACTTTCTCAAAAAAGTTTTGGTGATACTAAAGAGAATTAAAGTTTCAAACCAGATTTTAGGGCTGACATTATCAAGAAAATTTATTTTGAAATTATGTATAGAGTTTATGAAATAAAAGTTTGTACATATAGAAATATTATATTGTGTAATATATCAAAGAAAGTGTCAGTATTTATTAGTCTGATCTTTTAAGGAGAAGTTAGTTTTTAATTCTGCTGGAACTTTCTTAATATTAAGAGATTCTATATTTAATTCTGAAGAGTTAACATCTAGGTTGATAACTTTATTATGAATAGTATAATGATATTTTAAAGCATCAAATATGTCTCCCATGTCTGATAAGTTTTTTTATAGTGCCTTCATGTTTTATTTTTACTATATTATTAGTTTTTAAATGTATTTTAACTCTCATTGATAAATTATGTATATGTTTAAGTGGTAACGAATACAAGTTCATTTATTATCTTTCCATTGCCAAGTATGATTTATGAGATAAAATGTCATGATATTGCTTGTTTACTTCTTCTGCTTTTTTATATTAGAATTATTAATTTTGGAAAATTTAGATTTAGCTGTTAGAAGTTGAGATTGGATATTTTGTAGTTCTGCTTCCCATTCTTTTAATTTATTCTTATACCAAGTAATAATTCTACCATATATTTAAGCTTTTAGGGAGTCCCAAATGATATATTGACATCTGATGTTATACTTGTTTCAAGAAAAAAAATTTAATTCAGAGATTAATTGTGGTTTGAAATCTTTGATTTTAGTTATGTAAACTGTGATTCTAGATGAAAAGGATAATATTTTAAAATCAGTTTGAAACATAAAGATTAGTGTGACGTGATCAGATATGTCACATTTTAGAATTCAAATCCTGGGAAACCAAAACTCTATCTATTCTAGTTTGAGTGTCATATTTATAAGCCTGATGAGAAAAGAGTAAGAATTTAGTGCCTTTCATATTAATTGTATCAAGTAAATTAAAAAAAAGCTATCATTTTTTAAAGATATTTGCAGTGGGAGAAAATATTAATATTATTTAATTAGTAGAGTCAGAATTCATCAGAATACAGTTGAAACCTCAACACAACAATGAATAGAACATGCTGGATGGATAGATTCCCTTTGCAGAGACTTCCCTTACTATGGAACAGGGTCCCGATCTACATAAGACAGAGCCCCTCACTATCACTCTTCAAGAGGAACCTTGATGAGTAGATGGGTAAAAGAAAGCTCACACCAGGGATCACACCAACAGCACTACTAGATAGGGGCCAAGGGTACTAGCTACAAGTACAAAGGTCTATGGAACTACTAAAGGGGTGGTGAATACCGCACAATATGGATGGGCTAATATATGCCTTTGGGCAGATAGCGTACCAACCTATGAACCTATGAACCTATAAATCTCTCCCTAGTATTAAATCACCCTTATAAGTATTAAAAATGAAATATAGATGCTTTTTAGCAATATTTTCCACATACCTGGAAACTAATAGATGTTAACCAAGGTCCATATTCTCTTATTAAACTTTAAAATATTAAGGATTAAGAGACCATTTTGACCTTCATAGTTATATATTATTTTGGGAATAATGGTGTGTTTCTTTCAAAGTATGATAACTCTTCTTCTCTGAGTCTTGTAAGAAGGGTGAGCAATAGTTATATTACCAGAATTCCAAATCTCCTTTATGGTTGTTTTAAAGTGAGTTTCTTGAAGGAAGACCACTTGTGCTTTATTATTATTTAAATATCTTAAACAAGTTTAATCTTTTGCTTGGATTATTTAAACCATTGATGTTTAAGGATAATAAAGTTAAATCCATAAACATATATGTGATATTTATCAGTTTTAATAATTATTATTAACTCTCAATAACTCACCCCACCATCAAATATAGTGGTAAAGCATAAATATTTAATTTTATTTATTTATTTATTACAGTTTGATGACTGGGATAGTCCACTGGGCCTGGACGAGTCTGTTTTCAGTGGATGCCCAGGGAGAAAAGCTCCGCAGAAGTAGTCAATGATATAAAAATGTATGCTAAAGTTATAAGGTAGTAGAACAGTGTAAACATACAAAGGATAAATGCAGTCAACTAAAGGAAAAAAAAAACATACCATTTCTACATCTAGGTAATGGATTACCAAAAACTGAGATTCATATAGTCAAAACATTATTTACAGAGTACAGACCAAATTTTACTGGATGCCAAGGGAGAAAAAGTTCAGATTCATACAAAGGTTGTACAGAGTGATTAAGTATTAGAATAGTGGAAGCATACGGAGATACTATGCAGTCAGTTATAGAACAGACAAGACATTGCTAATTCTAAGTAGTGATTTACAAAAAAAGAGATTTATGAAGTCTAACAATTATTTACAAAGTATAGGCACTCCAAATGAAAATCATGAACATTATGTACAGCTAAAAACAATTTTTTTTGTGAGTTAGAAATATAAGGAGAGGACAGAGAGGAGAAAAGATAGGCGGGAGAGGTAAAGGATTATTTATAGTGGTGAGAGGAGTGAGTATAGGAGGAGTTTATGTGGTACAGGGTAGACATTTATAGTACATAGGAGATGGTATTGAGGAGTTTAGGTCGTAGGGGTACAGGAACATTCCCACTTTGAGAAGAGGTGTGATTGAAGAAGAGTTTTGAAGTTACAGTGTCTATGAATATTTTGAAGGGAGGCAGGAAGAGAATTCCAGAATTTGGCTAAGGAGCAGGATAATAGTAGGTAGCCGGGGGCGGGGGGTTAAAGGGGTTTATATATGTTTAGAAAATTGTGGTTTTCTGATCAGAGTGAACGGTTGGGAATGTAGGGGGTTAAAGAGATGGACAGAGAGGGACAACTAGAGGTTCTGAATATGAGCTTGTAATAAGTAGAAAGTCTGAGGAGTTTGAGGTAGTTTGGAAGTTCAAGCCATTGCAAAGAATGGAACGCGAGACAGCGATGAGACGAGTTTCTGGAGTTGGTGACAAATAATGGTGATTATATATATAATATAATAAGTTATTTTACAGAAAGTGAAACTAGTAATAACTATGAAACTAGGAAACAATGATTCAGGTCTAACAAGAAAAAATGACAGAAATAATAGATGTAACATTAGTACAATATAAATATAAAACTTTAACATAAAACCTGGAATTATCAAAATTCCTAGTCCACCAGATAAACCAAAGACCTATCAGCCTAAACAACATAACTAACAAAGTCAGGCTGAGCTCTACAGATTAAGAATTAACTAAGTCAGACTGAACTCTACAAATTAATAACTATTGGAGACTATATTAAATACTTGAGATAATTATAGGATGACGATGCTTATTCAAAACAGAGAAGAAATTGACAATAATGAATAACTATGTAAATAATGTATTCCTAAAAGGCGAGTCTATACTAAATTATTGAAAGCTCCCGTGAACTAACAGCATTTCATCGAACACGCCATTCATTGATTTCTGCTCTTGTGGGGGACTGTGCCCCCCATCCCCTGCTAACTATATGTACCAACTCCAAGATCACACTACAGGGAGGAAAGGGCAAATTTCCCATCTTCCCTGTATCATGATCTCACTATGAACAGTTCAGTGAATGGCATGTTCGATGTAAGAGCACCGAAAATGTCGTTTGCTGAACAGTTTTTTCGATAATTTAATAGGGACCACTAAAAGACATCAATTAAAGACATATTTCAAGGGCAATTATCTGATAATATTACTTAAATAAATCTTAATTATTTATTTATAATTAACAATTAACTCATTTGAAAATAATTACATTACTAGTAAGATTTAACATCAGTGAAATGAAAGTTATATTTTCATCTCCTTACTACAATAACATTTAGGTTCATAGGTGAATACTTGCCTAACTGCCCTGAAATGCCATTTTAAGCCTAACCAATAACCCAAGGTCAGAATCAAACCCTGTACCTTGTGTCTTAGAGATAAGGACATTAACCATTATGTCAACCTCACCTCCTCTTATGTCAACCCCACCTCCCCATTTCTTTCCCCTCTCCCTTCTTTCTTACCTTGTTAATGAAGAAATATGTTAGCTTGTAACAGAACTATATTTATAAAATTTCATAAGTGAGTGGATTTCTTCATATTCTTCAATTGCAGACAAAATGCAGACCTTTGTTTCTTTTTTCTCGTTCTCTTTCTCCTTCTCTCCATATAGCTAGCATACAGTAATGTTAAATAGCATTTACAGAACAGTATAGTGTTGTTTCTGTGTGTGTGTGTGTGTGTGTGTGTGTGTGTGTGTGTGTGTGTGTGTGTGTGTGTGTGTGTGTGTGTGTGTGTGTGTGTGTGTGTGTGTGTGTGTGTGTGTGTGTGTGTGTGTGTGTGTGTGTGTGTGTGTGTGTGTGTGTTTGTTTGCGTGTGTGTGTGTGTCATCACAGCGTTTCGAATTTCACATTATATGTGTTATTCAGGAACAAACAAATAACTATCTAAATAGTGCTTGCTCAATATTACTGTGATGTCTATTAATCACTTATTATTACCGATGTGCCACTAGACATTACCAGTAATGAACTAGTAACATTATGGAAACACTTTATCTAAATAGTCTGCTAAATCCTCATTTTCTGTGTGATTAAGTATATGATCTCACTGACTCTGTTAACCTACTGTATCCTGGGGCTGTATATATATATATATATATATATATATATATATATATATATATGTATATGTATATGTATATATATATATATATATATATATATATATATATATATATATATATATATATATATATCTATATATACATATATATATATATATATATATATATATATATATGTGCATACATGGGTTAGCATTGGATGACTGAAACGCCAAAATGTCGACATTCATAAGGCTAAGACCATATGATCGACTTTCGGAATTTTTGAACATCCAAAAATAAATAAATAAATAAAAACAATACAAATTTCTAACACATCTGCCACCCACACCCCCCTGTAACTTAAAAATACCAACTCCAAGATCGCACTACAGTGCAGGAATGGAAATCCTTACATTCCGCACTATACTGAGATGTCGGTTCCACATTGTCGGCAATGCAAATGTTGATCATAAGTCTTGGCCATATGAATGTCAGCATTTTGCAGTGCTGACAATTTGAAGGGGACCCAATAAATATATTCAGTAATCTGATTAATTCAGAATTATCTTAGTAACTAAATGCGATACATATATAGTATTATACCTAAAGCCCAGTTATACTTTTTGTTATGTCTTTCAGCTTTTCCCAGTTAGGGGTCGCCAGAGCGGAACTCCAGTCCGCTAATGACTGGTAGTTGATTTTTATGTGCCGAGTTACCAGCCCTGACACACAACCTTCAACAAAGGTATGCCCATTCATGCATGTCTCCACGCAGAAGACGCTCTAGCTGAGAATCGAACTGGACAGCGTCTTACTGTGAGGCAACAACGCTACCGCAGCTCCACCACTGCGGAAAGCCCAGTTATACTACAGTCTGTAAAATACTATTTTTGATTTTAGTCAATCTCTGGTGTAGTCAGGGTTTTATACCTTTGTGTCACAAGATTAGGACCCTTATCAATTTATATTCATCTAGTATCTGAATCTCTAAGTTTACTGATCCTGTACCTACCTCTCAATATGCGCTGCTGGGACCTGTACTAATATGTGGTGAATGAATCTCTGTACTGCCTTTCCAGCTACCCTGCATATGTGAGGGTCCCTTTATTACCATACAGTTATGTTGCATACATTCTGTCTCTTTGCACTGTGAATGTAGTTGCCTTTTACCGTTAATACGTGTAGCTAAATGCTTTGACAATTAACTTCATAGAGGCTTATTTTGCAGTGCTGGAAGTCTTTACTTTATTATTATTTTTTTTAATTAAAAACATTTCATTGAATAAGCATATGTTTAAATGGCTTTGTGGGCAAACAAAAGTAATGGTGCTAATGCAGGGGAGGTCTTACATAATTTGTATCTATAGCTAATGAGGCAGATCTATCAAATCAAAGTAAATATCTGTACATCTCTTGTTTGGGAAATTTTAACTCCACTTAAGACCATTGTCTTCAGAAATCTCTCCACACTTCCATGTAGATAGAAGCAATCCAAATGACAACAGATATCAACCACGAGTTGCTCTCCTAACATCAGCGTCCACACCCACATAGCAGCCACTCACAAGATGGGTCACCACACTCCCATAATATATAATTTCTCCTAATAATATGTCCTCATTGCAACATGTCAGTCAAGATAGCTTGGTATAATGGTGAATAAGGCCCTAGAAAGAAAATGCAAGCAAGAGATTACCTTTAACCCCACAGATATAAGTAAACAGTCCCAAACTCTTCTATGTGGTGGGCTACACAGATACTACCAACAGATACCAAGTGTGAGGAAGAAGGAGAATAACATTAGATCCCAGAAAGGAAGTTTTTTGAGAGTTTGTCAGTGGGTCTATGAGTTGCTGAATTACCACTTCACAGTGGCTTCCTGGGAATGTAATTTCAGATAAAGTTATAATAGTGAGAAGAAAGTGAGGTCATATTGAAACTGTAAATCTCAAGGCAGATGAAGTTGGGCACAATATACCATGGCTCTGGCTAAGAGGCAGTGAAGTGCACACACACTCACCACTTAATTAGCATAAGAACTCAGCAGATACAAACAGTAACATTGATGCATACAAACAAACCAGACTTGGCTTTATCATATACTGGTTGGCTACTGCAGGCATCAGACATAGGTGACCCCAGGCTTGGATGTTCTCAGGAGCAGTATGAAATATATCATAATCAACTTGTCACAAACAATTGGTACAATACACAAACAGGAGTAAGCAGTAAGCAACACTTAGCGATACCTATACATAAAAATCATAACAATAACTGATACAATCAAAACCATACATGGGGGTTGGGGGCACGTTACAGGCAGTGATACTTATTGAGCAACAAATATATCAGTATGCAGTCATTGAGTAGCATCATGGAAACAAAATAGTATAAGCAACAATGCAAACACTGTAATATCCCATAACCCCACCCACAAAAATGTATAAACTACAAAAGGAAACAAGCAATATCTGATGCAAGAATATAGAAGTACTAATCAGAAAACCATTGGAAGTGGAGAAACAACAGTTAATGTAACAGAAAACATACAGAACTCTATCAAGAAAGCAAGTGACAGTTGTAACTTTTAAGCATGTTATAATAATACTCGATAAGCTTCCCAAATTTCTGCTATCTTATCAATTTCATATGCTACACTCTATTCTTTATAAAACCTCCTTCTGTCCATCTCTATCTTCCTTAGTCTCCATCTACATCCCATCCCCTCCGTACTTCTAACCAACAATTGCTTGATATCTACCACCCAAAAAGGTCAATAGGCAAACTACTCTACAAACACTCCCTTGCCCATGCTTGGAACAAACTTCCCCTTGACTTACGTTCAATCTCCCACACCTCACACTTTAAAAAGGAACTAAAAGCTTATTTTCTCAATTCCAGGACCTGCCCTTGCCATGACGCCACCTAGTCTTCCTTCCCTTTATGTACCCTCAAAAGGTCCATACTTAGTACCTCATTACACCTCTCTCTCCAATGTGTCTATTATGCATTTGCATAATTTTATACAAACAAAAAAAATGTATTGTTGACCTGTTGAACTATATCAATGTAAAATTATGTTACTAACCTTCTTTTTAATGCAACTTTAACTTTATGCATGTAACCCAACATATGTGAATCATTTTGCTATAACTGCTATTATATCAATATTGTTTAAAATTGTACTTGTTTAAAAATGTACTACTGGAGCTTTTCTCCTTGGGTTTTCACTGAAAATGGGCCACAAGCCCAGATGGACAATCCCAGTTAACAAATGTCAATAAATAAATAAATAAATAAAATAATATTAATGAACTCCATGTACATGAATGTGTGTGTTCCCCAATACCAATGAAATATATGTCAGATGACTGTAAAAGAATTATTGAAACATTGCAGCTCAGCTACACAACCTTCAGTGCAATTATTTATCAACATAATAAAATAATCAAGTATTTGTATTGAAAAAAATACATACCTTGAAAAATGTTAAACAATAGCCCCTGTATTACTACCCAAAACTGTTGTCACTATTTTGTCCAACTGCACTTGGGAAACAAGGCAGACTTTCTAGCATGACAGAAGTGCCATTACCTCTATGTCCTGCATATATGACGTAGATAAACTCATCTGGGCACTTGGAATATATAATTAGCTCTCAACTCCTTACCATTTCTGAAACACTCAATGTGTGCAAAGTGCTGAGGAGGTAAACCTGGTGATGGTACCTACACAAGGACTTGTTTGCTGAAGCAGTATAAGGGGAGGGATTACATGAGTTTTGGCTAGCTAATGCCTTGGGGTGTACCTCATTAGCAGTGCTGCTCACTCAGTGATGTGTTAAGCGCCCCTGCTAATGAAAATTACACTGTGACAGGATGAGTCAAGTTAAAAAGTCTTGCAAATAGCTTTACGTTATATTTATTATTTAGGATTGAACCCTGATGCACATATTTGTCATTTATTTAATGTGAAGTGCTTGTGCACCCATCTCACACATAGACTGAAAATTGCTAACAATGTGGCTGAAATCTACAGCATATATACACCATTAAAAAACTGTTTTATTCTTACAGCATCCTTTGAGACATTTCTTGTACAATGGTACTACAGTGAAGTAAGGTGCAGTTGTGTAAGCTGAACTCACCATAGCAGTAGGTGCTCGAATGATTACTGCTACAGTAGCCTCAGCTACATTAGTTATATCCTGTCAAGGATATAACAGCTGGCTAGCTTCCAAAGCATCAGAGTGCCTTCCATGTTCCCAAACTGTCAGGCAGCTCAAGCTGAGCTGACTAAAAGACAAGTTTTGGCATGAATCCTTTCATAGCGTTCCTGTCAGCACAGAGAAGGAGGCTGAGCCCTGAAAGGGCAATGCTAGGAATAACAAAAAAATAGATGTCTACACTCTGGCATAAACAACCCACCAAAATCAAAGGTAATGTAGGGAGCAGCTACTGCAGCAGTGATCATTTGATCATCCACTGTTATGGTAAGTTCAACTTACACAACTGTACTATGTGCTTCATAGTGATCACTACTGCATTAGCCTTAGCTATATGAGTGGGATTATCATAGCTAACCATATTTGGGAGGTGGAAGGAGAAGGGTCCAAGAGCCCCTTAAGAGTGGTCCTAGCAAAGCTTGTTCTAGACCTAGAGAAGGAATCAAGCTTATATTGCTTTATAAAAGTATGTGCAGAGCACCAAGTAGCAGATTCTAGAATACTTCTAGAATCCAACCCTTTTCAAAAAGCCAGAGATGAAGCCAAGGCTCTGGTAGAGTGGGCCTTGACCAAAATAGATTTGTCATGGTAAGTATAACAAAATGTAATAGCCTCGGACAACCATTTGGAAATAGTCTGTTTGACACATGCTGTCCCTTCTTCTTACCTTCACAGGAAATGAACAATTGATCCAAAGATCTAAAAGATTTATTTCTGTCAAGACAGAACCTGAGTTGCCTGTGGACATTCAGGGTATGTAATATCCTTTCACTCTCATTTTTAGGTTCAGAAAAAAATATGGGGAGATGGATAGTGTGGCTTAAAGTGAACTCGGATACCATTTTAGGCATAAAAGAAGGATTGGTTGAACTGTATGTGGAGCTTTTCTCCCTGGGCATCCACTGAAAATGGGCTATGTAGACCCAGTCAGGCCACCCCAGTAAACAAATGCCAAAGAAAGAAAGAAAGAAACTCCATCCATATGGAAAATGAGGTACGGTTGACTCACTATAAGAGCTTGCAGATACCCTTCTTGCAGAGGTCAGAGCAATCAGTAAAACTATTTTCAGTGTTAAAACCTCAAGTCAGCCAGATTAGATAGCTCAGATGGAGCAAGTGTTAGCTTCTCTAACACAAAATTAGGATCCCAAAGAGAGGCCACTGATTTATTTGAAAGCCTCTTATGTAAAACCCTTTTCAAAAACATTTTGACATGAGACTTGCTTGAAAGAGTAGGATTCATGTGCAGACATGCTGAAATGGCTGATAAAAGATCTTTGATAGAGGAATAAGTAAGGCCATAGGATAGTAACTCACACAAATATTGTAAAAACAGAGAACAGCTAGCCCTGAATAGGGTGCTGGATATGTTTTTGGCACTAACTAAAAAATCTTTTCCATTTGCTAATTTGCTTCCATTAATACCTGTTGTATATCCTCAGAAAAGCGTACCTAACAAATCTTCGAACGCTCAAAATTTCGAGCATTACATGGTCGAGACCAAACGTTCGAAATTTTAAGTGTTCTAGGACTGACTTTCAACGGCGCCGTAGAGGGCAGATAGGGAGAATTTCCCTTTTCTGCACTGAAGCAGTCTCGGAGTTGGTATATATAAGTAGGGGGTGTGGGGGTGTGGGGGTGCAGCCCCCCACGTGGGGGGTGCAGGGGGGATTGCCCCAATGCCTACGCTGTTAAAGTGTTTTTTTTTCTTTTTTTAATTTTTTTTTATTTGATGTTCGAACATCCAAATGTCGAACATTTGGTCTCGACCATGTAATGTTCGACATTTTGGATGTGCGAACATTTAACATAGACCCTCAGAAAACAGGTGCCTAAAAGGAATTAAAAGCCTATCATCCAGGGAGTCAATTGAAAAGTATTAATGATGCTGTATAACAAACGGGTCTATATAACATTGTCGAAAGCCGACAATATCGAATCTGATATTGTCGACACGACAATAGCGAACGCTGAGAATATCGAACGTGTAAGCGGAAATCTCCGTAAGGGGAAATTTCCATTTACTTCAATGTAGTGTGGTCTTGGAGTTGGTATATTTAAGTAGCGGGGGTTGTGGGGGGCTTGCCCCCTTGCCTACACCCTTTAGTTTTTCTTTCTTTTTTTTTTTGAATTTATTTTTATGAACATCTGATGTTTTAATAGTTCGATCAGTTAAGGTCGACCTTTAGTGATTCAAACTATTAAACATTCAATGTTGGTGTGCAGGGGAGCTTTCCCCCTTACCTACACCCTTTAGTTTTTCTTTTTTTTTTTTGAATTTATTTTTAGGAACATTTGATGTTTTAATAGTTCGATCAATAAAGGTCGACCTTTAGTGATTCAAACTATTAAACATTCATTGTTCTGATATAGACCCTAACAAACACCACTGTTCTTGAGTGAGAAGATCCATTGTGTGAGGAAGTCTGTGGTAATTACTCGAGGCCATTTCCAAAAGAAGGAGGAACTGTGACTGCATGGACCAGACATGGATCAAATCTTGGAAGACTTCCTGATCTAGTTTCCATTTGTGAGTGCTTGCCCTGGTCCTGCTCAGTTTGTCTGCCACACAGTTTTGCTCTGAAAGAATGTAGGATACCTGTGCTGTGAAGCTATATGCCAAGCTATCATGGCTAGTTTGCAAAGGGGGTATGAGCTGATTCTCCCTTGATATTTGATGTACCACATGACCGAGGTATTGTCTTTAACCACTTGAAGCGGTCCTGGGGGCCAAAGATGGCTGAGAGAGTTGAGTAACTTGACTAGGAAAAGCATCTCCTTCATATCGATGTGTGTGCATCTGACCTTAGTGTCCCACACCCCTTGCACTTTTATCTCTCCTGAAACTACTCCCCAACCAAAGTCCGAAATGTCTATGATGACTGACTTCTTTGGAGTTGGGATGGAGAAGGAGAGATGTGGATTTAAGAATATCTGTTGTCTTCACCAAAAGATTTATTTTTTGACAACCTCCTGTACTGGGATCAGAAAAGATAAAAGGTGCTGATGCTGGTACCAAAGAGATTTCACACACCACTGTATTTTTGTCATGTGGAGTCTCGCCAGGGGTATCTTAGCAATCATAGATGCCATGAAACTAAAAAATCCTGAGGTATTCCCTTGCAGTGACCAAAGTCTGAGTGGAAAACCTTCATGATAGATCTAAATAGAGATTTATTTTTTCCTGTGACAGAACAGCTCTTTGAACTGAAGTGACAAGTTGACATCGCAGGAACCCAATCTTGTGTGAGGAAGTCAAGAAAAACATTTGCTTGTTCTCCTGAAATCCCAGCTTGTATAAGAGATCTCTCACTGAAAAGAGAGAGATAAAGAAATTCCTGACATTTTGAATAAGACTCTGCAAAGATAAGCAAGTCATCTAACTATGGAAAAATGTAGATACCCTATATCCTGCAATGAGCTACGATTAGAGCTAGACACTTTGTGAAAACTCTTGGTGCAGTGGACAGTCCATGGGTAAGGCAAAGAACTAATAATGTGATCTAGACATACAAAACCTTAAGAAACTTCTGAAGTTTGGAAGAATATGGATGTAATGATAAACATCTTTTTAAGACTATGGCAGGATATAACCCATATAGCTAAGTCTACTGCAGCAGAGATTACTATGAAGAATTATAACTGCTATCAGCAACTCTTGCCTTGCATACAAGTTGTTTCTACCCTAATCAGATGTTCCTGACTTTCTCCTTTTTCATTTAAATGTTCACAAGATGCAACATATTCCTGATGTCAATATTTTGTTGTAATGCCATAGGTGCAGTGATCAGATTTTGTTAAGGTGTTGTCTACATGAAATTAAAGATCAGTACTCTCAATACTTTACTTAGAAATCCCACAAATCTGATAATTCATTGCACTCCATTTTATCATTTTTTGGTTTCATCCGACCTATGCTCTCTGTTTTGCTTTGGAAATAGGTACCAGTCATTCTTGACCAGCAGGAAATGACAGTTCACAACTAAAAAAATAGCAACTAATGCCAAAAAAAAATCAAAAAAATACTTTGCATGCACAAAGATGTAGCCAACAGCGACACAAATGAAACTGACAGCAACATATGCCTTACTCAGCATTGTTTTTAAATTACTGAATGCAGAAAACTTCAGTTCTGTCATTACTGCTGTATGGCTCCGCATAAGTGTATCCTGAATGATAGTGCAATACATTCAGGATATGAATCCACATGAAGGTTAGTATACTTTTATGTGGAATAATACTTTTCATCCCTTTTTTCGTCATTTTAATGTCAGCTACACATGCGGTGTATAGTTGTAATGTTGCAATATAATTGTGTACTGTAGCTACTAAATCTCATAATATGCAACCTGAAGGGCTCACAGCACTAATTATAGTACTAACACATGTGTGTGCATGCTGAGGAGGGAATACTGCATGTGTAACGCTATGAGAAAACCTAAGTTACTTGTGTACAGTAGTTCAACATGAAGAGCACAGCAATGCATATCTGGGTGAACATTGCTTCACTGGCATACCTACTTACTGATGAAGTGCACACTCTCAAGTAATATTCTTGTGTGGATAGCCCATGTTGTGCACTCTGTCAGTCCCTTTCTGCAGCATTTTAATATAAAACAAATATGATTTCAGTTAGAATAACAGCACATCATACATGTAGACAAAGAAAGTGTCCTGTCATAAAACTGTCATTTTTGTTCTTTATGTAACATTTGGGATAGTGCACTGCCAGTGGTCAGGAATGACTACAGAGAAATTGCATATGCCCCGTTCCATGGCAAAAATGGAAAAAATGATTATGGATGCCCTAAGATTTTACCATTGGCCTTGCAAATAAGCTTGGTATCATCAGCACACATCAGTTATCATTGAAGATATTACAAAAAAATACAATGACAAATTTTTAAACAGAAAAGCATCTTTGCCTCAAATTATTACTTCAATAAAGGAACACAGTATAGAGCAACAGTTGCAAAGTCATCAGACACATGTTGTTGTGTCTTTTGGCTTTTCCCGGTTAGGGGTCGCCACAGCGAAACTCCGGTCTGCTATTGATTGGTAGTTGATTTTTACGTGCCAAGTTACCAGCCCCGACGCACAACCTTCAACGAAGGTACACCCATTCATGCATGTCTCCATGCAGAAGACGCTCTAGCTGAGAATCGAACTAGACAGCATCTTACTGTGAGGCGACAACGCTACCACACATATATATTTCTAATAATGAACACATTTGTATTCCTCAAATTACACATTTTGAATGTCAGTTCCCTCTGTGGTGGTAACAGATAATACATAAAGCTTAACAGTTATGTCTCATTTTTTCATGGGTTAGATTTTTCTGTTATGTGACACAAATGCATTCTGTACTTCTCAAAAAATGTACACATGATAACACAGAGAAACAATATCCTGCAGCTGGTTTCATAACTGAGTGTCATACAGTTCACATTATCAGTGGTATAAACCATACCCGAGCTCATGCCCAGAGGCTGCACATTGTAATTTAAAAGTAACTGACATATCAGCAGGAACCACCATGAGCTGGGGCCATTGTGGAGCATGTATATATCCTGATCAGAACACATGTCCAAATGTTACTGTCATGTTACTCACTCTAAACAGGACATTGAAATAATACATACATTAAATTCTAGCCAGTTTCTGTGCTTTCTGTTACACAAATGTATTTCTCTGGGTCGTTGGTCATTGTGCACAGGCTGGTACCTATGCGATCTGATTTGGGCGCCAATTCCCTATCTTTTCCTGAGATCTTTGAAGAGAATAGATTGCAAGCAATGGAGAGGGTAGTCCTCTATAAACCACAGTCGGAGTGTAAGGAGGAGTTTAAGATTTTTGTAGCCCTCCTTATGAAACATTACAGATGGAGACTTCTGCTGGATGAGGCCTAGAATAGCTTAGCCAAGGTGGTCAACCATGCAATTGGCATCCCACATAGGTGAACAGTGCCATCACCATTATAGTGACTTAAAAGGTGAAATCAGGACCTCCTTAACCAATAAGAGGAATATTTTATGTCCTGCACTACAGTGACTTGGTAACACTAACAAGTGTTCATCTTTTTCTGTTTGAAGAAGGAATTTGGGAGGCACATCAGGAGAAACTGCAATGCCTCAGAGAGGCACTGGATAAGTATGGGTTCAGGTATGACTGACTGCCATTTCAAAATAGCACTGATTTTACATATAAGTTATCAGTTATCTGGATATCAGTCTATGACTCTTTGTCAGATGACTATCAAAACATATATACATACCCTCCAATGGCATTGATGTTTGTGAGTTCAATTCCAGACAACAGAAATTACACTGTATTTCCCATTTTGCAATTCATTGATTAGTAGCTGTAATCATAATGTCAAATAGTATGTACTATGTTCCAGTTTGCATTTAATGAAATGTTCTCCATAACTCAGCTTACAAATAGTCACATTTTTGTAGAATATATATAATTGTGAAAGCCAGGAAAATGATACATTTTGTGCAAAAGCAGTTTATGGCCTCAGAGAGTCATATCTGGATGTAAAGAATGGGAACATGTAGTGACTGGAACATATTAAAATTACACGGGATTTATGATATTTTTCACTTTTTTTGTCTTTCCCCCAATCTTTTCTCATTATCATTTGTTTTACATATATCTATATATACCTAACTGTATGGATAGATAGACAGATAGATAGATAGATAGATAGATAGATAGATAGATAGATAGATAGATAGATAGATATTCTGTAATTAACTTTCAATGCATTTAAAAAACTCTTATGGATTCAAACAATGGTGAATTTAATGACAGCAGTTCAAATAGTCTTTTGTGGTTGAAATGTTCTAAAAAGAGTTTTAAGTAGATTTTGTTGACTTATTTCTAAAAACAACATTAATTGCTATTAATATTCAAGACTAATAGAAACAAATATGCTCTATTAAACAATAAATATGATTTGAAACCAATACTTTTTTTTCATTTTAATTCAGTCAAAAGCAACATTTCAACCCACGCCTTCCTAGGGAGCAAAATCATCCATTCATAAGATGCTAAGCCATTGCGGCTCTACATATTCAGCTCCCATTGTTGAACACCACTATTTCATTTGATTGGATCAAAATGAAAAAAAAACTTACCGTCTGGTGACTTATGAATGGACTTACAAATGCATGAGATGAATTATTTTGTCTGATTGGTTTAGATGAGTTTAATTGATTATTGCACAATGTTTTACTAAGCTCTGATGATGGGCAGAGGTAAATACTTGGATGCACTCATCTTTTATTTTATTTTATGCTCTATTTATTTATTAAAGTACATATGTCATGGTGGTTTTGATACTAGTATTTTGCTATATATACATGTCTCTGTATCTACCTTTGGTGACCGTTCCTCTCATTTTGTTTTATATAGATAGATAGATAGATATGCATATATACATGTAAATATACCTACACACACACACACACACACACACACACACACACACACACACACACACACACACACACAAATATATATATATGTGTATGTATGGGTGATGTTCACCCCATCGAACATACACTACAATGATACCTGTCTGGTGAACCCTATTTGGTCAACACAAACAGATGTTGGGCAGGAATGTGAGGTCAACAATCCCAGGGTAGAGGACTATTCCCTTTCACCAGGGATTGTGCAGTCTTGCAGTTACTATTTAAAATTAGCAGGGGGTAAGCTGGCCCCCACATGAGAGGGTGCAAGAGACTTGCTCCCCTGCAAAAACATTCACTATTGATTTAGTCTGCTCTGGGAAAATCCCCACAGCATTCACAGAATGTGACAGTATTTGAGAATTCGATGTTATGATGGTGATCTCCTGAGTGTTGGTGTAGTAACATTTGATGTGTTGCCCAGCACCCATATATCTATACATATAGATAGATAAATAGGTAGTATTTGTTGTTTAACAAAAAAACATACATCAATGAAAACTTTCACCAAATCTCAGTCCATTAAAAACAAGAAAAAATACTTAACACCCCAGACAATGCAATGGCATAGAGGAAAGAAGCTCTAACTACAGCTCAGGCAACCCAGGTTCAGTTAGTGGCTCGAGCATGTGAGAAAATGGCAGGGAGGGATGGGCATGCCCATCCAGGGGTAGGGCATATATCAAGGATGCTCTCTGAAGGGAGGCATGGTCTGTAGAGCTGAGTAGCCCTTGGATGTTTTATTAGCAAATGCAGGGGTGAGATGTGGGGAAATAAGTGTAGGTTAAAAAAAATCACCCTACCTCAGCAGCAGAAGCAGTTGCTGGGTCTGACTGACAGGATGCCCTTAAGATTCATTCTGATCCTAGCTCACCTGGAGTAGTCAAAGGGAGGAAGGAGGAGCAGACAGACCTAGTGATGGACAAGGGACTGGGGTGGTAAGAAGGAATGATGTAGAAGAGAAGGGGAAGAAAAAATACTGAGTACCCGAATCTCCCAAACTTTATTCTTCCAACTACACAGACCCCCCCCAGCCTTCTTACTTTATATATCTCTCCCACAGTCTGATCTTAATAAACTATATAGCTTTCCAAAAACACAACTCTAACCCCAAGACTCCTGTCCTGCTCCCTGAACATATAGTTTCCAATTAATCCCTAACCCTAAGACCCCCCTCCTGCTCCCTAAACCTAAACTCCCTTCCCCTAAACCTAAATATCATCGAACTCCCTAACTGCAATCAAAAACCCTGAGTTAGCAGTGCAAGTGAAAGACAAATACCCATTTGCTTACACTGTGAATTAATAACAAACTAATCCTGGTGAGCATATGGTTCAATCACCAGCAAAGCAGCATTTGAACTAATACAGTTCTATAAAATACTGCTAAACTGACCTACAGTAAAATTATCTACTTCAAAGAAATGCCAGCAAACATCTCTCTCTCTCTGTATATACATACATACATACATACTCTCACACAGACACACACACACACACACACACACACACACACACACACACACACACACACACACACACACACTGAGATGCCCCAGAAAAGATGTGCCTTATGGATTTAGCTGGTGAGCAAATGCTGTATTCATTCTTATATTTGTTAGACAGATGTTTTATTCATTCTTATATTTATTAGACAAATGTATTCATTCTTACATTTGTTCGATGTTATATTCATTCTTATATTTGTTAGACAGATGTAGTCATTCTTACATTTGTTCGACAGATGTATTCATTCTTATATTTGTTAGACAGATGTACTCATTCTTATATTTGCTAACCAGGTAAACCTACTAGAGACATCTTTTCTGGGGCATCTCAAGAGCTCTGACTAGTTAAATGACTTGTACAGTGTCACACTGTAGACAAAAGGAGGCAGAAGGCAGAACTGCAGGATGAAGTCTGTTAACATAGCCTTAACAATAACCATTTCAAATGTCAGGACCAACTAGACTGAGCAATGAAACATGGGGACTGAATGATCAGAAAAACAGGCTTACATATGCTGTGTGAGATGGGCATTTCATAGAATATTCCCTTTTCTTCAAGATAGGGCAATGTCAAAGTTGGTGTATATAAGTGTAGGGGTTGTGGGGGATGTGACCCTCCACATCAAGGGTGTAGGCAGACTTGATCCCCCAGCAAAAAAAGTTTAAAGAAAAAAGAGCGATCCTTGAGATTTACTGTTTTCCTGGGTTTTCTGTTTTGGCTTGTCGGCACTCAGCATTTTGTGGGCCTGCATTTCAATTGGGTGCCAGCCTTAACAGCTGCTAACCTGAATTCACTGTCCATGGCTCATCAGATACTAATGTCCATGCTGAACATGTCTGCCAGTCACTTATTGTTACTACCAAAAGAGGAAGCACCACAGTGTATCCAACTGCCCAAATAAATCCTGCAAGCACGATGAATTAACGTACTGTTTATTACAAAAAACAAAAAATCACATAAAGCGCTTTTCGTCAGGCCACATAGCCCAACTTCTTCAGATAATTATACAACATAGGACATACACTATATAGGAAGTGAAAAGGAAGTGAAAAGTCAGCTGGTTTCTGAAACCTGAAACAATATTTTAAAATAGTAGACGAATAGTGTTAAAAATCTAAAACCAATAATTAGCTATTATAAAATATTAACGCAGTTAAAATTAAAATTAACAGTGTATATATGTATTTATATTTTTATGTTTATGTTCTAGTATAATAAATCTTAAATGCATGTAAATAAAAACATGTAAATAAAAAAACAGCAAAACCTGACTTGAGAAACTGAAAGTCAAATACACTATAAGACAATAGTGTGCATAGACCATTTTCAACACAGCATAATAATCAACTCCCAACCAAATTTTTAAGTTGTAGAATGCACTTAATTGAATACATTTCGTTAATGCCTGGAGGGTAACATGCAAAGGTATGCAATTGCCAACACAATTCTAATTTCTCTAAGAGCAAGGAAGAGGCCCTCCTCTAGGGTCATAGGCAATACAATCTATAGCCCTAAAAGTAAAACCATGGGTGGGTGCTTTCATAATGTGCCTGGCCAATGTGTTCTCTGATTTGTTAGACCTATGTATGTGTGTTAATAGACCCTGTCCCTAAGCCTTCTGTCAGTTTTACCGATATAGAAGGCAGGACAGGTATGACACTTAGCCAGGTATACCACTCCCTTGGAGTTACAATCAAATTTGTACTTAGTGTTGTATTCAAAACCTCTTATACTAGGGAAGTCAAAAGGACTTTTTGGTAAATGTGTATCCATGTTTATCAAGTCCCAATTTTTCCTTAAAATATTTATAAAATCATAACTGTCTATACAATACATAATAATAAGTCTATTTTCATTTTCATTTAGTGTCCCATCCTGTAATGTACAACTGTTTGTTTCTAAACTCTGGTTACTTGATAATATTGCTTTGTAAAAGCCCACTTCTCATTTATTTTTCACTTCCTGACAAATTTCTTGTAGGAGTGAAATAGGATAACCTCTCTTTTTAAATATGTCCATAAGTGTTGAGCATTCTTCAATGAACTGGTCATCCGTAACCATTCGAGCTGCCATTACAAATTGGCCCTTAACAACCGAACGTTTTTGTTGGGCCGGATGGTAGCTAGTGAAGAAATGCATTTGAATGTTTCCTTTCTATAAATCCTGGCTTTAAAACATTGATTTTTGTCTATCCTTACTTAAATCAACATTCAAATAAGCAATTCTATCCTGTGAAAAATTATATGTGAATTTTAAGAATGTATTAGTGTTGTTCAAGTAAGTTAAAAAGTTAGAAAGCCTCCTGTTGGTTACCCTGGAACAGGATAAATATATCATCCAGGAAACGTATATAATATTTAATCTTACTTGTGTATGTAGTTACACCAAAGACATGTTCATGTTCCCAGTAGGCCATTACTAAATTTGCAAATGTACTACCACATGGAGAGCCCATTGCCACTCCTATTTTTGTAAGTAGTATCTGTTGTTAAAAGTGATGTAATTGTTGGAAAGAACTGTGTCCAATAATTCAGCCATCAATTTTATTTCATTCTGGGGGGCTCCCATATCATGTAGTAATAAACTCACCCATTCAATTCCCTCTGTGTGGGGAATTGATGAATACAAGTCTTTCACATCTATTGTAAGGAAGTTTAATTCATCTTGGTATTGTAGGTGGTTTATATTATCCAAAAATGTCCAAGAGTCTTTACAAATGCACTTTTGTTGAATCACATATTTCTTTAAAGTGTGGTCAATAAATTTAGAGCAAGCATAAGTAATACTTGCTCTAGCATCGACCAATGGTCTCATGGGTGGATTGTCTATGCTTTTATGTATTTTTGGTACTCCAAAAATAGTAGGTATCCTTGCGGCCGACATATGTAAATAATTTGCTACAGTCATATCTATCCTTGCTTCAATTAATAATTCTTCAAGAAATACCTTAACTCTTCTATACGCTGTGTTTAATTTGTTCTTTGATACCTCCTCATAAGTGTCACTTTCTAAAATGGTCTGAATTTTATTGTTATAATCATCCAAATTGAAAATAACTATGCCCCTCCTTTGTCTGGTTTCATAGTCCTGACGTGTGCTTGTTGCAGATATATAAGTGCTTGTTTTTCCTTCTTGGTGATGTTATAGTTAAAATTAGTGGTGTATTCATTATTCATCTTATTTATTTTGTAAAAAATATCTAACATACATATTTTTTTCAAACAAAGCCACGTGTGGATGGGGATGGGGGCAAAATGTACTAGTAATATAAAATGGTGTGATAGAGGATGGCGCCTCTCCTAGTAATACGTTTAAATTCAACTTCCTAATGAATAATCTAAGATCAATAATAAACTCTGCTACATTGGTTCTACATGAAGGAACAAAAGTGAAACCTTTTGCTAATAAATTAGCTAAATGAGTATTAATATGAAAGTCAGAGTAATTAAAAATCTTAAATTCCCCAGTGGAATTGTATACAATAGTAAGACGCTAGAGCAAGTATTACTTATGCTTGCTCTAAATTTATTGACCACACTTTAAAGAAATATGTGGTTCAACAAAAGTACATTGTAAAGACTCTTGGACATTTTTGGATAATATAAACCACCTACAATACCAAGAATAATTAAACTTCCTCACAATAGATGTGAAAGACTTGTATTCATCAATCCCCCACACAGAGGGAATTGAATGGGTGTGTTTATTACTACATGATATGGGAGCCCCCCAGAATGAAATAAAATTGATGGCTGAATTATTGGACACAGTTCTTTCCAACAATTACATCACTTTTAACAACAGATACTACTTACAAAAAATAGGAGTGGCAATGGGCTCTCCATGTGGTAGTACATTTGCAAATTTACTAATGGCCTACTGGGAACATGAACATGTCTTTGGTGTAACTATATACACAAGTAAGATTAAATATTATATACATTTCCTGGATGATATATTTATCCTGTTCCAGGGTAACCAACAGGAGGCTTCTAACTTTTTAACTTACTTGAACAACACTAGTCCATTCTTAAAATTCACATATAATTTTTCCCAGGATAGAATTGCTTATTTGGATGTTGATTTAAGTAAGGATAGACAAAAATCAATGTTTTAAAGACAAGATTTATAGAAAGGAAACATATTCAAATGCATTTCTTCACTATAGTAGCTGCCATCCGGCAAACCAAAAAACGTTCGGTTGTTAAGGGCCAATTTGTAAGGGCAGCTCGAATGGTTACTGATGACCAGTTCATTGAAGAATGCTCAACACTTATGGACATGTTTAAAAAGAGAGGTTATCCTATTTAACTCCTACAAGAAATATGTCAGGAAGGGAAAAATAAAAGAGAAGTGGGCTTTTACAAAGCAATATTATCAAGTAACCCGAGTTTAGACACAAACAGTTGTACATTACAGGATGGGACACTAAATGAAAATGAAAATAGACTTATTATTACGTATTGTGTAGACAGTTATGATTTTATAAATATTTTAAGGAAAAATTGGGACTTGATAAACATGGATACACATTTACCAAGAAGTCCAATTGACTTCCCTAGAATAGTTTATAGAAAAGGAAAAAAACTTAAAGAATCTAGTGGAAACTCGGTACTCAAACTTTGCTACATTTAACCATGCAGGTATGAACAAGTGTCTGCCATGCCCCTATTGCAAATATATGGAGCAGGGAACAAAATTTAGTATAAGAGGTTTTGAATACAACAATACAACACTAAGTACAAATTTGATTGTAACTCCAAGGGAGTGGTATACCTGGCTAAGTGTCATACCTGGCCTGGCTGTGTCATACCTGTCCTGCCTTCTATATTGGTAAAACTGACAGAAGGCTTAGGGACAAGATCTATGAACACACATATGCTATTAGGTCTAACAAATCAGAGAACGCATTGGCCAGGCACATTATGAAAGCACTCACCCATGGCTTTACTTTTAGGACTATAGATTGTATTGCCTATGACCCTAGAGGAGGGCCTCTTTCCTTGCTCTTAGAGAAATTAGAATTGAGTTGGCAATTACGTACCTTTGCATGTTACCCTCCGGGCATTAACGAAATGTATTCAATTAAGTGCATTCTACAACTTAAGAATTTGGTTAGGAGTTGATTATTATGCTGTGTTGAAAATGGTCTATGCACACTATTGTCTTATAGTGTATTGACTTTCAGTTTCTCAAGTCAGGTTTTGCTGGTTTTTATTTACATGTTTTTATTTACATGCTTTTAAGATTTATTATATTCGAACATAAAAATAAAAATATAAATGCATATATACACTATTAATTTTAATTTTAACTGTGTTAATATTTTATAATAGCTAATTATTGGTTTTAGATTTTTTACACTATTCATCTACTATTTTAAAATATTGTTTTAAAACACTGTGTTAGATGAGAGCTGTTTAAGCTATACATTTTAGGTAATGAATGAAGGTGGTTGCCACTTTAAGAGCAGCTGATTCTTGCTGATTCGGGAACCAGCTGACTTTTCACTTCCTTTTCACTTCCTATATAGTGTATGTCCTATGTTGTATAATTGTCTGAAGAAGTTGGGCTATGTGGCCTGACGAAAAGAGCTTTATGTGATTTTTTGTTTTTTGTAATTTACTACGTTAATTCATCGTGCTTGCAGGATTTATTTGGGCAGTTGGATACACTGTGGTGCTTCTTCTTTTGGTAGTACGGATCCAGTTTGTGTTTGTGTCTTAGTCACTTATTGTTCTTATGCTCCAGAACAGTCAGCATATCTTGTGAGATATCATTTGTGTGTATGCTTGCATGTGTTTCTGTGTGTGTGTGTGTGTGTGTGTGTGTGTGTGTGTGTGTGTGTGTGTGTGTGTGTGTGTGTGTGTGTGTGCTAGTGCTAGTGAGATTCACATCGGATACATCTACAGACAATGCTTTCTTGAATGTCACAGCTATATGAATCATTCAGACAAGCACTTAATTAAACATTATGGCCTGATTGGTACAGCTGACTAAACATTACAATCAAAAACTTAGTGGCATGCTGGGCATGGATTAATAATTGCTGACTGAAATATAGAAAACTAGGAGACACATAGTATGGCAAACCTGATTAAAATAAATATAAATATAAATTAGACCCAAAGCCAGAGGCACTATCACTTCAACGAAGGTGAAAAAAAGCTCACTCATGTATAAACACGTTGTCTTCTTTGGTTGAATACTGAATAAGCTGTGGAACATACTTAATAGACTGCATTTCCCACCTTCATAAGAACTGCTCCATGTGCATTCGGGGTATTATTTGAGCTGTTCACTAGTTTTGGTTCCATATACTCCTTAGGAAGGCAGACTGTTTTAGCTCCATTTCCAAGATTGGAAGGTTGACTTATGCAACTTATCTCCCATCTATGATAACATATTTCTTCACATTTCTCCTGATCTCACTGACTTGTTTCTTTAATAGTTATCTTCTTGTCCTATATCATTTTCTTCTGAAAGATGCTGGCCTCCCATAATGAGTTCATTTGTTTACTTACTGACTAATTCATAGATATTCCAAGGCCACTGAATTTTTTGACCATGTATGTCTTGCCAATAGCCTCACTCAGTCTTTTCCCCCTTTTTTCAGGAGGTCAATATCAAATGATCCAGGGGTACATTTGTGGGCTTCCATCCAATCATCTAGGTTATGTTTACAGGAAGATAATAAGTTACTCTGCTTATCATGTAAACATTTATTCCAGAGGTTTGGGATGTGCTAGGTTATACACGTGTCCCTTTACTGTGTTTATTTATCTGTTGGTAAAAATATAGTCCCCTGGTTCTAGTACTGATGGACCTGTCGAGGCTCTAATACTGATGGAGCTGTTGGACTTGCAGATAAATAGGAGGTTCAGGACAGATAGGTCTCTAATGGCATTGTGAGCAAGACAGAGACCACCCCCTTCAAAAATCTATAAGACACTGGTTAAAGGGAGAGAACTTCCAGCCTCACTTGGCAGCTCAAGAAAGTTAAGCCTGTAATTGTTTTGGTTAGGAATCTCTGGGGTCCTTCTGATAGTTTGATACATTTAGTGAGACACACCCCAAAGAAGCATTGACATGAGAATCTGCTAGATTAATGCTGAGTATAAGGGAATGGTTACCTCTAAAGACCTTGGTGATATTCCTTTAGCAGTTATGCTACATAAAATGATTTCCTAACAACTGCTATTACATAATGGTCAAAACAAAGGGAGCTCTTAATCCAAGTACATAGGTCCTTGACTATATTTTCATTTGGTAGTAGTGTGCCATCAATACAGTATGATCAGTGGATGGATGTTCTACGAAAAGTGATAATGCTACCTATTTTTAGCACCATTACCGAATTATCACTTGTGACATAGGCAAACTTCCAACTGTATAAAAGAAAACACACCATTTTAACATGTTCCCAGTTATAAACATTATATATTACATATATTCTTCTATACAATACAATCAATCCAATATTACACAAGCTGGTCAGTTTCTGCCCTCCCTTAAACCTCATTCCTCCTCCAAAACATTTTTCTGCATACACTGTTCCCACAATTTTCTTTTTTTTTACTATGCAATTTGTTTCTACCCTTTTCTGAAGATACCAGTTCCATTTATTTTATCTCTGTTACAGTATTCATTACTTCAGATAAAGTTGGCTTAGACCTCAATTTCCATTTTCTAGTAATCGCTTTTCTGGCAGTTACCAGCATTAAAAAGACCTTACTATGCCTAGACAATTCAGATCCTGTATCCCAGGTTAAAAAAATAATTTCCTTAGTTACACTCATTTGCTCACCCAGTATTTCTGAGAGAGTACTTTTTAGGGAATTTTTAAAGTCTGCCAACTCATTATAGTCCCAAAACATACGTTCTCATTTGTCTCTTTCTTCCACATCATATGGCCAATACTTGCCATCTACCTGAGAAAAATTTCTTTGGAGTCTGCTTGTGGTATAAAAATACCTATGCAAAACACTTCCAAGCAAAAATCCTAAATCTTCCAGATGTTGTTGCATATTTGGGAAACATGCATATGTACTCCCACTGTTTCCTTGCGAATTGCTTATTCAATATCTCTTCCCAATCTTTACTAGTTTCCTCTGATTGATTCCTATAGTTATGCAATATTTTATATGCCCTACTAATTATCCATTTTTTAACAGCAACTTCTGATCTAGATTCATCTAAAAATCTCTGCCAGTACAGGTCTTTCACTTAGCATTCCCCTATCTGATAATGCTACCATTTTAGCATTTAGCTTGAGCTGAGTTTTAGTACACAAAGATTTTTCTAGGGAGAGATCATTCTGGAAGGGTTGAGTCTCAAAGGGTGACTTAACACCAACCACCAGTTTATAGTCATCTGCAAATTTTGTTAACTAGAGATTTTGGTTCTCTGCTAGGAGGCTTGAGAAGTACATACCAAAAAGGAGGGTTCATGCAACTGAGCCCTGAGAAACACTGCTGATCACACTCGTACTTTCTGATGAGGCACTTGCAACCACTGGGGGGGTAACTATACCTCAGAGCAAAGGACCCCCTCACACACACACTAAATGTATATGTACTGACCACTTTTAAATTATACTTACTGCTCAGAAAATGATACACAGTGCAAAAGCTGTTAATCTATTAACTTTTTACATGACTTACAGTAATATTTAAAAGTCCCTGGTAGCTAGTGTCACTCTCGGTACAACTTTGTGCGTTTAGTATATGGAAGTTTCGAAGTATTTCACCCACCCCCCCCAACACACACACTCACTCACTGACACACAGGAATGCAGGCATGCGTGCGCGCGCACACACACACACACACACACACACACACACACACACACACACACACACACAGTCATACTTCTGTAGACATGCATGCATGGTGCTGCACACATACACATATACACACACTACCTCCCCACATACACTTGCCTGATCTTATCTTTTACATAGTCTCCCCCACTGACTGCAATGAGGGAACATAGCTTTATGAACATTCAAATTTACACAACTGAGGGATTCTCTGAACCCCGCAGCTGCATAAATCCCTTCCCACAGATATTTGGGAGGGGGCATAATAGCTAAATGGCATAGACAATGCCTCCAAAATGACTCATTAGTATTTACCACAGATGTGAAGATAGTCCACTAAGGTAATCCCACAAACCATGTTGAATCATTGCTATGGGACTCTCGCTGGACCTGAAAGGGATGTTGCCAATAGTATCAGGCAGCGTGAGGGCTTGGCACTGATGGTTACCTTTCTTAAATCCCAGCAATTGTTTTGTTATTGTACTCAAAAATGAGACTGCTATCAAGTCCTATTTTTATTATTATTCAGTTGATGCAATCACTCTCACACAAGTGAAACAACATGCAGCAAGAAGGTTCTTAATATATGTAACCTAGCATTTGTGCATGACTTACTAATGGAAGAATTAACATCAACCATTTGCATTTAGATATTACAGAGAAAAACTAAAATAAAATCATTCCCTAGATGTCCCCGTAATTCCCTTAGCTTGAGTTTCAGAATAAGAACTTATCAGTGCTTCAATTTCTAAGACAGTTACAACTGAAAATGTGCCCACTAAAACCCTGCTTTTGTGTATTAATCTTAGCTTTGCTGCATGGCCCGGGGCAACACTTCCAAATGACTGTGCAAATGTACTGAATCTGTTATAAGCAAAGGAAAACAGCCATGCAGTGACATGCTACCAGCAGGGAATAAAGATTTTTTTTGAGTAAACAGATCCAGGTTTCAATAATCAGAATGGCCATGCACTATTTTCCAAACCATCATTACTTTACACCACTCTACACTGTACATAACAGAATGATGTGGTTGATAACACTAAATAAAGGCAGCATGCACATATTTTCAAATTGCTAAGCAGAATGAGAGACCAAGAGAGAGAGAGAGAGAGAGAGAAGGCATGCATCTGCATTTTACAAAACGTCGTTGGGTAAATGAAATCAATATGTTAGGCATGTCCTTTTGGTTGAAGGAATAAAGTCAGATGCTGAGAAGGTTGTATCAAGACTGCATTATTGTCTTCTGTAATTCTGGATGGTCTAATTTATAGGAGCACCTCATTTAAATTTTGAACTACCTAACATTTTTTTTCTATGTGGCTATGTGGAAATATCCAAAATTATAATTAACAAATATATTTTGTGTATGACAAAGTATTTATATGACATTCTTTACCCATATTATAAATTCTGTTTTTCTTATTTGTATGTAGTGAGATGTCCACATAACAAGTATCATTTTACAAAAGGAGCAGTACTGACCACAACATCCAAAATAAATCTGGGTGTTCTGTCCTCAGGTGACAGTCCATTCATATGTGTAACCTGTAAGTTATGACTGAGTGCTCTGCTTCAGGTGACAATCCATTCTTCTATGTGACCTGTAAGTTATAACTGAGCTTTCTGTCCTCAGGTGACAATCCATTCATATATATGACTTGTAAGTTACTTCCTGTTGTGTATTTAGCACCATTTTTTTTGAGGAATATTTGCTTCCATGGATATCCCTTCACACAAATGTGTTATGTGTGTATGTTGCAATAACTCTCAATTGCTGGGGCTTCACTACTTTTTACCTTTTGCTTTGTTTCTAGAATGACATTACAAGCCATATCAATTACTTTTGTTATATGATGATCTACCTAACTTTCCTGATACCCTTTCTAGACAAACTTGGATTGCTTGTCTTTCATTGAGTTGTAAACTATTGCTTCATCTGAGTGAATTTTACTGACATTCTTAAGTTGTGAAACTGGGGCATTTTTTATTATTTGTTTTGGGTGGCACATTGAATGAAACAGTGTTGCATTCCTACGTTTCTAACTTATTTTATTATCAAAATATAATGAATCATTTTCATTTACAGAAATAAAATGACTTACACTTCATTCAAATATAAATCCTTATTTTATAGGAAACGACCCCATGCAGATAGATCTCCTCTCCATATAAATAATATGTCGTCTAGGTATCAACACTATGGGCTGGATTCAAAAAAGCTAGTTGCAGACAGTGCAGCATGCCAAGGGAAGACCAATGCACCAACTGTGGATGCAAAATTTGGCACATTAACTGACAGCTCAATATAAGCAGAAGGTGCTCCATGCTCCACCAAGGAGAATACCACCCAGATACTGACCATATGCTGGAGTGAAGCATTGCATGAGAGCCAGACCGTGGAACTTCAGAATGATTAATATATGGAATGAGATTGCATGGAAGCATTGACCTCATGCAGGAATCTACATGACTGGAGTGCAGATTCAGAGGGATGCTGAGGATCTTAATTGGAGGCGCAGAGACAGGTGGCAGATGCCTACAGTAAGTGCCATGATACTATGTATGCCTCTACATTCCTAAGGAAATCAGAGATATAACTTCATCCCATATGTGAGATATATGCTTTTTATTCCCATTAACTACTTGTTTTGACAATTTGCTCATCTGGATAATTAAAAAGGAATGGTAACTGTTCATCCTGTAATTATGTGTTTGATTCCCATGGGAGTTATTTCTTTAATATTATTTATTATGTACATACCAATAATCATGTTAGATGTTTCCATTTCCTAACATATAAGGACATTATTTCACACGTCCAGTATGGTTCTGTAACTCTGATAACTACGCATTTCTCCATTATGCTCAATACTTTGAGAGTATCACCCAGTCTACTTGTGCAAGTGTGAATAGTAACTCATACAGACATCCATTAGTCTGTTCTGCTTTACAAAGTGCACAGTGTTATTAAAATTCTAACCTGTTTACTATAAGACCGCAGCATGTCTGATTGTCTAAACATATCTTCTATGTTGTAAAACCTGAAGCTATTGGGCAGTTTTGTATAGCATGAGGACCTATAGCATTTTTGTGTCAGATGTTTCTGTTTTCATCCATTATCTGCAGGAATATGGATACACACACACACACACACACACACACACACACACACACACACACACACACACACACACACACACACACTCAAACACACAATAGTAGTTTGTTAAGGAAGATGTTGTGATGTGTGTTATCTCATCCTGTAAAGCAAGAGGCCAACATGCATATATCATGGCTAAGTGTGGATTCAAATCCACTTAGAGGATAGCTCTCATTAAATTTTGATTGTTGTGTCAGTATAAAAGTTTTAAAAGTGCTTGTGTAGATACCTGCTTATTGATATTAACAAGTATTTGCATATGCTAATGACTATAACATCTGTCAAATTGCTATCAATGTCTACATTATCTGTAATGTTCTGTCAACGGTAGCTCTTTTACTACAGTTTTATGTGGAAACATTTAAACATACTGGGATACTTCTGCAAAAAGAATGTGGAGTAGGATAGCACTGGCAGATTGAATTTAATGTATAAGTGTGCCATTGTTTATCAATTCAGATTCACCACCTTCCTCATACTTATATTTGGAGGGACTGAGATGGTCAGATAGACATTTTGACTGTAGAACAGAGACATCCCCTGATATCAGAAATAGTTCTGATATATAAGTTGTAATTTCACAACAAATCATAGGTATGTATTTTGTCCTCCCACCTAAACTACATTTATGTGTATTTGATGAACAGGAATTTCTAGTTGTCTATTAAGAACAGTTATATGTTACATGACAGTGTTCCACTGTCTGGGTTTTGAAATTTTACAGTTGTGTTTTTGTGTTGTGACCACTGACATACATTCATGCTTGCAATTTTATTTTCATAAATGCCCAACAATGCACATTGTACTTCTTGTAAAACATAAGCCATGATCCATATTACTACCCCATCCCTGCACATTCATACCTCAGATTTGTTTAACTGTATTTCCCCCATGCAATATCAGGCAAGATGGATTAGCTAAGCAGGTAGGTATCAGTATTAGAGTATAAACATGGTGAGGAATCGCAGGATTGAATCTCAGGTCTTTCAATGTGTAAAGACCTGCGTGTGAAACATTCAAAACGGTGTATGGAGATTCTATAATATTGTTCAATTTAAAATTTCACAAACATATGCTGAGCAACATATATTAATGCAATTTTATACCTACATCATTCATGCATGCTTTTTATTTTTTGCAGGTGATAAAGAGCACACTAGAAATTGGGCTTTGTACATTGAGCAGATGCAAAGGTTGGAGGAGAAGTGCAGGGAAACAGGTACATTGATTACTTTGCCAAATTTTGTAACAAAAATAGTTCTGACTATTGTTAGATAACTTTTTCTTTTTCATTATTGCATACACTACTTCTAATGCAGGAATAACCATCATGCATCTGTAAGGTAAGGTAAGTGCAAAAGTCAGACAATCCCTGTAATTACAAGAATGAATTACATAAAAATATGTTTACATATGAGTTAGCAACAAGCCATGCTTGTTGAAGATAATGTTTTGAATTTTATATCACAACTGTCACTGTACTTTTGATTATAATGTTTTGCATGTAAATTAATAGTATTTTGTCTGCTGTTTGTAATGCAGATGTTGACACTCTTGTATGTCTACATGTGGTGTTCATTGACTGGTCTGTTCTTCATAGCCTGCCTATTCACATACTCAGTGGGTATTTGTCATGTCAGTGTTTACACTGATGTTGGAGGACTATATCTGACATGTCCTTCAGTTTAATGTGGGTATCATATCTACCTACAAAACCTTGATGGCTTGGCTACAACATGCTTGTATCCTGTGTTTAGGGATAGTTGTGCACATATGCATTCTTGTTCAATGTTTCTAACCATCTGTTTTATAATTAGCAATCAGAATCATGCTGTTTGCATTTTGCAAGGTCATATGCAGTGGTTGCTAAGAAATGTATGCATGGCACTGATACATTTGTAGGCTAGCAGTACTGTTTGTAGAACATAAAGTATGTTTTCCATATGTCACACTCTGTCATTGTGTTTATGGTTGTCCATTATGTCTAGTGTGCTGTGTTGAATTACAAAAAGGTTGATGCTGAGTCAACTAATGACCATGTTGCTTTGCTCAGCTCTTTTGCATATTTCCCACTGAATTGCCACCTCACTATATCTTCGTAATACCAATATGTTTATTCTTGGCTATTCACATGACTCATTATATGCACAGACACATGGGTTACAGTTGACTTTCACAAAACATAAATGTGCAGGGCACAGATACAAGACAGGAAACATGGCGGTAGTAATATTCTGTCAGACAGTCAGGGTGGCCAATGTAGTGAGGCATACATCACAAGTATTAGGCACTGCAAGTCATAGTACTTGTGTTATGTTATTATTTTCACAGTGTTGTTTTGCAATGTAGACTCATGTCAGTGTTATGTGACACACTTCTCTTCAAATGTCAAGATATGTAAGTGTACTGGCTGTGAGCATGGTTTTCATGCATAATGATATCTGATAAACAAGTGTTTAGGTAATGGCAGGATTTCCACTGGTAAGCTGTGTTATGTATGCCATGACATGGCCTGGCACAAGCTGCTCACATTCTGTGATGGCTACAGTGGCCCTGACATGGGCTTGTAGTGAAACCATTCCTAAGTATAGATAATAGAACACAGGGAATGTGCTGCATGCATGAGGAGCCATCCGCTAGTAGCAATTATTTTCATTATACTCCTACAAAATCATTTTAGGCCATACCAACTCAGAATGTGGTTTTAATGACACCTGAAATATTGACAAGATGGTACTTACTGTCTGTTAGACTTCAGATGTAAACATCAAATTTTGTTTAACGTCAGCTATGATTTTCAAAGGAATGTGCAGCATACTATATATATATATATATATGTGTGTGTGTGTGTGTGTGTGTGTGTGTGTGTGTGTGTGCGTATGGGGTTTTCATTGTTTGGTTTTGATTAATAACCTACATTGCATATTGTGGTACACTTGACTATGGCCATACCTTCTTCTAAGGTTTCATACTGACTATTTACTGCCTGCGCATTGTGTCACAGTGGGTATGTTATGCAGTCATATAGTAACAAAGAAACAATAACTCTGTCTGCCTTTTAAGTAATGTAATGTGCAAAGCTTTCAAGTAAAAACATCATTTCAGTGCAATATAGCAAGAGAGATAAATCATTTAAAAAGAAATATATAAGCCAGTAAAAAAAAAAAATCAATGAATTAATCATGTCATATACTTATTAAAGTTATAGAGCACAGATGTTTTAAAAAGAGCATTCCACAGAATTCATGAAGCTTGCGCCAGGCGCAGGCGTAGCGTAGGCGGTATTATGCCAAATATGGCCGCCGAGCGATTCAGGTACGATCCAATTCCAAGTGCACTACCAGCGTACGCCAGAACTGCGCAGCCCATGGCTTAGGTATGATAATCACCCCATGCGCAGTGTTGCACCATGCAAATGAAGGCATATAGTGATTCATGAAGTGGTGCAGGCATAGCGTAAGCCCACGGAAATGTAAACCAAAAAACACGGTTTACATTTTCCCAAACAGAACATCGGAGCTATGGAAGCAGACCAGACTTATGTATTACAAAGTTAACATATGCCAATGGCTAAATACACAGCCAATGGCATAAGAAAAGATACAAAACACCTAAAAAACATTTAATGTCATATCCACAGTAATGCACAGTACAACTGCAGGGCATGTGTGCGCAAACTGGAACACAAAGAAAATATATACAAATGTCATAAAATCGCAATGTAATACAAATCAGGATTTCACCATAATAGGCAATGGTATGCATGGTACACCACAACCAAGGTGCAAGGGTTGCTAAGGGTCTGTGACAGTGTTTGGTGCGGTATCTATGAATTAGTTGTCAATGCCATGCAAATGAGGCAGGTAATACTGAATTGCAAATGTCCCGCCGGATGAAGGATGTACCATATGGCGCAACACTATAACACCGAGGAGTGGCTCAGAGGTGATACATGACATCAGCAGAGGGGTGTGCCACCATAGCTGTAAGCACATTGGAGCAATGCAAATCTGGCCTGGCTGTTGCTAAGCAAAGCTGCAGGACAGGTGTGGGGAGGTAGGTATAGAATCGTTTAGCTGAGATCACATATGGTGCCCGAAAGCGCATGTGTATGGGGATGAAAACATGCCCGAAACCCAGTAAGTGGATGCACGCACTGCGAACAATAGCACAAACAGGAAGGTCAGGGGAAGAAAAGAAGGAAATGCCGCAGTAGGGTAATTGGAGTACAACTGAGCAATTAACACATATCAACTCACGGCAGACAATTGATGGCAGCTGACAAGTCTGCTTGCAGAAACCTGCAAAACAGGATAGGGGAGGCATTGGATTGCAAAGAAAGGAGGGGAGGCATTGGATTGCAAAGATAGGAGAACTGTCATAGCAGAGTAAAGCAAACCTACAGTAGACTGGCAATAAAACACATTATGCAAGATAAGCCAGGTCAAGGAAAGTACAAACGAAAGCAGGCTGCTGGATGTATGCCAGAAAATGGTAGGTGAAACATGCAGAAATGTAAAGGGAAGGGCAAGAGGTAATCCACGACAGCCAAATGTAATTCAACACCAAAGGCACCACAATAATAGTTCCTGTAGTAAAACACATAAGATACCCAGTAGCTACGACCGTACATACACACCCTATGACATCATCGGTGTTCACAGCACAATAGTATAAAGTGTGAAAGCACCCGACACACCATAGGTGTAAACACACGGGGAACTTTTAAAATGTACATGTTGGGAGCTGCCATAGCTGTGATTCATCACCATGTGTTAGAGACTGACGGTGTTGTGGAGGATGATGCCGACAACCATCGCAGGCCCCGAAGCAGGAGAAGAGTGTTCAGACCAAGGGTAACCTACCAGGGGCTACATGATCTGGAGATAGTAGAGCATTACAGGGTGGACAGGGACATCTTACAGCAAATAGTGGAGCTGTGCTGGCCATACCTGAGAGCCAGAAACAACAGAGGGGAACCCATCCCAGTGGACACGAAGGTATGTGTAAGCTTGCAAATACTAGCCACAGGTACCTTTCAAAGGCCAACTGGAGATATAATGGGGATCTCACAGGCATCAACATCCAGGGTACTACACTAGTTCCTGGGTGCCATGTTACCACATGTCAATGAGCATATATACTTCCCCCGAACTCAGGAGGAGTTGGCCAGCAATATGCATCACTTCCACTGTGTGGCACACTATCCGGAGGTACTTGATGAGATAGACTGCACGCACATACATATCAAGTCACCACCTGGTGAGCATGGTAGGTGCTACATAAACCACAAGGGATTCCACTCCATCAACTGCCAGGTCATGTGCAATGCCCAGGGCATTATCATGGATATGTGTGCTGGCAGCCCTGGAAGCTACCATGACTCCCATATCTGGCATGCCTCACAGCTGTATCAGGTATTTGTCAGGGGGATATCCCACATGGCCACCTTGTGGGGGATGCTGGCTATGCACTGGAGCGGTGGATGATGACTCCCATCAGAAATGCACACATACCCATGCAAGAATGCCATAATGAGGCACACTCACAAACCAGAATCATCATAGAGCATGTGTTTGGGATGCTGAAATCATGGTGCCGTTGCTTGGACACATCTGGTGGAGCCTTGCAGTACTCTCCAGGTACGTGTGCCCACATCTTCATAGTATGTGCCATGCTACATAACATGATCCTGCAGAAACAGCTGCAGCAGGGACAAAATGGTGAAGGCCCACATAGCCCATCTCAATTGCCAAAGCCATCACAGGCACAGAGGGATTCAGACCATGAATACACTGTGCCAGCCCCAGTAGGCAGACAGAGGTGTGCCCAATATGCCTAGGCTTTGGCAAAGAGGGAACGTATAGCACATACTCTGACAGTGTAGGCCCCTACAGACTGACACACCTCTCCACCTGCATACACAGTAAAATGGATGGTACACACACACGACCACCTGTAAATTGTAATGTATAGGTGGCCCACTGTGTGAATCCTACATAGGCAGCCCTCAAACATTGTACACACACCAGCTATTGGAACACGGAATGTCAACACCTGAACAGTACATGCGCCTATCAGCATATGTTGGTGCTGTGTGCATAGGTTCCCAGGTACATCGGTAGGTACACGCCCGATTGTCAAAGGCCATACACCAAATGAGGCAAACAGTGTCTGTTGTCGCCACAACATCGAGTAACCAACTGTCGCTTAGTGGAGCAGAGGCAATCGTGGGATCACACATGTGTAAGCACTGTTCTGCACACACTCTGCACGGATTCCCTGCTATGTTAATGAGGGGCTCCCCATAATGTAATCATGGGTGTTGTGTCAAGGCATGGGGTGTACCCATGACAGGTATTCATCACCCCAGCATGCTCCACCGACGGTCGTTTGAAGGTGTAGCACATTATCGTGTGTGGCTCACTGTGATATACATAACCCAATGCCGGAGCACATCCAGTAAACATCACATGGACATACCATTAACTAGACTCATCAATATGTGAAATTACTGAGTTATCCATGTGAGTGCAGTATGGAGTAAAAGCCGTAGTATACTCCACATACAAAATGCCATAACACGTGTACACATCCCAGATGGCCAAGTGGTAAATGCAGTGACCGTCATGCATGTTCCTGGTCCCACATCCTGCAATGGATGTAACGTAATCCCGAAGGCACAAGTAATGCATGTCAGATACAGGTCATCAGATCATGTTTAGCACACATTAGCGGGAATATGCGTTGCCCACTGCTGGTAAGCATTGTTTAAATATGACTATACGGATATGGGCGAAACAGGGCTAAGCTTCCCTGAATATCGCGCAGATCACGGTCAATGATGTCCAGAACAGGTGATTAAACCAGCATCATTCACCCCTGTACTAATAGCACCTGCTCTGAAGGGTAAAACAACCACTGCCAGGAGTAGAACATGCAATCATGTATGCAATCATCTAACACTATGGTAGCCAAGATGTACCTACGGCAGGGTTGCCACCTTTTCAAATGAGCAATGTGGGACATACATCAGATTTCTGCAGGCCAACACATACACCCAGCCAGTAAGAGAATCAGAACCTCACATTCTTGCCAAGATAAAAGCTTATTCTTGTAATGTTTCAGTTACTTATTCTGTTTCTTATAACATTTAGGTGGTTCAGATACAGAATAACTGTTTTATGCAACTATTACATAAACTATAGGAAATAAGTTTGTCCAAAAATCTCAGGACATTTGCCATTTTACAAATATTTTGCAGGACATAATTGCCCAAAGAGGGACTGTCCCTCGCAAAGTGGGACAAGTGGTAACCCTAACCTACGGCAGGTGTGTAATGTGACAGGTACAGGCACAAACGTGCAGAGTCCAGAAAACAGTATACACCGACAAGTACACAATGAAAGGTGTAGCTTGCCTGTCACTTTCCCTGTCAGATATATATATATATATATATATATATATATATATATATATATATATATATATGTCTTTGGCCTAGCACTCTTGTGTGGGGTCATTTACTGCACTGTTATAACTTGTTAATACTTGTGAACCTCTGCTATCTCTGAAAAAACAAAAAAACAAAAAAATCTTGCTTTTTCCCACTTTTCTGAGATTTAAAAAAGTTCAGTTACAGGCTTGCTGTTCTTGAACTGTTTGTAAGTTTCTGTGAGGCCATTTTTTGCTTGGGCTAAAGGGAAGACTCTCTGTTGATCAGTGGCAGTGAAAAACATTGAGCAGCCTGCCTGCCCCTGTGGGAGTGGTTACTGACTTGAAACTGTAGTTTTATTGGCCATTTTGGGTCAATTCCAAAACTCCTTCATATTCCTCTCTTAAAACCCTCTTTTGCGGTTTTGCGTTTTTGTGCATAGTGCAACAGCGGCAGCCACCTAATTGGGTTTAAACTATTCCTGGCTCCACAAAGTCTGCTCTTCACTTTTTCCCTTAGAACTGCTCTATCTCTCAATTTAAACACCATATTCTCATTCTAAGGCCCTTCACTGGTCCAATTAAGTAATCCTAAAAGTTAGCACTGTTAAACCATAAGCACTACTTACTCTTATACTCTCTACGATTACCCTGTCCTCTATTGGTCCGTCTTAAATTCAGTTTACCTATATTACTCTAGCATGTCCAAAGGTCAGTCAATGGTTTCCTCTCCAGTCCAGCTGGTGAATCTGGGAATTTTGAGGCAATGTTACAACTGTCTCATGTACACGGACAACCCTCTCCTCCTCCAAACAGGTTCAAATATATGAGAGATGCAACTATTTAGCCAAACTGGAGGCTGAGCTCTCTCATCTCAAAACTGGTGTAACCAGTCAGGAGGAGAAGGTAACCTCACACAACACAATTCCAGTATCACATAGTCCAACCACATCAGCGAACCAAACACATAAATACACAAAAACATACTCGGAGACTCTAAATAAAAATCTACCTAAGCAACAGAGACCTCCAAAGCAGACATCCAAGTAAACGCTACCTCAAAACAAAACACTCACAACACATAGCCCACAAAGTCAGTGTGCCAAGCAGCCACAGCCCTTAAGGCTGAATAACACACCTGATACTCTTGTAATAGGTGACTCTATTGTTAGACACACTGACGTCCTGCTCACCAGGCTGAATAGAGAGAAGGTCACGGTGAGCTGCCTGTCGGGTGCTAGGATCTGCCACATAACGCAAGCACTCAGGTCACTCCAAAGCAAATACAAATATGACTCAGTCATTGTACATGCTGGTGTGAATGACCTGAGACGTACCTCCCTGGACTACATGAAAAGAGACATAGAGGAGCTCTCTGATCATGTAGCCCAGGCTGGTATGACCCTGACCTTGAGCAGCATCTTACCCTCACCTAGAATGATGCCACAGTATAAAGACAAAATGATCGATTTTAACAATTGGCTAAAATTTTGGTGTCATTCAAAGGGGATCCAGTGTCTGTCAGCCTGGGATGACATGCTCGACAAGCCACGTTGCTTCGCTAGGGATGGCTTGCACCTGTCACCACTGGGCTTTCGGATATTGGCAAAGGCTCTTGCCACCCCCATAGTGCCTTTTTTAGGCAAGGCTCAAAAGTCAAACCCACCCCTATAGACAGCACAAGGAACAAGAAACTAAGGGTAATGCTGCTAAATGCCAGAAGTCTTAACCTCAAGATGCACGCACTCAAAGCTCTCCTCAGTATGGAGAACATCGATATCTGTGCAGTGGCAGAAACCTGGTTCAAGGCTCCATAGAGCACCCCAGCACTACCAGGCTATACCTCATATCATGCTTTTCGGCCCCAAAACCCGGACCGAACCACAAAAGGAGGGGGAGTGTCCATATTTATCAAGGATATCCACACCTCCAGGTTAGTGGCATTGCATGAAGTATCGGAGACCATCCATGTGCAACTAACAGTGGGCAAGACTGCTTTTCAGTTTATAGCATCCTACAGACCACCCTCTCAAAGTCAGGAATCCCACTCGGCTTTCCTGAAAACATTGGAGAACATGAAGATCTGTCCGAACACCATTATATTGGGCGACTTTGTTAGAAAAATGTGTATTTGAATACATGAGAAATGCTAGTTTAAAAGCAAAGTAGTATATAATGCATTTTATTCTATTAATCATATAGTAGTAAAATTAATTCATGTCTAAATGTGAAATAGTTTTGAAACTGCAGTGTGGCTTGAAGCAAAAGCTGATCCCTGACCCTGACAGAATGCTAGCTTAGCAAGTTTTAATATTTATGCTTTTCACAAGTGATTATCTGCTGGGTCAGGAAATTAAATGTGTGAAATAATGAAATCTTCTGCTCTTTCCTGTCGGAATGAGATGGCCTTGTATATGTGTTACTTAGATATCACGCAGCTGTGTGAGGAAGTGTAATAGAGAATAAAGACATGCATTAAAAGACTGAAGCTGCTATTGTATTCGAACTGATATGAAACCTTGAATAAATAACTTTACAGAAAGACATTATGACTGACCAGCTGGATAGCAAGGCTGTATTGTATCTAAAGGAAAAGTTTTTTTTTTAAATGTACAGCATCAGCAAACTTAATGAATGTAGAATTGTAAGCTAAAGTGATGTAGATGCCCTGTGACATATCACGTCAGTAAGGTGGGCATAGCTTAAATGTTAAACCTATATAAGATTGTGTGCTTCCTGTTTCATGTCAGACAAAATTCTGTACTTCGTTTTGCCTCCTGGTGTACACTAGTAAACTTTTGAATCTGAACCTCCTGTGTATTGAATTCTTAATTTTATTTAACAGTTTGGTCCATTCGAGACTGAATTCCCTTGGTAAGCTGCAGATCAGAGCGTATCGGTGGTCGAATACTGCGCAGGAGGTTACCGAAATGGTTCTTCTTGAGTGAAAAGACCTCCGACTGAATTGTCGTGTGTAAAGAGGCTGGCCACTTTCTGATTTGTGGCTGAAGAGCGGAATTTGAACGATTTTCAATACCGGAGGCTCAGGTAGGAAGAATTTGCCTTTTTTTCTGTTTTAGATCAGGGACTAGGTTACAGTATATTGTTGTCAAGATTTGTTTTGCAGATCAGGGACAAAAGGAAGTACTGTATATTTGGTCATAGATCAGGGTAACAGAATAAGGTAGACAGTTATTCTAGATAAACTGTAAACAGGAACTAAGAAGTTGATATCACGTGATAAAAAAGGGTTACGTAACATTTTCTTTGACATGGGTAATCAGTACACTAAAACCTCGCGAGATCCGCCCCTAACTGAAGACGCAAAGTACATGCAATTACAACGTTCTGATAACGTTAGGTATTATACGAAATTTGTTAATAAATATGAATTTGATGGTAAACTAGATAAACCTTCACTAGTTAAACTCCTTAAACAGCTTAAATCTGATGCAGGAGGTCAGGCAAAAAAGCAAAGCCAACTAGGCATTCCTCAAGCACACAGGTGGATTGAGGAAGCAAATCGTAGAGAACAGAAGCTTAAAAATTCAAAAACATTATTTTTAGACAAAGAGGATAATAACTTGGTTATAGCTACAGCTCCTCCTCCTCCCTTGCCCCCTCCCTTACCCTTTTCAGGATATGAAGCGAGTGGACAGGCTGGTCCACCTCCGCGTTATCCTGAAGTTTCAGTAAGACCACAACCATTTGTTAGAGATCCTATTGAGACTAGGTCCCGAACACGTAAAACACATAGGGACACAGAATCATACCAAATGGAGAGAAATTTACAGGATGAGAGTGAGGAAGAAATATGCCCACTTATAGAAGTTCCAAATCCACAGGCAGGACAGGAAGGGCAGGACCCAACACTCTTAGTATATAGACCATGGACACCAGAAGACATCCGGAAGGCTACTGAGGGAATCCCCCATCCGAAAGTTAATTTTACGAAATTTTTAGAAGATTTACAAGGCAGGAGGTTAAGTTACCACTTGAATGGGGAAGAAGTAGAAAAAGTAGTAAGACAAATTATAGGTCCAGATTGGCACATGATTTGTGGCACCTGGAATCCTCGTAATGCAGAACTTAGGCCACTCCCACATAGTGACGCAGAGTTAGACAACAGAGTGAAAGGTCTGACAGACCGAATCTCTGAGAAATGGAAACCTAGAGCAGACTGGACTTGCATTAATCAATGCATTCAACAGGAAAATGAGACAATAGATGGATATTATGCTAGATTATTAGAATGTTTTAATAATCATAGCGGTATGTCGGTTCCTGAGAACCAAACAAATGATTCCCCGTATGAACAACAATTAAAAAATGCATATTTGAAGGGTTGCATTGCACCTATGAGTAGCTTCACTACGTAGCATATGATAGATCATCGAACAGGAGGCTACAAGCCTTACTCGAATCGCTAGACATGCTGAGAGACATTTTAATAGTAAAAGAAAAGAAGGCACAAGTCTTCACTGCTGAAGACGGAGCTGAAGTATTTGTATTACAGTCAGGTAAAAGGGCAAGAAGAATGCCCAGGAAACAAACAGTCTGATAAACGATCAGAAGATTTTGAAGAGAGGAAAAGAGAGGTGAATGCTTCAAATGCGGGAAAAAGGGCATCTAGCAAGGGATTGTAGGCAAAACAAAAGGTAATTACAGAAGATAAAGGAGATGAGGACTGACTATATGATAGTGAGGATACGTCAAGTGAAAGTCAGAAATCATCAGGAAAAGATAAGAAACAAAAAGCAAATGTAAATGTGATAGAAGGAGTAGAGGAAGTGCAAATAGATATGGAGGATGAAGAAAGTGAAATTTTGGACTTAGCATTATTGAGCTTAGAGCTCTACTTAGCGGATACGAAACCGGAAGTTACACTTCTGGTGGAGGGAAGGGAAGTCAAATTCCTGTGTGACTCAGGAGCATCACGGACTTTGATACACCCCTCCAAGTTACCAGAACATTCCGAATCACCTGATTATATACTAGTAAAATCTGCAAATGGACAGCTATACAGGGAACCACTTTCCCATGATATAGCAATAACTGACCCTGTTTCAGGTATGACCCAGAGAAGTAAAATAGTTGTTTCTGCAAAGTGTCCAGTAAACCTATTGGGCAGGGACCTTATGCAGATATTTGGCATAGCAGTTGTTCCAACTGTACAAGGCATGGAGGCACAGAGACAAATGGATACCTTTGTAGTGCAAACGGAGGGTGAAACTTTTTACTGGTACAGCCAGGACCTAGTCACGACTGGTCCAGGGGCAGTAACCGAGGAACTGATGAACATAGCCATCAGTAAAGCCCCCTCCCTTGACACTGATTGACAGCATTAGTTACACTGTACTCTGTACTACTGTACTATACCAGGACCTGATAGAGAGTATGAGCAAGAATTGTTTAGAAATCGTGCAACTAGATTGGTTTTGCGTACTTTGTACTGGGATACTGAAGGGAACAGTGTAGTTAGCTGTTCGTTACCTCAAGAATTCCTTGCATTGTATAGATCAAATCGGTTACCACATGTCAGCTTGACAAAGAACAAAAGTGTCAAATGGGCAGATTTAGGAGAAAAAGTAACAAGATGGGAGAAACAGACTGATTTAGAACTATCAGAACAAGGGATACAAAAACAAAAACTGAATTGGTTGACACAGACACATCCAGCTGTACACTTGCAATCTAGCAAGAACAGCTGATTAGCATTTTTATTAGAAGAAGAAGAAAAGACCTTATGTGAAATTCCAACAACTCTCTGGTCAACAGGCAAGTCAGATGTAGGACTTATTGAACAGCAGGACCAGTTACAATAACCCCAAAGTCAGCTTTCAGACCACAGAAAAGACAATACCCTTTGAGAAAGGATGCAGAAATAGGAATTAAGCCTATAATAGCAGCATTACTCAAAGAAGGAGTACTGGTAGAATCTCCTGATTCACCATGTAATACACCCCTATTTCCTGTTAAAAAAGCAAACGGAGAATGGCGGATGGTACAAGATTTACAAGCTGTAAACAATGCAGTAATACCTAGAGCACCCACGGTGCCAGACCCACATACTTTGTTAAATGATTTAGAACCGGAACAGAAGTATTTCTCTGTGGTAGATATTAGCAATGCTTTCTTTTCAATACCTATACATCCTGATAGTCAATATTGGTTTGCATTTACATTTCAGGGTAAAAGGTATACATATACTCGACTACCACAGGGATATTGTGAGAGCCCAACAATTTTTGCACAAGAAATGGCTAGCAACCTGGCAGGATTTACCCTACCGGGAGGTAGTCAAATTCTACTTTATGTCGATGACATCTTGCTAGCAGCTCCCACCCAGCAACAGTGCAGGGAGGATACAGTAGCATTATTGAAATTTTTAGCAACACAAGGACACAAAGTAAACAAAAGTAAGTTACAACTTTGGAGAAAACAAGTTAGATACCTAGGACATGTAATATCCAATGAAGGTAGAATACTAGATGAGGAAAGAAAAACAGCGATTTTGCAAGCACCCAAACCAACAACCAAGAAAGAAATGATGTCTTTCTTAGGTACAACTAATCATCGGAGCTGGATACCAAATTATGCTTTGGAATTTGCTCCACTGACTGATTTGATATATAAGACACCAATGGCAGCACAAGATATTTTACAATGGACAACTGAAGCAGAAACGGCTTTCTGCAGGTTGAAGCAGTTGATAGCTTCTTCATTAGTTTTAGGACTTCCAAATTATCACAAACGGTTCTTTCAGACCGTAGATTGTAAGCAAGGATATATGACGTCAGTATTGACGTAACAACATGGGGACAAGCAACGCCCCATAGCCTACTATTCATCACAGTTAGACCCAGTGGTGTGATCTTTGCCTCACTGTGTACAAGCAGTAGTTGCAGCCGCAATGGCAGTACAGGCTTCGGCCTCAGTGGTGTTATTCCACCCTCTCACATTGAGAGTGCCTCATGCAGTTGCAATAATTTTACTGCAAGAGAAAGTGGCATACCTTTCTCCTGCTAGACATCTTTCATGTATGACTATACTGCTGAGCCAACCTCATATGACAATTGAACGATGTACAACATTGAATCCATCAACATTACTTCCAACTCCTGCGGAGGGCACACCACACAGCTGCCTGCAGGAAATTGAACAGTTAGCTTTACCTAGACAAGATCTTACAGATATGCCCTTGGATAATGCCGAGGTGACATATTACGTGGACGGCTCATGCAGAAGGGGTCCTACAGGGAAGAATCTGGTAGGGTATGCAGTAGTTACAGACACTGAAATTTTAGAAGCTCAATCCTTACCACACAACTTATCTGCACAAGCAGCTGAATTGATAGCTTTGACGAGAGCATGTACTTTAGCAAAAAACAAGTGTGTAAACATATATACTAACAGTCAGTATAATTTTTCTACAGTACATGTATTTGCACAACAATGGAAAAATAGAAGAATGATAACATCTAGTGGAAAACCTATTAATCATGCGCAATTTATTTTGGAGTTATTAGAATCTATTCAGTTACCTACCAAAGTAGCTATTTGTAAATGTGTAGCTCATACAAAACAGCAGGATAAGATTTCAAAAGGCAATGCATGAGCTGATGCAGCTGCAAAGCAAGCAGCCTCAGACTCAGAAACTTTACTTTTAAATGAGGAATTACAACCCTCTGAGATTTTAGATTTAGACATGTTAAAACAATGCAGACGCTTACTACAAAAGCAGAAAAACAAAAATGGGTAAAACGAGGTGCAATTCTTGAGAATGGACTGTACATTTCCAAAGAAAGAAAACCGATATTGCCATCTAATTTATTTAGATATGCAGCTTTGTTGAGCCATGGGCAGTGCCATGTCTCAACAGGGGGGATGGTACAGTTAGTAAATCGAATATTCCAAACATACGGATACACAAATTACAAATTACACAAAAAAAATGTGTGCAGCTTGTCATACTTGTAACAAGCATCATGCACAAGGAGCATTTAAAACCAAGCAAGGAAGTTTTCCTATACCACCATACCCGTTCCATACTATTTGTATGGATTTCATAGAATTGAATAAATGTGAAGGGAAGAAGTTTTGTTTAGTTATTGTAGACATGTTTTCTAAATGGGTAGAAGCTTTTCCAACCAAAAACCCGGATGCAGCAACAGTGGCGAAAGCCCTGATAAAAGAAGTAATCCCTAGATTTGGCATTCCGGAGAGGATTTATAGTGACAATGGCACACATTTTGTGAATCAGACGATTCACCAGCTTGGGTGATTTTTGGTATCTCCTTGAAGAACCATTGTGCTTACCACCCACAGTCAGCAGGACTGGTGGAAAGGTACAATGGTACCCTAAAGAACAAGTTAAGGAAGCTAGTAGAAGAGACCCAAAAGAATTGGATATACTGTCTGCCTTTAGCACTGCTGAGTATGAGAACGGTTCCAAATGCAAAGGGTTTGACTCCCTTTGAAATGATTTTTGGGAGAGCATATTATGTGCCTCAGTGGAAAGCTCTCATGCCTGCAGAGCAGGAGGCTGACAGTTCATTAGCTAGTTACATGAAAAAACTGTTAACAAATAAATCTGTTTTGCAGTTTAACTCTTTTTCAGATAAGGAACAGACCAGACCGGTGGAAGCAGTCTTGGCTCCTGGGACATACATCTGGCTGAAAGTGACGAAAAGGAAGAATTGGGTGAGTCCAACGTGGGAGGGACCTACCAGGTTCTGTTGGTAATGCCTACTGCAGTTAGAGTGGCTGAGAGGACGTCCTGGGTTCATTTAACTCATTGTAAACCGGTAAAGAACTTTCAACTTGATAAAAACTTTGAGACTGATACACAACCAGACCAAGATGGCCAAAAACAAAGCGAATAGAAGTTTAGATCAACCCCAGAGATGTTGCATAATCATTTTGTTGTGTGTACATTTATTAACTGTAATTGTGACAATTTTCCTCTTGCTGTGGTTTATCCTACACACAACCACACAAGTGAAAGTGGGAAGGCATGATGAAACGTCTATAGACTGGCATCCAAATTTTAACACATACCTGGCCATGAAACGTGTGTATGCAGAGACTATGAACATTTCAAATTGCTGGGTTTGTACAGTTATACCAACAGCATATGGAGGACTGGTAATTTCCGCTGTCCCTTTGGGGATAAATGAGACTTGGGAGAATTTACTTTTCGACACAGGAACTGTGAGATCACAGGACAAAATAGCTTTATTTTTACCTGTCACACAAAAAGGAGTTGTATGTTTCTACAAAAATTACACTCTCCAGGTGGGCTGGAGCAATTGCAAAATAACCATATCTTACTGATGTTATATTAAGAATAGTAATGGCAATACTTTTTGCAATACTAATTATGACTCGTATTTAAACTGATTGAAAACAACTATGAGTGACATTCAAAAAAATTCAGTTTTGTTTAAACAATTGTCAGTTATAGATCAAAAAATGTTTCATGCAGGGCTGATGCGTATTAGTACTAAAGTAGAAAACTGTTATTTTATTTGTGGGAAAAAGGCATATAAATGGTTACCTGAGAATTGGTCCGGCAGTTGTTTTTTGGGTTACTTGGTTCCGGCAATAAGACATACTGCAGAATTACCTTTGGGTAAGATATGAAACGTAAGGGAAACAGCTCGAAAATCCGAAGGTCCAGTTAAGAAACCTGTGAATCCAGTTGGGAAGATCGAAGCTGGTTGGAAAGACCATAATTCAGTAAAAGACAAAAGTGAATTGACTCATATGGACTTGAGTGACAGTGTTATATCCTGGGCAGGAATACTCCCAGCTTATGGAGCAGTCAAATCGATCTGGGAGCTGAGGAAGTTGTCGAAACTTCTCGAAGTAATGAGTAATGCAACTTTTTCCACCCTAGAATTGGTGACTGATGAACTGAATGCAATGAGAACTGTTGTGCTACAAAATCGGATGGCTCTTGACTTCACCCTAGCGGTGAGAGGTGGTACGTGTGCGCTTATCAAAGAAGAATGCTGTGCTTTTATTCCTGACAATCGTCACAAGATAAATAATCACCTAGAGGTAATTCAGCAAGTATCAGCCATGACTGAACCAGGCCCAAACCCACTGACGGACTTTTTCCAGAATCTATTTGGGGGGGTGGGGTTCCATCCTAATGAACATTCTAATTGCCATTTGTGTGGGTATACTCCTAATAGGAGCATGTGTTTGCTGTGGAATTCCCTGCATGGAAAGATTAATCAAAGATTTTGTTGATGTATCTGTTACTGAAACTTTCTACCAAGATATTGAAATTGAAAGATTGATTTCAGATGATGCTTTTTCTGAAGTATAGATTGAATGACTCATCTAGCTGAAAATCCTGAGTGGAAAAGGCTAGGAGATGAAATGACACTATGCATACTTCTAAATAGAATAAAAAGTATTAATAGGGGGAAAATGTTAGAAAAATGTGTATTTGAATACATGAGAAATGCTAGTTTAAAAGCAAAGTAGTATATAATGCATTTTATTCTATTAATCATATAGTAGTAAAATTAATTCATGTCTAAATGTGAAGTAGTTTTGAAACTGCAGTGTGGCTTGAAGCAAAAGCTGATCCCTGACCCTGACAGAATGCTAGCTTAGCAAGTTTTAATGTTTATGCTTTTCACAAGTGATTATCTGCTGGGTCAGGAAATTAAATGTGTGAAATAATGAAATCTTCTGCTCTTTCCTGTCGGAATGAGATGGCCTTGTATATGTGTTACTTAGATATCACGCAGCTGTGTGAGGAAGTGTAATAGAGAACAAAGACATGCATTAAAAGACTGAAGCTGCTATTGTATTCAAACTGATATGAAACCTTGAATAAATAACTTTACAGAAAGACATTATGACTGACCAGCTGGATAGCAAGGCCGTATTGTATCTAAAGGAAAAGTTTTTTTTAAATGTACAGCATCAGCAAACTTAATGAATTAAGAATTGTAAGCAAAAGTGATGTAGATGCCCTGTGACATATCATGTCAGTAAGGTGGGCATAGCTTAAATGTTAAACCTATATAAGATTGTGTGCTTCCTGTTTCATGTCAGACAAAATTCTGTACTTGTACGTTTTTTGCCTCCTGGTGTACACTAGTAAACTTTTGAATCTGAACCTCCTGTGTATTGAATTCTTAATTTTATTTAACAGACTTCAACTACCCAAACATAAACTGAGAGCACTACTCAAGCCCCAGCACCCTAGCCCAAAGGTTCCTGGAAATTATAAACTCAAATGCTATGAAACAACAAGTCACCACTCCCACAAGAGGGGACAACATACTAGACCTGATCATTACCAACATGGGGACTCTATGCTCCACACCAGAAGTATATTCCTCATTGGTAAGATCAGACCATAAATCAATTTCACTGGATGTCCACATCCCGACCCCACCCCCAGCCCAGAAAACCACAGTGAAAAACTTCTCAAAACTGAAGTGGAATCCTTCAAGGCAACAGGCCAGTGGAAACTACGGCCCAAACTGCAGAATCCTATATAAATGCATTCTACGGACATCTCCAGGAATGCATGGATCATGCTATCCCAAACAAAACCAAGACCCAATCATCCAAAGGCAGGTGTCCAGTCTGGTGGACTCCTGCCATAAATAAACTGTACAACAGAAGGAGGAAGCTACTACATGATAGAGCAAAATCCCTAATAGGGAAGGTATCTCTGATCAGTACTAGCAAAAAATTACGATCCCTCATAAAATCCTCCAAGGCCAGCTTCGAGAGAAAAATTGCACAGGTCACCAAAGACAATCATAAGGCTTTTTTCAGTTATGTTAGATACCTGGGATGCAACTCCCAGACTTGTTCTGAGTTCATAAATGACAAAAAATACACTGAACCCACAGACATCGCCAATATCCTGGCAGACAGGTTCAGTGCAAACTTCTCCACCCCCTCCCCCCAAAAGAGCAAGTATCTATCCCCAGCAGAGGACTGCCTCCCAAACATCTGTGATGTTCAGGTGAAGGCTGCCCTCTCCAAAGCAAAAAACACTGCTTCCATGGGACCAGATGGCATCCCAGGTTGCGTCCTACATGAACTCCAAGAGGAACTAATCCCTCAAATAAAACAGCTATACAATCTCAGCCTCACTGCAGGATATGTGCCCACAGAATGGCATACAGCAACAGTGGTCCCACTCCACAAAAGTGGAGCCTCTACAGACTCTAGAAACTATCGCCCCATAAGCCTGACTAGCTTAGTCTGCAAGGCTATGGAGAGGATCATCATGGATCTCATAAACAAAGACATTGGGGACCTACAGACACTAGATCCTACCCAGTTCGGCTTTGTCAAGGGCAGATCCTGCCTTTTGAACCTGGTTGACTTCTTTGAAACAGTCACCAAAGCCATAGATGAAGGGAAGGTAGTCCACACAGCCTATCTGGACCTTGCAAAGGCATTTGACACAATACCCCACTTGGACATCATAGATAAGCTATCCAGCTTAAATATAAACCCCTATGTCACAAGATGGGTCGCAAACTGGCTCAAAGACAGAACCCACAGAGTGAGAGTTGCTGGAGCCATGTCAGACTGAAAACCGGTCACAAGTGGTGTCCCACAGTGTTCTGTCCTGGGACCACTCTTGTTCAGTATATACTTTTCTGAGGTACAGGAAAATGGGAGGACTATGGCTCACCAAGTTTGCAGACGACTGCAAACTGGGCCATAATCAACTCTCCAGCTGACACAAACATCCTTCAAAAAGGTCTCACAGAGACAGATAACTGGTGCCAGTGCCATGGTTTAACGCTAAATGCCAAAAGATGTATAGTCATACCCTTTGGCAAAAACAATGTGCCCACAAATTACCACATAGGCGGAAACCCATTAAGTACAGAGAAAGTTATTAGGGACCTGGGGACCCAAGTTGATAGCAATCTCTCCTTTGAAAACCACATTGCCAAAGTGTTTAGAAAGACCTTTTACATAGCCCACCTCATCATGAAGGGTTTCACATCTAGATCAAGAGAGGTAATCGTGCCCCTTTATTCATCCCTCATCAGGCCCATCATAGAATACAATGCCCCTTTTGGGATGTACATTAGCCGACACCTGCAGTAATTAGAAAGACCCCAAAAGTATCTCACCAAGAGGATCAAGGGTCTCAAACAGATGCCATATGCTGCTCGGTTAAATAAACTCCAGCTCTACTCAGTTGCATACCGCCTACTTCGAGGCGATCTATGCCTGACATACAAAGCTATGTCAAATCCAGAATTAATGGACATGCTCCACCTCAGTAAATCTAAATCCCTTAGAGCCACACACTCAAGGGACTTGAACCTCAGCACAGAAATAAGTAGAACTTGCTGGAGGGACAGGTTCATAACCCAGAGGCTCCCTTTGCTCTGGAATAGAATTCCAGTTCATGTGAGGCAGAGCACCTCACTGAATCTCTTCAAGAAGAATCTCGATAGGTGGATGTGGGATCATAGGTTTGTCCAAGGGATTACTCCCGTGTCACTATTAGACAGAGGCACAGTAAATTAAACCTTAAATAGGGCACAGTATACTCAAATCAAGGGGTGGCGTAAGCCATACAGAATCGGGCTAGGCTTATAATTGCCTCAGGGCAGATAGCCTAGTATGAACCTATGAAACTATGAACCTATGAACCTATATACATATATATATATATATATATATATATATATATATATATATATATATATATACATATATACATATATATAATACAGATAGAAAGGGTGATAGAGTGATATATGTTGATATATATGGATTCACCGATATCTGCAAATATATAGATAGGTCAACGACACTCATAAAATCTTGGAAGTACAACTAAATAGGATACCGCCAACTATGGAATGTGTCACATACCGACACGCGTAACCATGAGGCTGAAAGACCGAAAGAACACAGTACTGGAACAGTAGAACCGCGAGTAATATTATGACGATATGAAGGGACATTTAGTTACCGCTGCTGGTGTTGCAGTCAACATAGGTACTGTGTTCAACTGTGTTTGTGTGTGCCATAGTCTGTGTATGTGTGTGTTGAGGGTGCCGTGTGCGTGTCCATGTGACTGTAATGTGTATGTGTGCTGTAATGTGTGTGTGTGTGTGTGTGTGTGTGTGTGTGTGTTTGTCCGCATCGTGTGTCTGTTAGTGCCAACTTGGAGGTAGATCATTATGGCAGGTGTGAGTATAGCTAGCTGTAGGCATACGGTTACCACCTGTCCCACATTAGGAGAGACAGCCCCTCCCTGGGCAGTTGTGTCCTGACATAAAACATTACAAAGAGCAACTGTCCAAGATTGTAGGACATTATGTCCCATATATTATGTAATAGTTGCATGAAATAGTTATGCCTATATGTAAGAAACATAAATGTTACATGCAATATGATAAGTAGCCAAAGTCCCACAACAATAAGTATGTATTGAGGATAAAAGTATGTGCTATCCTGTGTACTGACCATGACTATGTGTCGGCCTGTAAACACAGATGTGTGTCCCGCAAGTGTCCAACAATGGCCATAAGAAAAGGTGGCAACCCATGCCAAAGAGGTTCTGTCACCAACACAACTGCAATGACTGCAAATATCTGGGACAGAAATACACGGGATAGCTGTCATTTAGAAATATCCCTTTACATATTGCTGTAATTCCGGAGGTATGGAAGTATCAACCTCACCTGCATACTATATAGAAACCAATTAACAATGGCCCAATGTATAATCCCGTAACATAAGTCTACTAACTGATAGCTCTTTAATTAGGGAAGGAGCCCACACACATATATATGGAAAATGTAGAAATGCAAGCCCCACAAACCTGTATATGCTACGTACACCCACCTACATCCCCCACACTAGAAACTATAGCAATACAGACTGTAAGTACAGCACAAACATCCAGTCAGACAATTACATCTGCAGAAGCGCTAACATACCTTGTGAGAGACACATTTAAAGGCACCACGCAAAATTGTAGCTGTTGTATAATGGAACAAACGGCGATGTTACAGGTTTTGTTTGCGATAGTCCATTATCAGACGGTTGGGATGACAGGTACACTCACATGTAGAACCACATACTCTAGCCATCACACACAGTCTACGGGGAACATTACTCCAAACTATACATGTCTCTACACATAGCAGTTGCAATTACACACAACAAAACACAATACAGGGCATCTCTCCAAAGGTAGAGCAAATGGCCAATGCCCAAGTGGAGAATTCAATTATACCCCACTGTTGCCCCGTAATTGGTGAATGGAGCAGCTGCACAGCTGCTGTGCAAGTAATAAGTCACTCAGGAACACCAATTGGTGGCAGGAAACCACATGTTACAGGTATTGATGTATATAAGGATGACTTGCCAGACATTCAGACCGTATGCTCATACCACAGAACTGTTTAAACAGTGTAAGAGAGATAGAGACGAAAGTCCAGAATGATAACAAGGTATGTAGAACACTCGGTATGTAAGTGTATGTATAGCATGTTTTGTATTAATTATGTTAGTGTATGTATAGCCTGGTTTGCATTAATTAAAAGTGTCCGCAATGCATAAAGTGGGAAAAGGTATTTATGTAGAGATGTCTTGCTGAGCATACTAACGCTTGTAGAAATTGTGCGTCCAGCAGTGGGCCACAAGTTAAACATCACAGACACCACAAGGGATGCTACATGAGGGCTTGAAACAGAACAAATCCATACCACCTGCCGTCAGTGGTAGGGTATGTCCAACAAGTGTGTGTCATAGCAGGGGATAGTATATGTTGATATACTGTCACAGTAGGCATGTGTATGGGCATATAATGACAACAACATGTATAAGGTGGTCACACTGTGCAAGTATGCTTTGCATTATGGGATACTATGTAAAATATGTGTAATGTATAGTATTGTAAGTATATATGTCAGATATGCTACACAGCATAACAGGCATATCATGCATACCAAAGGTATCGTCTATTGGCATGTACAATGTACAATAACAGGATACATATGGCTTGTAGTCATGGGACATTGTAATAGCATGATAGCTAATCTAAATGGAAGGGCTACTCAAGTAACCATGCACAAAGGACATGTAATAGCTTCACAGGTTCATAGTGGGGTACTATGCAGTCTGGCAAGTCTATGTGTAAGCACAACCACAGTGTTCACACCAGTGGCACCTCTCTAGGGTAGTGTCCTGTGAACAGCAGAGCCATGTGTTACCTGCACCTCTGCACAGTACAGCCACTGTAGTGATCCCTGGCGTACATGTGTCCCCCATCCACCAAGTGTGGTATCACATGAACAGTGCTACCGAGTGTCCCTGCTTGATGTACATAGGAATCATGTTCCAAAGATCATGGTGAGTGACCGGTTTGGGAATGTAACCCTCAAGCACATCCCACTCATCATTGCATGTGTGCACATATCCATGAGCATGTTGCTCACAGTGGCTTTTGCTTATGTCGCGTATGTGGAGTATATCCATTAATATTGTTGTGGACATGGGCCCTGTCTGTTCAGCAGAGGTCACCCCTGAGTATGTAGCATGCAAATGTGTACAGATTTGGTGTCCGTAGTTCAGCCACATACTTTAACTGTTGGAGCTCAATAAATGTCATGGTGTGTTAATGTTATGGTATGTAAAACTGTAGCTGTTGTGTAAGGTACACCCTAAACAGGGTGTTGTACCCTTGAATGTGTGCATACATCTGGAGTTCAGAGATACAATGGGTGCCTATGTACCAGCTACACACCCAGTACAGATAAGTGTGGCCACGTAGAAGGGTATCCATGCCACAGTGGCAATATGGTTATCACAGGAGTGGGTGCAACATACGTTTGTACTACGGACACATACAATGTGTCATGTATGTAGGGAACTACCACCTATGTGATAGTCAGTGGGTGAATGGTGTATGTAATGCAAAGAGGATGTTCATGCACCTTGTGTCATGCAGCTTGAGGCCATGATATTGATATCAGGAATCTGTCACAGTGACACCCTTATGGATGGAGTCAGTATCAGCTGGTGGAGCAATCATGGCGCTTTGTATGCAGTGGTCTGTAAAGCTAGGCAGGGAAAGTCCCTCTGTGCTAGCCTGTAACTCAGGGAAGCATATACCGAACATGAGGGCCCCTATGACTGAGGACTGTGGTATGCCAAGTGTAACTGCAATACAGTAGGTACTATGGTATGCTACCCTCATTGTGTGTGTCCTGTCCATGAGCCACTTTGCATAAAATCCTGAGACATAGGGTTCGATGTACAGGTGGATGTGTATGTTGTCAATACCAGAATGGAGAACGGTGCTGAAAGGCAATGAGAGGACAATGTAGGCTGTGTGTACCCCGTACCATCATCAACTATGCTGGTAACTGTATGAAAGGAGTCCACCAGGTGTAGGAGCCATGCTCTGGCCCTAACAAGTCCAACCTGGGTGGCATCAAAGGACTGGAGCCCAACAATGTCCCTGTGAATGACGTCCATGATGATGTGCCCCATAGCCGTGCAGAACAGTCCAGTAAGGTGTGTAGGGCAATAGTCCCACTCGTGCATTGTGGTGCCACCTGTGTGGAGTGTGATAACTGTTGCTGTGTGCCATTCAGGGGCCACAGTGTCTGATACAAGGCTATTACTGAATATGGTGGCCTAGTGGGGAGACATGTCATTCAGAGGTTTGTGGACAGCACAGCCTTGGAATTTAGACGGTCACATGGGGCCAGTGTCCCAGGCCATATAGAGTGCAGGTTAGTACTGTGTAGGTGTGACCGCAGGGACACTGCAATGTTCCTGCATGGATTGTGGCCCTGTAGGGAGTGAGAGGGTGTAATGTTAGCATTGAATCCATCTGCCAGCATGTTGCCAACATCACCTGGTTCTGTAATGTTCCTGAGTAACTGTTGTATGTGAGAGCAGATGTGGGTATTGCCATTGACTATTGACATACCACCATAATGCCTTGTGGTACACCCCGGAATGTGTTGCAGTAATGTTTACATAGCTAGTTTTGGAGTATGTGATGAGGGATCCTGTGGCCCTACCGAGGCTGACCAGTGAGCTACCCCACCCATGGGATTGTACACCACTGTGCAACAGCCTCCACCTGTTATTGTAAAATATGTCCATGGAACTGGACCCCCAGAGTGGCGTCTGTTATCTGGTGGGTACCATCATGGCACTGTGTGGAATAGCATGATCCATGCAGTCGTGTACATGCTAATGAAGTGCACTGGAGTATGTGTCAGCATTTGTATGTGCATTGTCCATCTGCACGTGTGTCATGCCATTAACTACTGCTGTCATAAGATGTCTGTAGTAGGTGTTGTAGTACTCATGTACTGTGCATGCCATGAAGGGTGTGGTGCCAGGATGTGGCTAACAAGGGTGATTAGCATATGTCCAGAATCCACCAATGAGGGGTTAACCCCAGGTATGGCACACCAGTCACATGTTGGTAGTGTCCATGTCAAGGATATTGTTGGTCTTGGAGGTGGTGTGTATGGGTTGATCCAGCCGAGTGGAGGTTATGAATCATGGACAGCCTTGGCCTAATGTGTTGGTACATGAGTGGCTATCCCAGTTAAGTGTGGGGTAGTGCCAGTCTCAAATCAGTAGTATCTGTCTGAGCCCTACTGTCCAGTACACCAACAAATGAGGTCTGATAACAGTGGGGTATGTTGTTGAATCCATAGCTTGTTACAATGTGTATAGCAGTTCTGGACACAGTTAGTTGCACATGGAGCACCTCTGATGCATTGTGCTAAGTAACTAGCCAGGATGTGTGTACAACATAGTGGAATATGGGAACACCTCAGCCGTGGGTGTGCTGGTCCAGGTACATGCCTGAAAGTTATGGTCTGTGTATAACCTGTCATTGCAGGTGTGCTCTGCAGAGCCTAGAGGCAGGTCCCAGTCACTACAGAGATATTGAAGTGGTGCATTATAAGGAGTGCCTTGCCTGCGTGCTTCAGAGATGAAGATATCAAGCATTGCATCACATGACCCCATGTTTTGCTTACCAGTTTCCATTCTGGTGGTGAATGTTATTGGAAACTGTGCAAGACAGGCAGTATAGAAGCAGCAATAGCCTTACATGTGATCTGTACTCCCAGGGCTGACAGGTGCAGCTCATCTGTGCCAAAGCATCATGTTGTTTGACCATGTCAGTCAAAGCGGACAGATACCAGATGCCTGTGGAATGACAGCAGAAGCATAGGCAACTGTCAAAGTGACACAGTCAGTCATTGTACAGTGATATCAGGTCCGGATGAATACATAATACTCCCCAGGGCTTGAGCTACAAGACTGGTGAGCTATTGCATGTCCCTGCACATGTAGTCTGTGAAGTTGCATCTCAGGGCAGTCACACTAACATGGAGAATGACAGTCACATTGTACCTGGTGAGGTGTGGCATGGGTGCATAGGTTATGTTGCGGAACCAGTTACCCGACAGCAAGATGTAAGCGACTATCACCTTGTGTAGCCCACTGAGTGGAACAGCAGTGTGACCGCCTACAGAGTCACCTATGACAGGTGTGTTGTGTATGTTATAACACCCTATTGGCTGTATGTGATGGGCACACATGAGTCTGTGGGGTATAAGTTGTTGTTGTTGTTGTGTTTGGTGATGGGGGCTGCATTTGGTGCCTACACAGAGCATGGAGAGGTACTGCACATGTTGTCCTCATATGTGTGGCCTGTGGTGGAGATCTTGTGAGACTATGTGATGACTGGGGTGTGTTGCGAATGTTACACATCCCCACATGAGTGTCAGGTGCAGTCAGGGTTGGTGATAGCATTACCCCCAGCAGGGCTGCATATGTGCATCCCCCACAGGCTGTAGTGTCATATGTTGGGAGGTGAACATTGACTGTGTACATGAGACAATTGCTCTATTGCCACATGTACGCCATATTCATCATATAGACAGGCAGTAGCACTGGTACGTGACAGTTGGACATGCCTGTATATACAAACATGTCTCACAAGATATGTGAGTTACGTGTGTACAACAGCTGTTGTACTGTAAGCAAGCTGGAAATGTAAGGACAGACAATGTACCTGTGAGGAATGGTGTGGAATGGAAGCTATATTAATCAGTAGCTCATGATGTGCTCACAAGTTCTGAACAAGTGCTGAGCATGAACATACAATACAGATAGGGTGTTGGATAATATCAACCCACAAATGATATCGACAGTCATAATTGGTAGCACTGCACTAAAACCCTGCTGAGTATGGTCTGCAAGTCCATGAACCATTATCAATGTAGATGTTAGCAGTACAGATGTATATGACAGTATGGATGTTTGACCAGATATACCTTTGTATGTCACAGGAGTGTTCTACCAGTGGCCTGTTGACAGAATCACAACTACAAAAGGTGCCAGAGTGACATGTACATATCACGCCAGTGCCAGCTACAGTAAAACAGGGTTAATGTGTTGTACTCCACCATCATTGTAGCCCATACCACACAGACAAATGTCAGGCATCTGTGTATGTAAGGATGTGAATGGCCATGACCTATGAGCATTAGCTGTCTCAGTGTTGTGAACAACATACAGAATGGGCTGTGTGGGTGAGGTGTGTGACATATGTGCACATTCTGATGGATGATATCAGCATTGTCGCCGCTAGGTGAATATCCCTGTACCCATTAACTACCACCTAGGCTGTGGTCAACATTATGGACACTGTGTAAAGGATGGTGCTGTGCAGTACACCTCCCTGAGTTGGTGACATCTCCAGGCCCCTTAGGTAGTCATACGAGGTACCCATGTCATGACGGGGTGCCATCCATGAGCATGGACATCATTGGACAGGCATACACAGCACTCAGGTGACCAATATTGGAACACATATCAACTGTAAGGGGTATTGGCCATGCGTGGATAGGCGATACCAGCCTTCACAATCCTCACCTCCACTATGCAGCATGCTGTCTACCTTGTATAAAGACATTTGCTACACTATGCTGTTGGACATGCTACATATTCATATCCTGATCTGAAAGACATACGTCATGAGCAACAACCATCCTACTACTAGTATCGCCACATGCTGGACAGATCCCTGTGTCGTACATGTGACATACTCCCGCCATACCATGCAACCCTGTCCATCAAAGCTGCATATGTCATCCCTGTCATACATGGTGTGATGGCCGCATGGTAGATGTAGTATCAACTGTCTGGATCAGTAATAGGGCACTGATGCACCTCGCGGTGGCATAATGGCTGTCGGATACAGCTAGGCAACCTTGCCCGTACATGCTATAGTTGATAACCATCCTTGTGAATGACGTCCGACTAGCCATTGTCCCATGTCTATCACATGTGTAACACAGGCGATCCATGGCAGGATGTTGAACAGCTGTACAGTGCCGTGTATATGTATATGGCAAAACACATGCATGTAAAGGTTTCCATACGTATGTGTGCATTGTCACTGCTCAAGTCCATTAAGGCTGTGTATGTGTTGATATGTGACATATACACAGCATCAAGGTCAACAGCATTACCGTGGACACATCCAGGCATGTGCAGATAGGTAAGAACACCAGTGCAGGCAAACAGACATGCCCACATCAAGACAGCATTCACATGGAGTATGAACAATATAATGAGGTGACACACATATATGGTGATGATATCCATTGCATAATGGATGTTACATGTGTGTGACACAAACATTTCAGTCGTGTCAGTGTCATGATGATTTGCAAAGATAACTGTGCAGATGTACCAGATTTACTAGAAATGTATGTGCAGCAGTATCTCTGTACATCTCTGAAACTGTGACCTGTCACCATCATTATGTCTTACAGATAATGCCTCGTACACACCTGCCAGGGTACAGCCGCCAGGAGGATGATGTCCTCATCCCATACCTCCATGAGAACTATGAGGTGTTGTTCAGCCATGTGCCACAGCATGCCCAGCAGTGGGATGACCTGTGGCAGGATCTTTGCAGGAGGGTGAACAATGTGGGTGGCCATAACCGCACCTACCAGCAGCTGTGCAGACACTGCACGGACTTGATATGACATGCAAAACAGCATGCCACTGCAATCACCAGGGAACAAGGTGGAACAGGTGGTGGACCACCAACCCAGCCCCCACTCACACACACCGAGGAGCTACTGGACAGTCTGGGGACACCCTCAGAACAGCATCCACAAACACTAGCTGCCATCGTGGAGGTGGGTGTCTCCCAACCAATGAGCCTGGAGTTGCCTGGTAAGTCAGTACTGCACATATGGCTATTATATCCCAGTTAATTGCATGTGTCACTGTACATTATGTAGTGTAACAACATATGCAAGGTATGTGGACACACATGCTGCATACTACAGTATGCTACCCTTTGTAAGCACACATGTGCATACTATAAGCTATTGTACAGGCGACTGTGTTAACATGCACAGTGCACCCTGTGGCTGTCATACAGTCATGGATAATGTTCATACTGCTGTGTCACCCCTATACAGGTACCTCTGGCATGCCGCACAGACATGAGTCCATTGCAGGTGAGACTGTCATCAGTATCAGGCATGTTAAAGCATAGATATATTCGCCATGTGGCCAGTTAACACTTGTACACTTGATGTTCGTTCCAGTCATGATATACAGTGCGCATCACCCATCATTCACACAGGCCACCCATGTGCAATATATACAAACAAAATGATACACCGACATGAAACCACAGTATTTGTCATTGCTACATGTGTGGACAGCTGTGCATACAATGGTGGAGGTGTTCTACAATGGATGCATGTGTACTATACATTGGAATGACACATGTGGTACACAAACAGTACCACACAGTGAGCTGTGTTATGGGCAGCCCACAGGAGTTACCATTGTGTTATATGCCCCTGCAACGGGTGCACACATTGTGATGTGTCATCTGACATGTCCCAGACATGTAGTGTTTTGGCTGCAATATTGTCACACTATCCCATAACCCATACCACACATACCAAACATACAACCCGTTGTCTGATAGCCCTGTGGATGGTGACATATCTGACATCTATGGGTGTATGTCATATGGGACAACACAGACATGTGTGATAGATGGCCATCACACACATTTGTCCAACACATGTGCACACATGGCCATGGGGGATGGCCACAGACACGTAGCCACACAGTAGATGTGATGTGTATACACCCTGTTTCACATTGTCCACACATGGTCCAATTATAGCCTTAGTTGACTGATTATACAGTTGATGTGGTACACTGGACATCCTAAAAGCCTGTGCACAGCTACTGGAGGTGTCACTGATGTCTACCATATAAGATGTGTTGAACATCACCACTGTGTCATAGCATGACAGTAGTCACCTGTACAGCTTCTACAGACATTGACACCACATCAGGCCACAGATACTGTACATTTCCCTTGCTGCTGTAGGACATCACTGTTACCTGTGCACCTCGTGTGTGTGGTACATCAATGTCACGTGGGAAATGGTGAATTGACAAGTCTACTATGTGTGGACATGGTTGCCAGGCAGCTAAGACTATGTAGTAGTTTTGCAGGGGTGTCGACTGTAGGTCCTCCAGTGAGCTTTCACATGACACAGCATGGTTTGGTGTGTATACACCTCAGCATCGTGGGTCATAATCCACAGTTATGTCATGGGTATGCATGCAGTTATGGCTATGCAATGTGTACATATTATGCACTGTATAGCAATATAGATGCCTCATGATGCCATGCAATGACACAGTGTCTGTACATCACATGTATAGCAATGTAGACAGATCACACTACCCGTCCATGCTCATGCACATTTGCTAAACATGCATTCTATCTGTAGGGCATACAGACAACACTGCAATGTGATGCCCATTACAATGCTGTACATGTGTCAGGACACCATTGTGTCAGACATGTATGCATGTTAATGCACACGTCAGCGGATTACATGTCAAGGTCACGTCAGCCATGTGTACTGTTATCCTGTTCTGGTCCACATGGTGTATCACGGGGATGCATGCATACTACCATGATTGTGTGAACTGTATGGCAACTGATATGACACCTGCTTGCTGTAGTGTGCACCCCAGGGAGGTATGGTAACTAACACTATTAATGTCTGAGCTGCATGCCATCTGCTGTATCACAGGCATGCTGCATGCCGTCTGTCAAATCACATGCATGGTGTGTGTGTGTGTGTGTGTGTGTGTGTGTGTGTGTGTGTGTGTCTGTGTGAGTGTGTGTCTGTGTGTGTGTGTGTCTATTGTAATTTAGTCTTTCTTTGCATTCACAGGTGATGTAGGTGCGTTACCCTCCTGCGGTCCATCTGATGCTAGTATCCCAACAGATACTAGCAGTGATGAACATATGCATGAGGTACAGGCAGGGTTGTCAGGAGCTGAATATGTGCCAATGGTTGCCATCCCAGCTATATCCCCCTCTTCCCAGCACACAGTTCTGCTGCCAACACATACCACATCACCAGTGGCCATAGAGGAAGGACAGTCAGCATCTGTTAGCATGGGACAGGAGCATGTGGTGGCTACAGAAGGTGTGTCTCCACACCATGGTGTCAGTGTAATGACAGCAGATGTGCCACACAGGCATGCGGCTGGTGCTGCTCATAGGAGGACCTCTGGCAGACATCACCTGCAGGACAGAGCGCAGCAGCTGGTATCACCAGACACATGTTCCAGACTGTAATGGCGGCACAGACACTTGCTGAATGGCAGAACAGAGAAGGGCAGAGGCTGCAGAGGGCTGCTATCTGTACCCTAAATGACAACATCCAGGCATTGGCAAATGCTCAACAGCAGATTGCTGATGTTCTGGACAGGCGATTGGGTGACATTCTTGACCGTGGCTAGGCAATCTGCTAGCATGAGCTGTCTGTGCTGGAACATCTGGTAGGAGTGAGGCATAGGCCATGTGGACGTAGACCAGCTACATCACCTAGTGCAGGTCAACGTGAGCATGCCACCTCACATGCTCGCTCCCATAGTGCCGGTAGCAGTAGTAGTGCAGCTGGTGCTGCGCTGTCCACACCAGGACACAGCAGGCCAGGTGGACGTGGCCCTGGACATTCCCAGCGGGGACATGGTTTCAGTGGACATGTGTCGTGTCGGACAGTAGCCAATCTGTACCTCTGCCTGGTAGTGCCCGTGCAACCCCTGGCAGGCACAGGTCACGTGGCCATGGCCGGACACAGTGAGCTGTACAACCTGATCTGTACAATCTGGAGCTGTCAATAATACCCCTGTGTAGGACTCACAAAAGGCAGAACTGTGTGCACACATACACGCACACAGCAAACACATCTGTAGGGCACCACAACACCCACATGCATACTGAACAGACATGTCAATCATGCCACTGGCCCTTACCCACACATATATTGTCATCCATTGTTGCAGCCTATGCCCCTGGCAAACATTATCACCCTGTGCATATGATGAAGCCTGTGCCACATCCCTGTAATCCACACCATCGGTGCATGGACATGCTCAAATGGTCTGATGCACAGGGTGAACAGAATAGTGAGAGAAGTGTGTATAACATTAGTTGTGTATGAATAGTGAGAGAAGTGTATATTACATTAGTTGTGTACTGTTAACACGCAACAGACATACCATGTAGTACAGGTTTAGCATGCATTGTTGTATGTTCACAGTATGTGTCTTGGTAACAACAGTAATAGCATGTTGGTAATGAATCCTAGGTTCCCTCCTTATGGTCTACTTGCATGTGCCTACTGGTAGCAGTGTTTTCAATCTCCCATGTGTAACTGTGGAGTACTCACAGGCACGTATGGCAATATCAGCATGCTATAAGTAGCCTCAACCTGACTGTTGAAAAGGCTAGCATACCACAGATGTCCACACATATACTGATCCAGATGCATGTGGGCAGTTTAATAGGCTACAGTGGCTAGAGACGTGACATCTATACCAGGTCACATCACAGGTATGTTGACATGGTGCAGGGGTTGTACACAGCGGTCCGGTCGATGCTAATGTTAGAGGCCACCTGATAGCATGAGGCCTCACTGTGTAGCAGTCATATCCTGTCACATTACAGGAACATGCACACACTCTTGGGGTCAATAACACTGTAACACACACCCCATAGTGTTGAGATGAGGACCCCTGCCTATGTGGTCATCACCCTCACAGTACTGTGCACCCACGCAACACAACACAGAGAAAAAACATGTACAGGTAGCCAGTATGGCTGAGACCTATGGCATCAACAGGGTAGTAGACTGCATCCCCATGAGGGGTTAGGGATCCTGTGTGTTCTGTATGGTAGCATACACCCTCACTCCATGCACCAGACAGCCATACATACATACACACACACACACACACACACACACACACACACTGTGGAGACCACAAATGTCATACACATACAGATAGCTGATGTGTGTGATACACACACAACACCTGCCTACATCATGCTTTCCACACTACAGTATGTACAGATCTCTACAACAGTCTACAGGGGTGTGTAACAATTGGGATGTATTCCCCACCATATGTGGCATATATGGTCACACAAGCAAACACACATGGCAGTACTGTGAATGATACACCTGCTATATGATGATACATCTGACAGACATGCAGCAGTATTGGCCGCATTATGTGTACCAATGCTATGTCCGGCAATTGTGCTGCTATATGCACACGGGAGGATGTAAGTGTTACAGGTGTCAAGTGACGTACAGTCAGTAACACCTGACTGCTGTGTAGGTTTTATGTCTTCACCGTCAAGTTCCAGTAACATAGCATACTGTTTGCACATGTAATGGTAGGATGGCATGTGACACACCTGTGAGCCGTCCCTGGTAAACATCCATCTACACAGGTGGATCACCACTTTATGTACCCACATCCATCCATACCGATGTACATCCTACTGTACTATCAGTATGTCACCATATACAGGTGTCAATGATGGGGCTGCATTGAAACTGCATGTTGTAGTTAGGCACAGATGAGTTACTTACATCAGCTACTGCACATGCATGGTAGCTGCATGCACACTAAAGATTGTACATGTGTGTTGGTCATACATGCCTGTCATGTAGCCATGTTTGTATGCATTGCAATTGGTGGACATGTGTGCTGACATACATAACACATGGACTGTTGTATGATATGATGGGTGTCATGGGTAACTAGTACAGAAGAAATGTGTCCTCAGTCAACATTTGTACCTCATGTACTGTTAGCATTCAGCAGCCATGGACCCACCTTCCATTTGCGTGCGTATGATTGCTGTAGCCACTTGTCTGCACAGAGGACAGCAAAAGTTATGCTATGTACATATGTGTTGTGTGTGTGGTCCATGCACATATTCACTGCAATTACATGTATGACATATCCAAACATGTGTGTTCGTTGGTGTACAGCGACAGTCATCTGTCACAGCTGTGTAAGACCCAGGGCCCCTGGTATGTGTAGAGCCGACCTGGTTATGTACAGTGGTATCATTGCAATGCATACCACATGATGGAACCCTGCCAGTACATGTGTAGTCTGCACAGTTGCTGTAGACCAATGTACAGTCCACTGGTCATGAGTCACACGGTTTTGTGTTAATGTATGGCTGTGTATTGCTGGTCCAACGACATGGTGATGTCTAAGGGCTACATTGTAGACTGCAGTGTATACCTCTGTGATCTGCACCTGGGACATCTGTGATGGCTCCTGAGTGTGTACTGGTCAATACATGTGAGTAGCCTTCATGTACGTGGGGACAGTAATACCATACTGTGCCCTTCCATGTTTAGAATCCATGTGCATGCAAGACGGCCCTTTGCAACTGCTAAGTGTGTGAGCATGCCCAGTACGCCATTGTGTAGATGGACACACAGTTCATTCCAAACTGCGCCCTTCCATGTTTAGAATCAGTGTGCATGCAAGACGGCCCTTTGCAACTTCTAAGTGTGTGAGCATGCCCAGTACGCTGTTGTGTAGATGGACACACAGTGCATTCCAAACTGCACCCTTCCGTGTTTAGAATCTGTGTACATGCAAGACGGCCCTTTGCAACTGCTAAGTGTGTGAGCATGCCCAGTACGCCGTTGTGTAGATGGACACACAGTACATTCCAAATGGACATGTGATACTAAGCATGTGGGCATGGCCAGTGATACCTTGTGTCAGTGATTTGCCTCTGTGTATGGGCATGGCCATTGACATCCTGTATAGCGATGGTGGTCCTCCAGGCAACAGATGCCCATTTTTGACGTCACGATGGATGCCTACATTGAACATACTGGTTGACTGTCTTGAAGGGTGTACTGTCTGTGGCGCATCCTGTATCTATGTAGTGTTGTTGTAGTGCACCGTAGATATTTAGATGCCCCGATCACACCACTGCCATGTGCTTGTCTATGCCTACCTTGGGACAGTAATATGCTTTCAGACTGCTCATTCTCTATACATTCCCTATCCGTGTCCTTGTCTTTGCAGATGATGTCACCCACCTAGAAGTATGCCTCTGGGAGTGCTGTGTTCAGTAATTTCAGTAGCACGTTCTGTAAATGCATAATGCTGTAGTGTGATAAGGTAGTTAGGTGTATGTTCGATTCCCAGCTCTGCCAAGTGTGTGTGTGTGTGTGTGTGTGTGTGTGTGTGTGTGTGTGTGTGTGTGTGTGTGTGTGTGTGTTTCCAGCTGCCTGGGGACACAGTAATGCTTTTAGATGCCACACACCACATACATTCCCTATCGGCATCTTTGCCTTTGCGGATGATGTCACCCACCTAGAAGTATGCCTCTGGGAGTGCTGTGTTCAGTAATCTCAGTAGCGTGTTCTGTAAATGCATAATGCTGTAGTGTGATAAGGTAGTTAGGTGTATGTTCGACTCCCAGCCCTGCCAAGTGTGTACCTGTGTGTGTGTGTGTGTGTGTGTGTGTGTGTGTGTGTGTGTGTTTCCCCGCTGCATGACAACAGTACATTGCTTTTACACTATTCACTCTCCATAGAATCTGTACGGTGTCTTTGCCTTTGATGCTGATGTCAGCAAGCCAGATGTATGCCTGTGTGAATGCTGTGATCTAGTAATCACGGTAGCACGTTCTGTAAATGTGTAATGCTGTAGCGTAATAAGGTAGTTAGGTCTGTGTTCTAATCCCAACCCTGCCAAGTGTGTGTGTGTGTGTGTGTGTGTGTATGTATATATATATATATATATATATATATATATATATATATATATGTATATGTAATATAGATATGTATGTGGATATTAGCACTATTGAATGTGCTGCATTATCTGTACGTGATCACCTTGGATGTATCTAAATCTTCTATGGTTCTGTGATAGTGGACATACTGTGTGCTGTAGTGATCCTGGGTTATAGTTGTGTAGTGACCAGTTATTTTGTTGCTGGGTATTACAAGGGACATTGAAAACAATTATAGTACAGGAGCTTTAAATGGTCGTCTGCACATCTCAGCAACAGTCAGCAGAGGTTATTACATTGGAGGATGAGTATGGCTCATATAACTATGTATTAAATGACAATATTATGCAAATCAGTTTAAAATTACTGACTTCCATTTATCCACAGGTTGTGATACAGATCCCAAGAATGTATGTGTATACATTGTCAGGTGCAGGACTGGAATGTTGTTGAATGCATGGAGGGGTGTCCATAGCCAGAAATGGCGATCTGTACAGCCTGGCAGGTACGGTCTGTGACTGTCCCACAACCACCTGTATATGGCTGACACATGCTGAAACTGTGTACATGCAGACACACACACATAAAACAAACAGCTAGGGCTAACACATACACACACACACACATTGCATCAGCATTGGGCCATGCAAAAACTGTTGTCCCTCACACACACACACGCATACATACATGTTGATTGGATGGCTTAATGACAGGCTCTGGAAAAGAAACAACATACCCTGTGCATATGATGACACCTGTGCCACCTCCTGTAATGTGTAACATTGATGCAGGAACAGACTAACATGGTGTTGATGCACAGGGTGGCTTTATAGCACTGTATTAATGTTAAAATGTTGTTAACACAAAGTGTGATATCCTTCTAGGTGTATGTAAGCAGGCATGATGCATTACAGCTATGATCATCAATGTAGTATAGTTTACAGCACTGTTACTTCTGAAGATTTATTATCCATCCACCTGCCATTTGACTGATGTGTGTAGTATTGGCTGCATGTGTTTCAGAGTGTGCAGTATGTGTGTGATGTGTGTAGTACAGATTTACATGTATTTATTTGTGAACATGGTGAAGGTGCACTGTCTGCATGTGCATGTATGGTGGACACATTGGAATGGTGACATGCCCTGTATTACACACTGTTAACAATTCATGGTTTCTATTGGCAGCCAGTATGCATTATAATATATATATTGTTTTACTTGTCTACACATGTGTGTATGATATGGCTTTACACGGTGCTGTGGGTGATACTGTTACTATCTGTAATTGTATTGCATTATGGTAGTAGACACGACCTCAACAGTCTGAATAACCAATTGTTATATGATATCTTCACAACTGACCCACACATGTAGGACAAACAGTAGCATGTGGATCCTTCATGTACTATACTATACCAGTAAGCACTGGCATTGACCGGCACACATTGCTGGGGCCATTATTGTTTGACATATAGCCATGTTAGTTACAAGTAAAGACAATAGGGATATTCCTGTCCACATCTGAAAATCCATACTGTGGCATACAATGTATTCTGCACATGACACAGTTATTCTACACAAGGATATCATACAGACAGATATGTGTTATCCAACCCATGCTGTGAACCTATAAGGCTAAAATGAGTTAATCATCCACATTTACTACACATACTATACCAACAGTAACACATAGGTATTAGACCCCAATATGTATAATGGGTAACAATGTGTACATATAGACAAGTGCTATGTTATTTGTCCTTTGATATTTGCATTTACAATTGTGTTTTGAAGTACATCACTGTATCACATAAGCAATGAGAGGTCTGCATGCATATCCACCAAGGTGGTTGTACAACTATGATGAATGTCCATTATTGACAGACTTTGCTGTGTTTGAACTGTTCTGCAGTAAAACACATACATGAACAGTCACTCACACTATCTATATAAACTGGCATGTGTGTGTGTGACACAGATGACCTAGGCCACAGACAATTCTGGTACATGTAGTTGAGAAGTGCTTTAATGCTCCACCAGATGTGTCCAGGCACCAGAACTGAGCAGAACAAACACATGCTAGATTACATTTTCTGTTTGTGCATGTGCCTCATTATAGCATTCCTGTTCATGTGTGTGTACATTTCTGATGTGTGTCATCAGCCAGAGTTGAACTGCACATCCAGCATCCCCCACTAGGTGACCATGAGGGTTCTCCCATTGCCAAATGTTTTGTACAGCTGTGTCAGATGCCACATATGGGAAGCATTGTAGCTTCCAGGGCAGCCAACACACACATTCAGTATTATGGGCTGGCCATCACACACAAACTGTCACTTGATGGAGGGGAAGCCCTTGTGGTTGATGTAGGCCCTACCACGCTCACTGGCTGGTGCTTTGATGCATATGTGCGTGCAGTTTATTGCACCCAGTCCTCAGGGTATTCCACTATTGTGTGGAAAAGACACATATTGCTGCCCAATACCTCACGGGAACTGGGGATATATACATGATCACTGACATGTGCTGACATGCATTCATGAAATGGTGCAGTACCCTGGATGCTGATGTTTGTGAAATCCACATCATATCAACAGTTGATCTCTAGATGGTACCTGTTGCTAGTATCCTTAGGGCAACACATACCTTGGTTTCCACTGGGATGGGTTTCCCTCTGTTGGTTCTGTGTGTATGACATGGCCTGCACGGCTCAACAATCTTCTGCAGGAGGTCTCTGTCCACTCTATAGCGCTCCACTATCTCCAGCTCATGTAGCCCCTGGTAGGTTACCCTGTGTCTGCACACTCTTCTCCGTCTACTCACTGTGTGTTGCTGAGCAGCAGTCACATTGGCACAACTCTCACCATGTTGCATATGTTGACGTATAATAGCAATGGCAGCCCCTAACATTATGTCGTCTCTGTTAAGCTTTTTCAGTTTTCACTTCTCTTAGTATACTACAGTGTTGCAGTGTGTCTGAGAAAAACATGGTGGAATGTTGCTTGTAGAGTTGTAAGTGCTGTGCTGGCCTACTGTACTGGCTGTGTAATATGCTCATTCTGATTGTTTTCACCTGCTAGCTGTGGTAGTTCTCATTGGTTAACTTACTGCTATTTGTTTACCTTCCTTTTCACTGTCTGTTTCCACAGTGAGCAGTGCCGCACATAGGAGCACAGAAAAGTGCACATCCGCTTCCATGCGCGTACACAGGCTTATACATGCTTACAAATGCTTACACTGGTTTACACGACATTACACGGGCTTCAACAATCTTACACTAGCTTACTCATTCTTCAATGCACGCACACGGGCTGACGCGCGCACACATGCTTACTCAGGCTTACAGGCATGCACAGGCGTGAACACACTGTAAGCAGGTTTGCAAGAAACTTCAGTGATATCCATGGCGTATACCATCAGTTTCCTGACTTTACCAAGGATAAATCATAACACGCCTCTTCCACTGATGAGTAACTGACAGCAAACATGTGGCACACTGCTCCAATAAGATTACAGAGTTTTATACATACACACTCATAATGTTACCTATCTTCTACTCTGATAGTCCCCTTAACCTACTCTTACACTGTAGAAGCTTCGCCCATATGGCATGACAAATTGTGATTCACTATCCTCAGCCTCAATTGCATAGGATTGCCTACTAATGCTTGGTTACATCTCTGTAAGAGCGCTTCCACGCATAGCAACCAGTACTCAGTAGCCATGTTGTCTTCAGCTTGCCATTCACCTGCATGGCGAGCTAACTTTTAACTAAAATTACAATTTTTATGTATATTTTAAATAGTTTTCTTGTTTTGAAAGCGCAGCGCATTTCTGCGCCGCTGCACTATGCTTAAACATCGGAGATCGGGGAGGACAAAGAAAGTTTTATTAATTTCCAATGGAAAAAAAAAGCCACTGGACTTATATTTGGCCATTGGCATGCTTCTTCAACTAAATTCATCCTTTATTTGCAACTGACATTGCTCCGTTTAGCTACTTGCAGAACGTTACTCGGTTAACATCCGAGTACATTTCTGCACATATCTCTACTCTTGCACGGACAGCTTACTGTTTCATGTATCGCAAATTTTACATCATTTGCATAGCTTTCACCTACAAATGGGATAATTTGCATATCCTAACATTGTCCGTGCAACGTTCGTTTTAGGGGCTGTCTTACATGCCCCACCAGGATATTGCTGAATAGCTCAGCAGACATCTTGCCTTGCTCTCCTCTTACTCTACTCGTACACGCCAGCCAAGGATTCATGAATCCTGGCCTAAGCTTTGCTGTGTGCTAATATGTCTATTTGTGGAGTATGCATGGCTGTAGGTATGTTTTGACCTGCTACGTCTGACATTTCTACAGAGCAGCTCCCACTTTCATCATTTGTAGAGGTGACAGCCCTATAGGAACTATATATACAGCTCTGACATTTGACAAGTCAACACATACCTGCGGTCAATACTAAACTGACTACTTCAGTGCTTTTCATACCTTCAGATTTTTCTTGTAGTATTATAGTCGATAATACTATTTCCTATAACATATATCTGTTTCTGATACAAGATATATCATTTTATTACACCACTACACACAATATATGAAGAAATCACAGGCCAGATGCCATTACATTCCTTTTGCAGGACACACCCGCCCAGAGTGTTGTGTTCCTCACAAAGGCCAACAGGTGCTAATCAGAACATATTATGCTATCATCTACCTTATGTGTTCGCCGGTATTTGCACTTTCCGTCAGTGGCAGAACTCACATGCGAGTGTGGGAGACTGAACACTGTATCAGGGACACTGCATAACACCCTGAGGGACACATTTAATATTGTTTCTATTAACCTTCCACATTGACTATCACAGGACATAAGTATTCATTCACATTTATCGAGGTACATGCTTTTGACTTAAACATATTTTGTCATTTGTCATCACATCTTTCTTCACACCTGTCCACCTATTATCACTAGTTCTGTACATTTATTTAGGACAGGGTTACATTCATACCTCTCAACTGTACACATTTTGGGTAAATGTCCCGAACTTAGACTTATAATTTTGTTCCTTTTTTCATAATATTGTGCCTTTCTTGTAAATTAGTGGCAAGTCGTTAAGGACTGTGAAGTTAGAAAATAATGACAGACATTAGTATTTTATAATTAATAACCCTCAAAACATTCATACTAATGAATAATCCATTATTCTATCAACGTTCTAACTTTGTAAGGGGAATATTTAAACTATTCCCTATTTGTACTTATTTTAAAATGCCTTTGTCCAGATGTCTTATTCTGAAAGGTTGAAAGGTATGGTTACCATCTTAGTCGTATGCATGTACATCCATGATAATCGCTTACAAGACACTGATATAAGTCCCTACGTCTTCCCCCAATGGTTTACACAATATCCAGTAGATGGGTTCTTCATTTTTGGAAGATATAGGTGTGTGCTATACCCACATAGGAATATTAATCACTCCCATGGGGCGGACCTAATAAATCTGTGCCAACTAACACCTAGGCACCTAGGCACATTATTGCATACCCGTGATTCCCATACCTGACACCCCTCCACAGTAGTCATACGACATATTTAATGTGAGCGATAATAAAGTATGAAGACACATCTAAGCACTATCCACTCTTCATGTATCGGGACATATGTCATACATTCTGTCAACCCATGTGTTATTACACTTGCACAAGCTACTGTTACATGTACAGCTATATTGTAGTTGCGGATGGCACTTCTTTGCAGCAATCATTACAGGATGGTGCCTGTAAAGAATCACATTTTTTTGGGTCCTGCAAAGGACACCTATATCCATGTTTAAAGAGTAGAACTTGCAAATCTGGCACACTGGTACTTTCCAGGCAATGGTTTGGAAAGCAGCAGTGTATTTACATTTATTGCATGTCTGTATGTCTATCCATAATAGCTATGACGTAACCTATTTATGTACATGTGTTATATCTACAAGGACATATGTTTATATGTTTGTTATGTATATATCAATTAATGTTGTATGTGTGTGTGTGTGTGTGTGTGTGTGTATATATAAATATATATATATATATATATATATATATATATATATATATACATATATATATATATATATATATATATATATATATATATATACATACATATATATATATATATATGTCTGTACATTCTTTATTTCATATATTTATTTAGTTTAAGTCTGTTGATATATATATATATATATATATATATATATATATATATATATATATATATATATATATATATATATATATATATATATATATATATATATGTACACACACACACACACACACACACACACACACAAATATATATATCCATATATAGATATATAACTAACGTGTAGAAAACAGCATTCATTTGCTATGCTGTGAGCGGATTACACATGCGCAGGTGCACTTGCATATTCTTATTGTGGGTTACATATGTTTACTAAGTCTTTGTGCTTACGTGGGCTTTATTGATTATGACTGTACCAGTAAAATATCTGTATTCCAGTTAACGGACATATGCGAAACATACGTTCACCTTTACATATTTAAATGTCTTTACAGCACAGATGCATTCATTACACTTTAACATTACAATTTAAAATCATATGTGCTGTAGTCATAGTTGAACTGGGACTGCATTCACGTTGGCCGGATGCTGTAACCACTATACTGTTGGTGTTCTGACTCATTTATATACATACCCATAGTACATAGCTACATTAACATACGCCTCACCGCTTCACAACAAAGGCATCCATTCTCCTGCTGGGAAAAATGCGGTACTACATATTACACATTCCCTGTTCCCTACTGCTCTGGACCCAAGCTGCATATTTAATCACTCCAAGGATATTCAGAACTCCAAGGCTTATAGTCCTGGCGCATACAAGTCTTTTATTGTCAGGGTGTTCATGTGGTGATCTGGGTTTAGGCTTGTCCGCCTGGTGAACAGAACTGCCCTGACCATGTACAAATGTCAGACAAAGCACATGGACAGAGTTTGTCAATTTTATACATTTTTACTTGTGTTTACAGACACAGGTGTTTGGGCACCTGTCAGCAGCTTATTATGTTGGCAATACATAATATGGATGGGGGTGGTTACAATACATAATCCACGGTGAGTGGTGTTCCCATTCCAATTTGACTACTTCCTGTATTCATTCATATGAGGATTATTGTTTTGGACATGAATTAACTACAGGTATGCAGTAGTACAGTAAACAAATGTGAAGGTTTGTTACTGTAAATATGTATGGACCTCTATAATACTCAGGGACTACCCCACATCCTTCACAACATTCATGCTAATGTACATACTATTATTCTGTCAACTTTTGAAGTTTGTGAGAGCAATATTTACATCTGTCCCTATTTGTCCACCCATCATTTTAGGCTTTGTCCAGATTTTGTTGCTGTAATAGGTTGAGAGGTGTGGTGTTAGTATTGTGATCGAGTAGAATATATTCTGTCGATAATTCATGTGGGGAGACCTGCATGATGGACAGGTGTTCCGTCCTGCGTATTATGTTATGCATGGCCGTCTAGAAACTGAACAGTACCGTGACTACACATACAACTTTTGTTCAGATGTGTACAGTACTAGACATCACGGCATGTAAACAACTCTGATGTTTAAACAGGTTACTTATCCCACATGGGATGTACACAAATTTTGCCAAAACATGAACGCGCGGGCTTTTGGATTTACGAAAATGTGATGGGATGTTTACAAATGTGGGATACATAGTTTGCAATCCTGACACTGCCTAGGGTGATACGTCCTACTACATATGGGTAATACCCGCTATGTGTAGGTGTACGGCTGCACAAGGCTGGTAGCCTAAGTATGGCTGCATTTAGTGGACATTCGGACATGGGTGCATGTTGTGTGCTATACAGGGGATGTTGGGTATTGCATTATGCATGCATGCGTTCTGCATTTGGATGTCCCGGTTCCGTATATACCATCCTATGTGTATGTGCCGGTTACGTTCCTGTTCATGTGTATAGCACATTTTAATATTCATATGTTTGTGTGATTTTGGTATACAATATGGACTGTAAGGTTACTTTACGATTGTTATATGTTTGTTCTTTGTGTTTCTTTCTGATTCATATTGGATTGGCACATTTTCCATTGGGCAATGTGGGGTAGTTGTAGTATTACTATGTGACTTTGCAGTATAGCATATACCACGGACAGTGCATGGGACAGCACTTCACTTCTTTGACAATAGTACAGGTTATTTGTTTAGTATTTAAGCTGCTTACACCATTTCATTTAGGATGTAGGTGTTTAAAATACGACATCACTGACTTATGCATGTATCACTAATAAGTTAGGGAATATATTTTGTCATGATATCTCAGGCCAATTATCATTTGTTTTGTTATTGTCAGCAGAACAACACTGGCCACAGACGGACTGTCTGTCACACAGAGGTGCGGGTGGTAACCCTCACTTCGCACACTGCTCCGTTATACACCTCCAGTTTGGTTTATTGTGCACCCGACACAGTCTCACCTTTGGGGATTATTACAGTTTGCATACACCCACACACATATTACAGACACTTCCATCCATCCCTTGTTTGGTTGCTGTATCATGGCATGGTCAAGAGAACACATTGCATAAAGTACATATGTCAGGTAACTGTATGATTGTGAGGACTACTGTGGCATTTTCAAATTTAAACATGGCTGCACAACACGCACATAGGTACACACACAAGACTTATCTTTCATGACATGTAATGTCCACCCGGGTAATTCCCGTTGTACCTTCACACATGTGGACAAGAATGGCTTGGACCGCATATGTCCAGAGTTTACTGACATGCTATGGACATTGTTAGTGTTGCCACCTTTTCATGCGGCCGGGATGGCATATCTTCCAGACAGTACTCAGATTGTATGACAGAACACATATCCACAGACTGTACTATGGATGCTGCTGTCATTTTATGCATACATGTTGGCTTACTTTTGCGGTGGTTTATATGCTCCGTCTGTTTCATTTCCTTGTTTATATTTGTTGTTATATGTCATGTCCAGTATGGACATTTGTTGTATGTGATTATTATGCGATGTAGGACAAATTATATTATACGGTCACAGGGTACTTTACACTTGTGATGTTTGCTATGACCACAACTGCCCAGCTGTGTACTATCACTACCAATGTGGGACTGCTGGTGACCCTGCCCATGGGGCTGGTATTGTATATTGGCGGCGCGCTGACATGATGCGTTTCACTTCCACTGGGTATAACTACTTACAGTGCAGTACATTACGGACACATGATTTTAAATATCATTTGTTCCAAGGATGGAAAGTCCATATTGTGTTACATGCATTTCTGTTTGATTCTCAGTTTTGTGTGGCCAGGAACTGTCTTGCATGCTTTGCATACGTTTCATTATCCACAGACACTGATAGGTGCGATTACTATTGCAGGCAGACTATAATATTCAGTAGTTTAGGTTGCTCATCGACAGCCGACATTGACACACCTCTGGGCGCAACTTAGAAATGCCCCATGCACTCACGCACGTTTCCTATGCATGTGGATGTGGCGGCAGCGCGCCTTCATTAATATGCATATGGCGCTACTACACTATATATACACTGCACGGCCGGCGCAAGCCTTATGCCGGCCTTGCGCCGAGCTTCATGAATCCCGGGAATTGTTTCAGTTTTAAAACTGATTTTACACTGTTCATATCATTAAAACCTGGTGCATGGTTAGCCCTAAAATAATTTATCCATTTATATTCTGCTAATTCAGTAAATACAACTAAGTCATTTTCATGTTTATTCATGTAAATCCTTTGGATAACTTTAAACTTACACATACGTTCTTTACCCAGTAATTCATTGTGCTTACATAATGCATTAGTCTCAATACATCTATGTATCTTGAATATATGTCAGCATATTCTTGCCTTTAACTTACAACTAGTTTAACCTGCATAAAAACTAGGTGCATTTCACACAATTGGCAAGCAAGACTTTCAGTATTATGTGTTGCCAATACCTTAAAATAAATTATTTTTTACTAACATGCTGTATAAAATTGATGTCATAATTTATGAAACCACAGTACTGGCAACTGTGGCATGGTATAGTTCCATACTTATTTACTAATGTTCTTATATTCCCAAAAGTAATATCTTTATAACATAATCTCTGTTTCAGATTTTTTTTTCTTTCTTAAAGATAAAGATAGGGCCAGGTACCAACAATTTTAACAATATTGGGATTTGACTTCAATATCGACCAATTACTTTTAATAATATTTCTAATGTGTGATATCCTTCTATTATACTTCATAATGTAGCCTAGTTTCTTGGAATATACAGAATTATCAGAATTGTCATAATTTAGTCCTGAAGAGAAAATGGTTTACCAGTGTTATTCCTTTCAGATACTACATATTTCATATTATCTTTAAGTAATTGACTACTATAACCCTATTCTGAAAATCTTCCCTCATATTATGAGCTTTACCAGAAAAGCAATCATTATGAGTAATAGGTATATCATGTGATTGATTGATCCTTACTGGCTTATATATTTCTTTTTAAATGATTGCATCTTTTTTGATGTATTACATTGAAAAAGAGTGTTTTACTCACAAGCTTTGCACATTAAATTACTTCAGTGGTGGTCAGAGTTCTTGTTTCTTTGTTGTTATATTGTTTCATTGTTTCACTGGATTTCGTTTAGCTGTCTGAGTTGGTTTGTTTTTATCTATGTAGTCATATAGTAGTCAGAATGATCGTGGATGAATTTTCTTGTCTTGTGATTCCCCTTGGCAGTGCATGGGACCCATGCATGCTCACCCATCAGACATCAGAGATGAGTGCTTGCCAGACCACTGCTCGAGTCCTCCAATGATGATGACAACCACGATGGAGATGATGATGAGGAAGCTAGACCTGCATGTGTCATCATCTCTGCTACACCCCCTGAGGAGACACCACCCAGCACCACAATAAGATGATTATCAAGCACAGAGCTGGGAGACGATGACTGATGTCTTTTGGACATAGATGAGGGACATTACTGGAAATTTGTGGCAGTCATTCAGGGAAATAGTCTGGAAGATTATTTGTGATGTTTATCCACATTGGGGTAGACCCTCAGCACTGTAAGTGTTATCTGTGTGATCCACTTGTGTAATGCTGCCATCATAGTGTTTGCCACATAAGTGATTGGACTGTATAGGCACACTTGCACATGCGTAGCATTTTGCTGCCAAGCTTATGTGATATACAGAAAAACGTACACTGCAGATGTCATGTGACATTTAGCATTATGTTGCAATGGGTGCATGGGATATATTACTACATTAGGCCTTCATTCAACATTCAGTTGTCTATGAGTTTCAGAAGTTAACATGCAGCTACTGCTGCAAGAGCTCCACTGTATACATGTGTGGTACTGACAGCAACTCACAATGTTTTACCCATACTCCACAAATAAAGTGGTATGAATATGATTTGTGGGTTACCGTGTCCTGTCTGTTCAACAAAAGGACATGTCCTTGCCCATGTATTTTGGATGACACTTGCGCTGTCACACTGGCATACTGGGTTGTGTGTAGTGTATACTCACAATGATGATGCCATGTTGTATCATATAAATGTGTCTGTTACATATGGGTAGTCCTACTTTACTGAATGCAAAGACTGCCAATCTGCCATTCATGTATACACCATGGTAATAATATTTATTCATTAACATTCCACTATGCCTTCTTTGGCCTATGTTATATTTCTGCATCTATTCCTTATTCACAATGGTGTACATATCCAGTGATTTATGTGCATGTCTCTGGATATATTCTGATCAATACAGAAAAAACATTTTATCTTGTGACTATGTGCAGTCATTGACTCAATGTTAATGCACTTTAATGTTGTTCATAGGACTGTCCTTTGCTCAGTCATACCTATGGTCAATCATATCTAACCACAGGTGTTTATTCCACATGTTGTTTTACATTGGTATGACAGTATATATGTATGTCTGATTGTCATTCTTAGCTTCTTTACTTATGCTTGTTATATGATTGTATAGTACTGTGTGTGATTTATACATGGCCATTTTTGTTGACTTCGGCAATGCAGTGTCCCCACGTGACATACATTGGCCATCACTTCATTGTAGTTTTGGGTTGATTTCAACAACACCCTATGTAGTGTACACATGCATTTTCAATATGTCCCCTTATATATTGTCCTGCTTTATTGTTTGCCTGTATAGCTTTGCTGCCAGGTCCTCCTTGACGTGGGCCCATGTTGCCCACCTCCATTCCACCTTTGTAAGTATGTCATATATCTTGCACATATACATGGTATATGTTCACCTTCCTTGAAATTTTCATACATTTTTACATAGTCATTTTGTTAGAAGGTCAACTTGCTTCATGGTCATTATACAGATGCAGGACATATGTTCACATGTTGCTGGCTACTACTTGCAGTATATCCTTGTTCTTGTTATACTTGTTTGTTACATATTAACCAGTATACTTTTTCAGAATTCATGTGCACAACCTGATAGTTGTTATATAACATTAATTATAGATTTCTGAATGTATACTATTACATGTGATTGTGTGTATGTCTGCTGACATTGCTTTTCAATATTTTACTGTTAGGCCAGTGAAAGTCATACTTTGGGTTGCCTTTGACATGGCATATCTCTGTGACATATGCATTCCATTACACATCTGTTTCGGTTGTATACATCTATTTGTATGACTAGCAGCCAACTTGCTGCTTTGCTATAGTACTGCTGTTTGGCACTGTGCTTGGTAGTTTGCCCTTCATATATATGGCTGGAGGTTCAGTTTTGTCCTGTACTGGTATTCTCTAGCATGTCATGAGCTGCATTTGCTCATCTGTGCTGTTGCTTGGATTATACTTACGCTGCTGAAAAACTTCTTGTGTAATAGGTTTATAAGTTCATAGGACGATACTAGGCTATTGGCCTGGAGGTCCTTATAAGCCTAGCCAAGAATTTCATCCATGTTCCCCAAAGTCAGCACCAGTTTCCCCTGTCCCACAGGGACACAGGTGGGAGCCCAGGGGTGTATTTTCTGTTTTGCATTCAGTTGTCCAGGGTCCTCTTAAAGAGGGCTAGTGAGGTACTCTGCCTGACATGGAAAGGGAGTCTATGCTACAGATGGGGGAGTCTTTGGGACACAAATCCGTCCCACTAACAAGCTCTATTAATGTCACAGACCAGGTTTAGACCTTGTGTTTGAGTTGCATGAGTGGAGTTTGACTTACAGATATGCAGCAACTCCATCAAGGCTGGGTCTGAGATGACCTTGTATGCCAGACACATCACCTTTTGGCAGTCTGTATGAGACTATCTGTACAGAATAGGTGTTTGAGACCCTGGGTTTCCCTGGCCAGGAACCTCTGTGATCTCTCCAGCTGCTGCATGTGCTTAGCAAGGTACATGCTGAAGGGCCACTTTATTTGATAATGGGTCTGATTAGGGAAGAGTATAGGGATGATATAACCTGGGTGGCCACAGTGGTGCAGCAGTTAGCATTGCCACCTCACAGCAAGAGGTTCTCCAGTTCGATTCCCGGCTGGGGTGCCTTCTGTGCAGAGTCTACATGGCCTCCCTATGGTCACGTGGGTTTTCTCCAGGTGCTCCGGTTTCCTCCCACATCCCAAAGACATGCTGTAGGTGGATTGGACACTCCAAATTGGCCTTAGGTGTGTGTGTGTGTGTGTGTGTGTGTGTGTGTGTGTGTGTGTGTGTGTGTGTGTGTGTGTGTGTGTGTGTGTGTGCGTGTGTGTGTGTGTGTGTGTGTGTGTGCCTTCTGTGGAAGGTTGGGCACTGAGCTGGCACCTCGGCACTGTAAAACTCCACCTTGGCACTGTAAAACTCCACTGACAATGATGAGCGGACAGGTGATCTGCTGTGGCGACCCCTAACCGGGAAAAAGCCGAAAGAAGAAGAAGAAGAAGAATAGGGATGATATAACCTCCTTATTCCTGGATGAAATACCCTTACATATGAGTTGGGCCATGTAGAAAGCCTTCCATATAATGGAGGCGACAAGGTGGTCAAAAGTCAGTTTGCTATCAACCTGGGTACCCATGTCCCTCACAACTGATTGCATGCTTAGCACATTGTCATTAATGTGATAGTTAGTGGGGGTTCCGATTTCTCCAAAGGGGATAATTATGCATTTCTTGGCATTCAGTTTGAGGCCATGCTTTTGGCACCAGTCATTAGTAAGCGTAAGGCCCTCTTGGAGGATGTTCACATCACTAGGACAATTTAAGACAGCACCCAGCTTGCAGTCATCTGCAAACTTGATCAGCCAGAGACCACTGGTTTTGGCTTGTACCTCATAAAAGTATATCCCAAACAGTAGAAGTCCCAAGACCAATCCTTGGGGTATGCCGTGCATTACAGGTCTACTACTAGAGGTGGCTTCCCCTACTTTGACTGAGTGGGTTCTATCAGTGAGCCAGTTAACTACATATGTGGTAACATACAGGTTGATGCCTAGTTGAGAGAGTTTATCTATTATGCTTTCACAGTGAATAGTGTTGAATATTTTAGCTAGGTTAAGGTAGGCAGTGTGCACCATCTTCCCCTCATCCATGGCTTTGGTGACTGTTTCAAAGAAGTTGACCATGTTAACAGGCATAATCTCCCTTTGACAAAACCAAACTGTGTGGGGTCAAGCGTTTGGAGGTTGCCAATGTTCTTCTTTATAATATCCATGATAATGTGTTCTATCCCTTACAGATCAGGCAATTAGGCTGATGGGCCTATAATTGCCTTGGTCAGTGGACTCTCCACCTTTGTGTAGAGGGATGACAGTGGCTGTCCTCTATTTGACTGGGATGAAGCCGGTGTTCAGGCTTTGGTTGAATAGGGTGCCTAATGCTGCCAAGAGCTCATGCCTGAGTTCATGTAGGACACAGCCAGGGATGTTGTCATGTTCCATGGAGGCTGTATTTTTAGCCTTTGAGAGGGCATTAAAGACCTGTTTCCTGGTGATGAGGGGAAGGTGGGCAGGTGCTGGGAATGTCCAGGTTTACTGAATTTTGGGGACGGGGGGGTGATGTTTTTACTGAACCTGTCTCCAGCAGGTTAGCTATATCTACAATATTTGTGTATGTGGTATTCTTGATCATCAGTTCAGAGCATATTTGGGTGTTACCTTTGAGATTGCGAACATATGTGAAGAAGGTCTTCTGATTGTCCTTAGTGGATGTGGCCAATTTGGACTCAAAGTTAGCCTTAGAGGATTTCACCAGTGACCTTATTTGCTTGTTCAGACAAAGGAGAGATTGCTTCCAACTTGGCACCTGGTCCTTCTGGTCCTGGGCAACAATTTTTTTTCTTTTATTATAGAGTCTGTTTATTGCTGCTGTCCACCAGACAGGCTTACTCTTCCTTGAGGAAGATGACTTGGTCCTGTCAGGTATTGCTGAGTCCATGCAGCTATGTAGTTGCTAATATAGTTTTTTGCTGTAGGCTTGGACGTCAGTGCTAGTTCCAGCTGAAGGATGGTGGCTGTGAAGCTGCTTATACCTGCTCTTAGGAGGTTGTAGTCAGCTTTGGAAAAGTTTTTTGTTTGACCCTGGCAAGGGAGGGAGATCAGGGGACATGGTGACTTCAAAAGTTATTGCTTTTTGGTTGGATCTTACTAAGGAGGATGACACTGTAGGGGTGCTACAGTGGCTACTCATGCTGGTTTGTACCAGTTCCAGGATGTTTTCACCTCTTGTGGGGGTGTCAACCAGCTGATCCAAAGCATTGGCATTGATGAAGTCAAGGAATCTCTGGGCATTCATGTTTGGGCTAGAATAGGTCTTCCACTCTGTGGTTGAGTAGTTAAATTTGCCCAGGATCAGGGTAGAGGGTTGAATCTTGATGGATTCAAGTAAGTCCAGTTATGTGGAGTGGGTGTCCAAAGTCATGGTTGGTGGTCTGTAGCTAGCTATGATTTGAATAAGTGTTTTGTCAACAGTTAACTGCACCTGGAGTGTCTCCTGTGCATCACACTGTTTGACCAGTCTGGAGGTATGTATGTCTTTGATAAATATTGAAACGCCACCTCCTTTGGCGTTATAGCCCTCCATTTGGGGTCTGAATTTATGGTAGGATGAGTAACTTGGTAAGGCTGGGGTACTCCCTGCAGCTCTGAACCAGGTTTCAGTGACTGCACAAATGTCAGCATCTTCCAGGGTGAGGAATGCTTACAATGAGTGCAGTTTCACATTAAGACTCCGAGCGTTTAACAGCATGACCTTTAAATTTCATTTAGAAGAATTTTTCACATTGGGAAGGAAATCAATGTCCAAAGTGTGCTGTGATTCTTATTTGTAACCCTACAACACACAACTTCAGTCCATCATACACACCCAGGTATAACTACTGCCACACAGTTTGCAACACATCATACCAAACAAGTGCATAGCTACATAATGAAGCAAATGAAGATACCATAATGAAGCTAAATCTTTGTAAATAATTGTTCTGTGCTGCTAAGTATATAAATGTCAAATTTTGTGTTTGAGCTTTTCTCTCCGGGCTGCCACTGAAAATGGGCCTCTTTTTGCATGGTGTGACAGGAACAATCTGGACCTGAATGTTAATAAGACCAAAGAAATTATTATGGACTTCAGGAGAAAGGCAACAGTTCACCAACCACTCACTATCAAAGGGAAGGTAGTAGAGAAAGTCAAAACAACCAAATTCCTAGACCTTTGCATCTCAGATGACATCTCCTGGACTGTTAATTCCAACCATATAGTCAAGAAGGCTCAACAGAGGCTTCACCTCCTGAGAAAGCTGAAAAAGGCCAGGCTCCCACTGTCTGCTCTTACCACTTTTTACAGGGGAGCTATCAAGAGCATCCTCACCAGCGACTTTATAGCATGGTTCAGCAACTGCACAGTTGTTGAGAAGAAGAAATTACAGAGGGTGGTGAGGTTGGCTGAGAAAAATCTTGGGCACAAATCTCCCTTTGTTCAGGAGCTTTTCTTTACAAGAGCAAGAAGGAGAACATACAAAACCTCCCTCATACAGTACATCGATGACTCTACTTTTATCTCTTGTGCTGACATCTCTAAACTTCTTTCTGTTACCCAAAACCCCTTCTCATCCATGGAAAAAATGGCTCACAGAGCATCAATTCATACTCAACCCCCCAAAAAACTAAGATCCTACTATTTCTCCCCAAAACTTTCCACCACCTCAAATGCACCTTTACTATTTCTTCACTAGCTAGCACCCTAATCAAAGCTGAGCCTCACACTAAGTTACTGGGTACAGTAATTGATGACCAACTCAAATTCAACATCCATATCCAACACTGTATCAAAAAAACTAACATGAAACTGGGTCTTCTCTACAGGAATAAAAAAATATCTTGCTCCCAACTCCAAACCCACCCTTGTACAACTGTCTCCTTCCATGCCTCCCCTATCCTAACTCACCTCCAGTCAAACCTTCTCTCCAAACCTGAACAAACTTATAATAACATAGCTAGATTCGCTACTAACCAACCTTATAAATCCCATCATTGCCTTGCCCTGAAAAAGCTTTCAGCTGACACACTTACTACTCAACAAACTGCTAGCCTCCCCATCACATTCTACCTTAGTATCCCCTTATACCCCAACCCGGTCTCTTTATAGCTCTGATCAGCTCCTTCTAAACATCTATAAATGCAACAAAACTTATGGTAAACTCCTCTGTAAACACTCTGTGCCCCTTGTGTGGAATAGGCTACCACCTCACATTCACAGCATCTCTAGTTCCAGTTGCTTTAAAAGTGAGGTCAAGCACTACTTTCTGAACTCAAAAGCCTGTCCTTGCCCAAATCCTCCATAATCTGCATTTTCCTTACTTTTTCTTTTCACTACCTGTCTACATCTAATAGTTCAACGACAAATCTGCTCAATAGACAATACTACATTATGCTACTTAGGAAATATGTGTCATTATTGTAAATACTTAAATGTGCTAGTTGTATTGACTTCACTTTGTTTTATTTTTATTACAGTTATTTGTTTCACCTAATTACTGCATATGTAATTTTTGTTTATGTTATATTGCTGCATTGTTTTTCTTGGGTTTTGTATACTGTCTATTATCATTTTATGTTTGTATTGCTGGAGCTTTTCTCCTCAGATCTCCACGGAAAAAGGGCCATTGGCTCAGATGGACTAACCTGGTTAACAAATGTCAGATAAATAAATAAAATAAAAAGTATTAGCTGTTTCTACCCATCCGGCTCACAACTGGTTCTCACAACTTGTGTCTGGAAGGAGTTACCAATTTCTGCTGTAGGACTACCAGATTCAGGAACAGTTTGTATCCTACAGCTGTGTGGCTTATTAACTCAGACACCAACCATAATACCTGATACATCGAAGCCTCTTTTTTTATTTAATCCTGCTGCTCTGAGCAATTACCACCAGTATTACTGTTGCACAATTATGATGGCTATACTGAGTCACATCTAAGGTTAACATGTGCAATACAGTAACTAAACAGCTGTTATTAACTAGCCTCTCTTTATTCTCTATCTTAACGGTGAAGGGGGTTGGTGGTGGGTATTTATTTTTTATTTATTATTTATTATTGGATAATGGGTATTGAGTGTGTTTATGTAATGTGAACTCCCTCTTGCATGTCATATGTGTTATTTTCTTTCTTATGTTATTCTCTGATACCGCTGTATCTATATTATTTACACTGCATTTCTCTCATGAGCTGACATTTGTAATTTTGTTTAGGCTGCACTTGTGAGGTCGTAAATGACAATATAGTTTCTTTGAATCTTTTAGCCCAGTGGACCATCTCGGTACCCAAATGTCAACAAATAAATCAATAAATGTATTTCTGCATTTTACTATGGCTTATATACATCCCCCACCCTGTTTGTCACCTTTCCATTGCCCATGTTGTAGGCTGAGCTGTATGTGTACCTCAGCTTTTTGTAATGTTTATTTCCGAAGTTTATCTGTCATGTCTTGTGATATTTGTTAAATGTGTATACATACTGTGTTGGCCTCCTCCTCGTCCTCCTCTTTCTCCGGTCTTTATCTTTTCTTCTAGTCTCAAAAAAAAGAAAGAAAATAGGGTCTATTCCCACAAAAAAAAAAAAAAAAATATTGCCCTTGCCCCTCTGACTGCCCATGAGATTTTCCTATTCCAATGTACCTCTTGTGTATCCCTCTTCTTCACCCATACCCCACCTCTGCTTTTCAATTTCCCTATTCTCTTGGGTGTGTGCATTACCTGTGTTCCCCACACATGTCCTGCATCCATTGTTAGCTACTGTTAGCTGTGGCAATGTGGCCAAGATTGCCGTTTGTCTTTATTAATTTTTTATAAGAAATTTTACAGATTCTGTTGGAATCATTAAGTGCAAGCAAATATATTTTACTACTAAATGACTTATGGTGATATTCTGTAGTTGTGTGTAAGCTTACTGGAGAGATTGTTGTAGATGTCTATTTACAAATGTCAGGCAGTTTACATTGGGATAGTAGAATTTCTGTAATTTTCTTAATGTTCATCATGCTTTATGAGACAGTTTTTGTGACTTATGGAGTGGCTGTGACTGATGTGTGTTGCTGTCCAATTCTGTTATGCGCGGAGATATGCAAAGTTCACCGAGGCAGTTTTACACATTACAGGCTTAAGGAATCCAGCCCTATAAGTCAAGCAGTATTCTGGATGACCAACATCCAGACAGTTTCTAATTAAACAACTGAAATATTGCTTTTCTCCTAGCCTATGAAGATTTCAAAATGAATTACCTCATAATACCACAAAGGTTACTATATTCTAACTACGTAACTAAATCATGGAACTCCACCCCCAGAACATACTAAATGCAGAAAAACCTAGCACACTACAAAAAACTGCTAAAGTCCCACCTAAATGACAACTGGTTATGCTTCTGCTCCTCACTAGGCTGAACCCATTTCTCCCTTCCTCACCCTCTCTCTTCCTATGATCCACTTTCACTATATCTCTATGGTTACTGGATACCTTACTTACTCCCATCCTCACCCTCTCTCTCCCTACTCCCCACTTTCACTATATCTCTGTGCTTAGTGAATACCTTACTTACTCCCATCTTCACCCTCTCCTCCCTACTCCCCACTTTCACTGTATCTCTGTGCTTACTGAACACCTTACTTACTCCCATCCTCACCCTCTCCTCCCTACTCCCCACTTTCACTATATCTCTGTGCTTACTGAAAACCTTACTTACTCCCATCCTCACCCTCTCTCCCTACTCCCAACTTTCACTGTATCTCTGTGCTTACTGAACACCTTACTTACTCCCATCCTCACCCTCTCTCTCCCTACTCCCCACTTTCACTATATCTCTGTGCTTACTGAATACCTTACTTACTCCCATCCTCACCCTCTCTCTCCCTACTCCCCACTTTCACTATATCTCTGTGCTTACTGAATACCTTACTTACTCCCCTCCTCACCCTCTCTCCCTACTCCCCACTTTCACTATATCTCTATGCTTACTGAATACCTTACTTACTCCCATCCTCACCCTCTCTCCTACTCCCCACTTTCACTATATCTCTATGCTTACTGAATACCTTACTTACTCCCATCCTCACCCTCTCTCCCTACTCCCCACTTTCACTATATCTCTGTGCTTACTGAACACCTTACTTACTCCCATCCTCACCCTCTCTCCCTACTCCCCACTTTCACTATATCTCTATGCTTACTGAATACCTTACTTACTCCCCTCCTCACCCTCTCTCCCCTACTCTCCACTTTCACTATATCTCTATGCTTACTGAATACCTTACTTACTCCCATCCTCACCCTCTCTCCCTACTCCCCACTTTCACTATATCTCTGTGCTTACTGAACACCTTACTTACTCCCATCCTCACCCTCTCTCCCTACTCCCCACTTTCACTATATCTCTGTGCTTACTGAATACCTTACTCCCATCCTCACCTCTCCCTACTCCCCACTTTCACTATATCTCTGTGCTTACTGAAAACCTTACTTACTCCCATCCTCACCCTCTCTCCCTACTCCCCACTTTCACAATATCTCTATGCTTACTGAATACCTTACTTACTCCCATCCTCACCCTCTCTCCCTACTCCCCACTTTCACTATATCTCTGTGCTTACTGAACACCTTACTTACTCCCATCCTCACCCTCTCTCCCTACTCCCCACTTTCACTGCATCTCTATGCTTACTGAATACCTTACTTACTCCCATCCTCACTCTCTCTCTCCCTACTCCCAACTTTCACTATATCTCTGTGCTTACTGAACACCTTACTTACTCCCATCCTCACCCTCTCCCCCTACTCTCCACTTTCACTGTATATTTATGCTTACTGAATACCTTACTTACTCCCATCCTCACCCTCTCCCCCTACTCTCCACTTTCACTGTATCTCTGTGCTTACTGAATACCTTACTTACTCCCCTCCTCACCCTCTCTCCCTACTCCCCACTTTCACTGTATCTCTGTCACTATATCTCTGTGCTTACTGAATACCTTACTTACCCCCATCCTCATCCTCTCTCCCTACTCCCCACTTTCACTATATCTCTGTGCTTACTGAATACCTTACTTACTCCCATCCTCACCCTCTCTCTCCCTACTCCCCACTTTCACTGCATCTCTATGCTTACTGAACACCTTACTTACTCCCATCCTCACCCTCTCCCTACTCTCCACTTTCACTATATCTCTATGCTTACTGAATACCTTACTTACTCCCCTCCTCACCCTCTCTCCCTACTCCCCACTTTCAGTATATCTCTATGCTTACTGAATACCTTACTTACTCCCCTCCTCACCCTCTCTCCCTACTCCCCACTTTCAGTATATCTCTATGCTTACTGAATACCTTACTTACTCCCTTCCTCACCCTCTCTCCCCTACTCTCCACTTTCACAATATCTCTATGCTTACTGAATACCTTACTTACTCCCACCCACCCTCTCTCCCTCTCCCTCTTTCACACCTTACTTACTCCCATCCTCACCCTCTCTCCCTACTCCCCACTTTCACTATATCTCTGTGCTTACTGAACACCTTACTTACTCCCATCCTCACCCTCTCTCCCTACTCCCCACTTTCACTGCATCTCTATGCTTACTGAATACCTTACTTACTCCCATCCTCACCCTCTCTCTCCCTACTCCCAACTTTCACTATATCTCTGTGCTTACTGAATACCTTACTTACTCCCATCTTCACCCTCTCTCCCTACTCCCCACTTTCACTATATCTCTACGTCACTGAATACCTTACTTACTCCCCTCCTCACCCTCTCTCCCTACTCCCCTCCCATCCTCACCCTCTCTCCCTACTCCCCACTTTCAGTATATCTCTATGCTTACTGAATACCTTACTTACTCCCCTCCTCACCCTCTCTCCCTACTCCCCACTTTCACTATATCTCTGTGCTTACTGAATACCTTACTTACTCCCATCCTCACCCTCTCTCCCTACTCTCCACTTTCACTATATCTCTGTGCTTACTGAATACCTTACTTACTCCCATCCTCACCCTCTCTCCCTACTCCCCACTTTCAGTATATCTCTATGCTTACTGAATACCTTACTTACTCCCCCCTACTCCCCACTTTCCTCACCCTCTCTCCCTACTCCCCACTTTCAGTATATCTCTATGCTTACTGAATACCTTACTTACTCCCATCCTCACCCTCTCTCCCTACTCCCCACTTTCACTATATCTCTGTGCTTACTGAATACCTTACTTACTCCCATCCTCACCCTCTCTCCCTACTCCCCACTTTCACTATATCTCTGTGCTTACTGAATACCTTACTTACTCCCATCCTCACCCTCTCTCCCTACTCCCCACTTTCACTATATCTCTGTGCTTACTGAATACCTTACTTACTCCCATCCTCACCCTCTCTCCCTACTCTCCACTTTCACTATATCTCTGTGCTTACTGAATACCTTACTTACTCCCCTCCTCACCCTCTCTCCCTACTCCCCACTTTCAGTATATCTCTATGCTTACTGAATACCTTACTTACTCCCATCCTCACCCTCTCTCCCTACTCCCCACTTTCACTGCATCTCTATGCTTACTGAACACCTTACTTACTCCCATCCTCACCCTCTCTCCCTACTCCCCACTTTCACTATATCTCTGTGCTTACTGAATACCTTACTTACTCCCATCCTCACCCTCTCTCTCCCTACTCTCCACTTTCACTATATCTCTATGCTTACTGAATACCTTACTTACTCCCATCCTCACCCTCTCTCTCCCTATTCCCCACTTTCACTATATCTCTGTGCTTACTGAATACCTTACTTACTCCCCTCCTCACCCTCTCTCCCTACTCCCCACTTTCACTATATCTCTATGCTTACTGAATACCTTACTTACTCCCATCCTCACCCTCTCTCTTCCTATTCTCCACTTTCACTATATCTCTGTGCTTACTGAATACCTTACTTACTCCCATCCTCACCCTCTCTCTCCCTACTCCCCACTTTCACTATATCTCTGTGCTTACTGAATACCTTACTTACTCCCATCCTCATCCTCTCTCCCTACTTCCCACTTTCACTATATCTCTGTGCTTACTGAATACCTTACTTACTCTCATCCTCACCCTCTCCTCCCTACTCCCCACTTTCACTGTATCTCTGTGCTTACTGAATACCTTACTTACTCCCATCCTCACCCTCTCTCCTCCTATTCTCCACTTTCTCTATATCTCTGTGCTTACTGAATACCTTACTTACTCCCATCCTCACCCTCTCTCTCCGTACTCCCCACTTTCACTGTATCTCTGTGCTTACTGAATACCTTACTTACTCCCATCCTCACCCTCTCTCTTCCTATTCTCCACTTTCACTATATCTCTGTGCTTACTGAATACCTTACTTACTCCCATCATCACCCTCTCTCCCTACTCCCCACTTTCACTGTATCTCTATGCTTACTGAATACCTTACTTACTCCCATCATCACCCTCTCTCTCACTACTCCCTACTGTCACTGTATCTCTATGCTTACTGAATACCTTACTTGCTCCCATCCTCACCCTCTCTCCCCTATTCTCCACTTTCACTATATCTCTGTGCTTACTGAATACCTTACTTACTCCCATCCTCACCCTCTCTCTCCCTACTCCCCACTTTCACTGTATCTCTATTCTTACTGAATACCTTACTTACTCCCTTCCTCATCCTCTCTCCCCTACTCTCCAGTTTCGATATATCTCTATTTGCTAACTGATCCTATGTGATTATAAGCATAACAACATTAAGCAATACAATTTTCAGTACCAAACAGGTACAGTTGACACACTACTCCATTGATCTCTGAGACACTACTCTTCAGAATGACTCATTGTTACTAAGTGTAACTGCCAAAACATGTGTTATTAAGTGATCCTGTTAAAGCTATGTGTTACTATGCAAATTATTACTATTATTTCTCTGATTGTTTCACTGTTGTTTACAGTAAAATACTGACAGTTATGTGGAGCTTTTCTCCCCATGCCTCTGCTGATAATGGGTAAACTTGCCCAGTCGGACTTCCCCGGTAAACAAATGTTAAATAAAATAAACAAACTATAGCACCACTTGTCAGTCATGAATATAGTGGGACCTCCATGACTATCCACTACATTGTTTAATATTCATTGGTTTTCTGTTCTTTGCTATCCAAAAAGAGTTTTATTTTTCAAGGTCATTGCAGATTGTTGATTTAGTTATTTATTTATTTATTAAAAATGTAAAAAGGTTTCTTTACTTTAAAATTAATACATTAATAAAATAAATTAAACCTTTGCTTCTGCTGCATATGCTCAGATGGCATCAGCTGCTAATATAAAGAAGTAAATGCTCATAGTGTCATTTAATGTTTTACTTTAGTTTTAATACAAAAATAATTATTCCAAGATGAATATTATATTCAGCAAGAGCTGTCTGAGATGGGTTAGCAGTACTGTACATAAAAGTTTCTTAAATAAAATTTATTGTAGCTATTGAATAGTTGGCCATGGGCCCCATAGCTTCTCAAATCGTCCCCTATAATAATGCAGCAGTGCTCACAACTCACACTGTGTGGGTTCTGTCTTTCTGACAGTTTATCATCCATCTTTCCACATACAGGTTAATTTTTAAAGCATTTATCTTTTGTATGATGACAACATTGAGAATAGTGTCAAAGGTCTTGGCCAGGTCAAGATACTCACAGTATGGTCACTATCTACAATTTCTATAACCCTTTAGAACACATTTACTAGATTAAATAGACACAATCTACCTTCCACAAAGAAAATCTTTTTTTGGGGGGAGGGGGGATCAAGCCTAACAAAATGTATGAGGTCAGTCTGAATGACTGATTGAGTGATTGCATTTTTTTTTTTTTGCCTGAGCGGGTCCTATTTCCATGAGGCACATAAGGTTTCATTTCAGTATTGACTTGGGAGACGTAGAGATAACAATTATGATGCTTCTCTACATTTTTACCAGCAATGTTCATGGTATTTTTAACATCCAGATGAGCTACCATCACCTCAGGCAGATGGCTCTCAGATTACTATATTATTCTTGTCAATTCCCTTTTAATATCACATTTTTTGCTATGCCAACTTTCCTCAAACATATGCATAAGTTAATTTTGTTGCATATGCAGCTTTTTCCTGGGCAAACCCTAAGTCACTTTTTTGCCTATTTTCTGCAATACCTCTTCCTTGTTTTTGTTTTATTAGAAATGAGATTACTGCTATACAGAAGGATAATATTTTCCTGTTTGTACCACTCATGCCTTTATTCTACATCTCATTACCTTGTTGACTTTTCTTGCTGTCTGCTGACATTGCATGCTTACCTTTAGCTCATTAGAAATGGCTCCCAAGGATCACATCTTTGTTACCATGACTACTTCCTTTTGATGTGGGTCTTACCCCTGTACCTCCATCTTAATAAATCCATTCCCTTCAGTCCTGGATACACAAGCAACATACCAAGACCCTACTGCCCCCAACAGTTATCATTTGCATATCAGTTATGCACTGTCTCTCTATTTTCTCCACCCCTCTCCAAAGGCACACTGGAGTCCCATAAATACCAAAGAGTACACATGTAGTTGTCTTTGAAAGGCATATCATTGAAGGTATGCATGTCTTCCACATGCATCTGTACAATCATGCAGACTTACATATTAGGCTTGCAATCATGCTCCCCAGATATTAGGTTCAACAGGTCATTCTGTGGGTTTTCTAGTAGCAGCTTTATATTATATACCTTCATGTACACACCCCCAACACACACACACACACACACACACACACACACACACACACACACACACACACACACACACACACACACACACACACACACACAACACACACATATTCATTCAAGAAAAACACTTATTGAGAGCACAACATTGTCTGGTCCTACACACTGCCGCAGTAAATCAGGTATGCGAGCTATGCACATTTTCAGCATGAAGACGAGTTGAAAGGTAAAGAAGGCATATGTTATTTTCCTGTTTAAAGATATCAGACAGCTTGAATAACCACACCCTGTGCTGACAGTAATGATCTAGATCACATCCTGCTGACTAAGCATTATGCATCTCAAACTCACCTGTCTTAGAATGCAGTTTTCTAAATATGGTATGTTTTATTCTGAATAAATATAGCAGCAAAAAATTAAGAACAACATTTGAATATGTTGTTTCCCAAACAGAACTGTATTCAAAACACTGCAATCAGGGAAGGGAAGGGTAGGACATCATGTTACTTACCATTTATAAAGCTGGGTGGGTCACTGAATTCACTCATTATGTTTAGAAGGTACAGTATTACACAGATTCATTATTTGTACTGCCAGCATTTATATCAGTAGACCGTGGTTAAATATTAATGATGCAAGCCTGTCATTGGATTAGGACACATTCTGAAGTACTATGTAAAACAAACACTGATTGGTACTTGGAAATTTGTAGATGTGGTAAGCATTTCTGAATACTCCATTCCCCCTTAAGAGTTCAGTGTGACCTTTTTTTTTTTTCTGAATCCCAAAAGTCCAAAAGTCCAATGAATAAGGATAAAGTTATTTTACTGGGGTTTTCTTCTCTCACTGTTTATTTAAAATCAGTTTAAAAACAGTACTTATGACTCCACTTGGATATATTCATAAACCTAGCCTATTGCTCCAACTTCTTCCCAGTGTAACAGTGTTGGGATATTACTGTCTTTTATTGCAATCGATGTATTTTATTTTTATTTTTTACATATATACCAGGGTTGAGCACTAATCTCCAAGGAAATTTTACAGACTCAGCCCCCAGACGTGCTACCTGGTTAAATGGCTTGCTCAGATTCACACAGGTAGACAACTGAGGTGAGAAAATTATACCCTAGATTACAGAGGCACAGGAAACAGCTCATTAACAACTCCTTAATCCTTTGTTCCAACTGCCATACAAATGCAGTATTTAGATGATTATTAGTAAAATATTCAAATCTCAAAACTGCCATCATTGAGATGTTAATTGTAATTGTTCAGCTTGGTTTAAAACATAATACATTTTATTTCAACAATAAGTACAATTTATTAGCCCAGAGCAGCAATTGGAAGCCCAGTAACCTCACTATATCCATGCTTTTACTTGACTTGTACAGTAGATGAAGATTTATTGCAGATGAATGAATTTAAGAAATTAATAAAATTATTTTCGTGCTTTATGCATGACTTATCTGGGGATTCAGAAATGTCACATCCATGATCACAGCCAACATGACTCTGGTGCTCTTTAATAATGTATGTGGCCAGGTAAGAGTTCACAGCAAACAGCTGTTTATTGCAGCTGGTTCAACATGACCTTCCAGCAGGTACCTACTGTGGCCACAATAAAGTAAGAACAGTAGTAGTACTTATCTAGTGTGCACAAGCTTTATGGGTGGTTGTCATGAACCCCATGCACATAGTTGGTTATAATATTTGTATGCTGATCACTTTTTTACCCATGGATATGAATATTGAAAGAAAATCCTTGTGGAAGGAAGTCAGGGAAATAGGCTAAAGTAAAAGGTAGGCCCACTGAAAAAAACGTATGCCATAGACAAGATTGCAAAGGGAGGTGGTAACACAATCAAGAATGTTGAAGACAATGGAGAAGGAAGTAGGAGACACGCAAACACACAGATATCAGCCTCAAGCAACTAAAGTTAAAAAGGTAAAAAAAAAAAACATATGATAGGTGGGATACAGAAAGCTAACAAGATATATCAACCAAAAGCAGTTATGACATTAGCAGAAACTAATCACTGTACCTGCAGTGTAATGCAAATATCATAAAAAAATCACCCATACAACCCTGTGGGGAGTTGAACCCACATCCCTCCTCACTTACACTTTACAAAGCACTCAGTTTAGAAGGGAAGCCAAGGAAGCAGTCAAATCAAAGATGTCAGTGAAATACATAGCAGGTGATTATTACACATTTGCAGAACGGAAGCAAAAAGGACAAAAAAAAGTAATTCAACCCTGAAAGAACTTAAAGCCTTCAACATCTTCACTTCTACTCTACAAAATGCTTCATTTGCAAATTGAGTCATGGAAGGAGTCCTGGTGAAAGTGTCAGATAAGTACATACGTAGCAGATGGAGGGACTTGAGCCCTCAAAACTTCTTCACGTGTACTTTGCAAAGTATTCCATTAACAAGCTTAGCCATGGAAGCAGTCACATTGAACATGTCAGTGAAACACACAGTAAGTGATTGTAACACATATTTGCAGTATGGAAGCATACAAGACACAAAAACATTTAACCTTGAGAAGACATGAATCCTCAATCTTTATTTACACCCTACCAAGGGCTTCATTTAGAAGATGAGCCTTGGAAGGTGTGAGCTTTACTTTGTTTTGTAGTTGCACACTCCCACCCAACAACACTCAGCTCATTTGCTTGACTGATGGCAGTTACAGCCATTATATATAGAAGATAAATATGATTGTACTTAATTGTTGCAGTGGCAGGACTTGGTTGAAAATGGTCGTCAATGGAGTTTATCGCTATCAGTCACACACAGTAAAATCACAAAACATGAGAGTTTTGGAAGTCTTATATGGGCATGTTTGGGATGCATTAGTCTGTTTTGTGACCAGATTGTTCTGTATTCTCACTTCAACTGTCTATGAGGGCACTTTCTATATATTACAAATATGCAGGAACTGCATGGCTGTGTATTGTGCATATGTTTTCTCTTGTGGTTGATTACCATGACATGCTGCAGACAGGAATATTGATAATGTTCCCTTCTACCTTCAGATAAAAAAACAATCAAGGGTGGGTGTTATTTTGTCTAAACATATAGCAAGACATTGCTGTGTCTGGCTTGCATCTGTCATCTTGCAGCAAGGATGCTGGTCCCTAATCACCAACTGAGTGTAACATACCCATCATTCTTTATATGGCATATAGCCTGAATGCAGAAGTGAATATGTGATGTATGTACCTAAACAAGTGTATAAGAAAGTCTTCTGTTGGCTAGCTAATTTTATAACAAGCATATATACTCTGAACATTACCATCTTTGTTTTGCTGTGCTCACCTGTAACTTTTTAATTTCATTCATATGCTTTAGGCTAGGACATTTAGTACCCCCGTACTAGGCAAAAGGTTGTTACCTTAAAAGACTAATCTGTGGACCATAGCTGTCATGGCATTATGCCTAGCTATACCCATATCTTGCACTTGGAGATATATCAGAATTTGCACACCCTGCCCCTTCTCACATTGACTGGTTGTAGAACCCAGAGTCATCATTGTTAGCATCCAAATGTGATCATATAATGCATAGGACATTTAGTGTAGTATGCAAGGTGATACGATTGGTTACAATGCATGCAGAATGGGATGAGGAGAAGTTCCTTTTACCTTATTGATGACTGGTAGTAAGGTTCAACCACAGGTACTGCATTCTCATCATGAGAACTACATGAAGAACACAAACAAGGAAGGACAGTTCTTGTTTTAAAGAAAAGACAACAAAGATGCATTTTAAAAAGTTACATACTTTTGTTCTTAGCTGGAATAGGATAAAAAAAAGAGGTCACAGAAGACAACCAGATCTGGAAATGAAAGAACTTTGAAGGACGTGATCCTTAATACAAAAATAATACTACATTTATGGAGAGTAAGCCAAGGTAAATAATTTGTCTTTAACTGCTATTGTCTATGTTTTTAACATGCCCTATGCTTGACCTATGCCGAGGCCAGGCACTTTGAAATAAAATAATAATAATTTATAATACCATGGGAAATGTATACACTGTCTGATTATGTAGCATCACTGTAATGAATGAGATGAAAAGCCCTCTGCACTAACTTAAATAACTTTTCTGCACCTGTGGCTTGTATGCTTCTTTGGGGACTGTTCTGAACTGCTTTACTTTATGTTAACACCATAACAATTCACCATGGGAATCACTCTTCTTTGACAAGGAGAGTATTATGACAGATGTTTGAAAGAAGAAACAGAAGGTGACAAACCCATTTCAAGTTTCAGGTTTATTGTTCTTCTCCTGAACTTTTACTGTTAAATATTTATATAGAATATAAGAAAACACCATTATAAGAAGTGTATTAACAGATCTGGCACTTGCAGTTTAAGCTCATTGCTGAACTTCATTAATAATATACAATGAGTAATATAACGGGTGCATTTATGACCCTTTTCAGCCACAAACTGGGCCACAAAGGCAAGGGTAAATACCGTATATCTGGCCACTTTATAACTGCCAATCAACTAGCTTGTTTTCTAAACTAGGAGCACAAAAGACTTCCCAGAGAAAACAAGCAGACATTGTAAGATGATACAAGATCAATCAACACAGACAGTGAGCAGAGGTCATTACTGAAACCAATATCCTGGAGCTATGAGGCAGAGATCTTAACCACAAAGTCACCATGGTGTTCACCACCAGCTGTTATTATCTCAGCAATATAAGTGGACTTCCAATGCTATTAAACTAGTTTCTTGTCAGAGACAATGCTAAAGAAATTGAGTTTGAATGATATAGTTACACAGTTTAATGTAAAATTAAATCTAAAGAGTTTGGGTTTGAGCCATGCTCCATTTGAACTGTAACCTGCAATCCTTTGATGCCAGCAGTAAATAAAGTTTTCATCAAGCTTTGACTATGCAATTCCTATGAGGATGAGAAAAACTGAGTATTGTCTCTCCTATCACAGTAGTAACCCGTGTCTCAGGATAAACTGGGGTGACAGACATTTACATCTAGCCAAAAACATAATTTTGACAAATGGCTCACTGGGTAAAGAAACCTGCAGGTGATTCACTAAAGTGTACTGAAACTAGTATTCACAGATAAAGGACAAATGGATGGGTGGAATGTAATATATAAACCTCTGGTTACGTAGAAAAAAGAAGATGTGACTCTATACTAGATACGGCACTCATTCTTTTGCACTTCCACAACTAGGAATTACAGGAAGAGTGAGAAAAAGTAAACAAAATAAAAGTTATTGCTGACTAAATTAGGTACATTTACTACTGTATTCTATTCAGTAACAATAACCAGGAAGATCTGCCAAACACAGGGGATTGTAGTACCCAGTTCTTGGTCATGCCAGAAATGGACAGCCAGGCAGTCATACCATACATTTTTACAAGTACATTTAGCTGATCAACAAGCCTGAACCAATTATCAGCCGAAAGAGCTAGCTGCACTGTCAGGGAAGGATAAAGGCCAAACTATAGCCCAGGTGACCTGAATATGACTAGTGGTTCAGGCACCAACTGGAGCTGGTAGGGGAAGGGAGGAGTGTTGCAGCATTGCTGGCTCACCTCTATTGGGGTGGTGGTGACAGCACATGCCTGAGGTACAGAGCCTCATGGTAGAGTCCTAAGTAGAGATCAGAGACCATATCAAAGCACTGGTTTCTAGGGGAAGACCAGTCATGAGGGATTATGTCACTTGTGGAGAGCAGAGACTTGTCCTTGTTGTGGGTGGAGTGAGTGGCATGTTCAGATCATGTTGTACCCTGAAGCATGAGGTTAGAGCTAAATAAGAAAACCACCAAATGCTGCCTAAATGGAAGCTTCTCTTGACCAGCTATCATCCCAGGTGAAAAGCAAAATGAATGGGCCAGTTGGTGTATGGAGAGTGGAGTTTTATGGTCATCAGGCAACATTCCAGGACACCAGTGACGAACCCAGCACAATTTCCACAGAGCACCCTCTGGATTAACTGACTAGCACAGATTCATACAATAGGAAAAAAGGTAGGGGGATTCAAACTCTGGACTAAAAGACAAGCAAAATCTGAAGGTAATGCTACTCAATGCTAGAAGTCTAAACCTCAAAATGTACTCTCTCAAGGCACTCTTAAAAATGGAGAACATTGATATCTGTGTAGTAAATGAGACCTGGTTCGAGGGTCCAGAGAGCACCCCTGCAATACCAGGCTACAACTCTTACCACACTTTTCGGCCATCAAACCAGGACGGAATCACTAAAGGTGGAAGAGTGTCCGTATTCACCAAGGATATTCACAACACCAGGCTAGTTGCCCAACACAATGCATCTGAAAGTGTCCAGGTGCAACTAATACTAGGTAAGACTGCAATCCAAATTGTAGCTTGCTACAGATCCCTCACCATGCCCCAAGGTGATTTCAACTACCCTGCATTAACTGGGAAAACTACTCGTGTACCAACACCTTTGCCCAATGGTTCTTGGAATTCATAAATTCCAACGTCCTGGATCAATTAATCCTTAGTCCCACCAGGGGCTCCAATATCCTAGACCTGGTCTTTACCAACATGGGAAATCAATGCTCCACACCTATGGTCACCCCCTCGTTGGTCAGGTCTGACCATAAGCTAATCACCCTTGACATCCACATCCCACCCCCACCTCCCAGTAAGGGAACCTTCGTAAGAAACTTCTCCAAAGCCAACTTCATGCTACTCAAGTCAGAAGTGACAAACTTCATGACACTCATGCAGACGGGAACTGAAAGTTCGACTGCTGAATCCTACACTAAGGCACTGTATGAGCACATCCACTCGTGCATGAATTGTGCCATCCTCAATAGAACCAAGACACTCTCCTCCAAAAAAAGGAAGCCAATCTGGTGGTCCTTTGTCATAAACAAACTTTACAACAAAAGGAAGAAACTGTTGCAGAAAAGAGGAAAATCCCAGGATGCAAAAACTCCCTTACCAGCCTCAGTAAGAAGCTGAGATCCCTCATAAAATCCTCCAAAGCTAGTAACGAAAATAAAATTGCCAAAGATTCTAAAGACAACCACAAGGCATTTTATAGCTATGTCAAGAATCTAAATGGCAACGCTCAGATCTGCTCTGAGCTACAACAGAATGGCATTAAATATACTGATCCCAAGGATATTGTCAATATCCTGGCAGATTGATTCAGTGCAAACTTTACCCCTCCCCTCACCCCCTAAAGGGCCCAAAGCAATACCAAAAGATTGCCAAATTCCTGTAATAATGGCCACACAGGTAAAAACCCCACTTTTCAAAGCTAAGAATACAGCATCCATGGGAACAGACAACATCCCAGACTGTGTACTACATGAACTACAAAATGAATTGGCACCTCACCTAAGTGTCATGTTTAATCATAGCCTCACCTCAGGCTTCGTGCCCACTGAGTGGCACACAGCTACAGTTATCCCACTCCACAATGGGAGGATCCACCTTAGAATCGGGAACTACTGCCCAATCAGTCTGTCGAGCCTAATCTGCAAGACCACAGAATGCATTATCATGGAACTTATAAACAAATACATTGGCAACCTTCAAACACTGGACCCCATGCAGTTTGGGTTTGTGAAGGGCCAATCTTGTCTCCTGAACCTGATTGGCTTCTTCGAATCAATCTCCAAAGCCGTGGACAAGGGTAAGGTGGTCCACACAGCCTTCCTGGACCTTGCCAAGGCCTTTGACACCATCCCCCACTCTGGAATCATAGATAAACTTATTAAGCTGGGCATTAATCCCTATGTCACTCGATGAGTTGACAACTGGCTTACTGAAGGAACTCACACTGTAAAAGTAGCCGACTCCAAATCCAGCTCCAGACAAGTGACAAGTGGAGTACCTCCGGGTTCAGTCCTGGGACCGCTCTTGTTTGGCATCTACTTTTCTGAAGTACAGGCCAACACTAAGGGATGCTGGCTAACAAAGTTTGCAGATGACTGCAAACTGGGAGCCATTACTGAATCTCCAAATTATGTGGCTATTCTACAAAAGGGCCTTACAGAAACAGATGCTTGGTGCCAGAGCCATGGGCTCAAACTCAGTGCCAAGAAATGTATAGTTTTCCCTTTGGGAAAAAACATGTACCCGTGAATTACCACATTGGTGGCAGTACACTAAACATCAAAAGTGTGATAAGAGACTTAAGGACACAGGTGGATAGTGGTCTCAAGTTCGATAACCACATCTCCACAACAGTCAAGAAATCCTTCTATGTGGCACACCTCATCACTAACAGCTTTTAATCCAGAAAAAAGGAGGTCATTGTCCCTCTGTACTCATCCCTCATTAGACCCATTATAGAATACAATGCCCCATTTGGTATGTACCTCTCAAGACATCTGCAACAACTGGAAAGGCCACAGAAATACCTCACTAAAAGAATCACAGGCCTAAATCAGATGGCCTATGCTGACCATCTAAAAAAACTCCACCTATACTCTGTCGCATATCGTCTACTCAGAGGTGATCTCTGCTTAACATACAAGGCCATGTCAAACCCAGAGCTGTTGGACATGCTACACTTAAAGAAATCCCAGTCCCTCAGAGACACATACTCCGGGGATCTAAACCTTGTCATCACAATGAACGAAACATGCTGGAGGGATAGGTTCCTGACCCAGAGACTCCCCAGACTCTGGAATAGACTGCCCATACATGTCAAGCAGAGCGCCTTTTTGGCCCTCTTCAAAAGGAACCTTGATGATTGGATGGGAGATAGGAAATTCACCCCGGAGATCACGTCAGTCGCACTGCTAGACAGGGGTCCAGGGAAGTAAATACTGTGGGAAGAAATAGCCAGGGAATTGTTATGGCTAGGCTTGCATAGGCCCTAGGGCTGATACCTAGTACCAACCAATGAACCTATGAACATAAATGAGTAATAACTTATAGCCTTAATCCTCTGCACTAATTACTGGAAAGCAAAGGGATCTGAAAATCTTAATAAATAATCAACCAAAGAAAGAAAGAAAATAAACTCACATGCTTTCAGATTAACACTCTTTGGGATTTTCATTCTCTTTCTCATCAGCTGTTCTCAAAAATATTTGAAAAAAAGGAGGAAAATATTTTATCACCTATACATCAGCTTATTAAACTTGTATATACTGTTGGATGCTGTGGATGAATATTGTACCAGGTCGCTACATGAACTGGTAAATACTAAACAAATAAATCATTGGAGCATAGGAAGGGATTAGGCTATTGGCCCTATGGCATCTATAAGCCTAGCCATGTTATACCTTTGCTCCCTTATGGACAAAGATATATAGTCTATGTTTGCATGTGAATCTAAGCTCAGCATCTGCTGCCTCTGTCTAAGGGAGACATAAGTGAAATCCCCGGTGTACGTTTATGGTTTCCCATCCAATTGTCCAGGTTATGCTTAAATAGGGTCACTGAGGAACTCTGTTTTACACAAACTGGGAGTTTGTTCCAGAGGACTGGCGACCTCTGGGAGACATTTCTGCCTCTCCAGCATGTCCTGTTAATATTGCAGACTAGGTTAAGATCCCTAGAGCGAGTGAATCTTGTCCCATTGGATTTGCATATGTGTAGCAGTTTCATCGAAACAGGGTCTAATAACTACTCTGTAGTCCAGGCAAAAGCCACCTCTAAGCAGTCAATACAGGACTGAGTAAAGTGATATGGCCTTCAGTCTGCCCGTGTAGGTCATGTGCTGTAGGCCCTGAATTTTCTTGGTGAGAAACTTTTTCACCACTGGGTTTGAACTTAGGGGGGGTTGTAATTAGCAGGGGTTTCTCTTTTGCCAAAGGGGATGATAATGCATTTTTTTTTGCATTTCTTTAAGTCTGTGGCTTTGACACCAATCATTTGTCTGTGTAAGCCCATTTTGTAGTATCTTGACATCTTTGGGGTATTCAATGATTGTACCCAGTTTGCAGTCATCAGCAAACTTGGTAAACCATAGAACATCTATTTTCGCCTGGACTTCTGAAGAATAAATACCAAATAGTAGGGGACCTAGCACAGACCCTGTAAAACACCACTGTTAACAGGTCTGCTAGAAGAGTTGTCATCCCCAGTTCTGACTATGTGTTCTGTTTGTGAGGCAGTTAACAACCCATCAAGTGTAGCAAGGTGAGATTCTCAATGATGCTTAAGTGAGGGATTGTGTCAAAGGCATTGGTTAGGTTGTGATAGGTAGTATGAACTGCTTTGCCTTCAACAAAGGCCTTGGTGACATTCTCAAAGAAGTCCACCAGGTTTAGCGTGCAAGATCTGCCCTTAACAAAGTCAAACTTGGTCAGGTCACCTATATCCTTATTGATAAGATCCATGATGATTCCCTCCATGGCCTTGCAGATAAGGTTGGTTAGGCTTATGGGGCTATAGATCCCGGAGTAGGTTGAGGGACCCCCTTTGTGCAAGGGGATTACAGTTGCTGCTTTCCACTCAGCTGGGACAAAGCCAGTGCTTAGACTGAGAATGAAGACCATGCTCAGCGGTTCCACTAACTCCTATTTTAGACCATTTAATAGGCAGCCTGGGATGTTGTCCGGCCCCATATAGGCTGAGTTCTTGGCTTTGGAGAGTACTGCTATGACCTGCTGTCTGAAGATACTAGACAGAGGACTGGTGACAAGTATGTTATGGGGTATGATTGGTGGAGAGAGTGGGGTGAAGTTTTCACTAAACCAGTCTACTAGCAGGTTGGCAATGTCCTCAGGTTCAGTATAAGTGGTACCATCCACAGCTAGTTTGGTACAAAGCTGGGCCTTCCCTTTTAGATTTCAGACCTAGCTAAAGAATGCTTTGTGATTTACCTTAGCTAGGGATTCTAATTTAGTTTCATAATTAGCTTTAGAGGACTTTACAAGATGTCTAATCTTCTTGTTTATGCTTTGTAGGGAGTTCTTCCTTTGCTTCGACAATTCCCTCTTGTTTTTTGACAGCAGTTTCTTTTTCTTATTGTATAACCTATTTATGCTGGTTGTCCACCAGGGTGGCTTATTTTTCCATGAGGATCTTGATTTGATCCTTTCCGGTACGGCTGAGTCTATACATTTATATGGGTGTTCATACAGCACATTTGTGTACATCTCAGTATAGGAGTCATTGCTGTCAGTGCTGGCAGGGGGTCTGAAACTACTGATGCCATTGCTTGGTAGGCTATAATTTGCTTTGGTGAAATTCTTTAACCTTTCTGTTTCTGAGGCTAGGTCAGGTATAATTATTACTTTGAACAAGCCTGATTTATAATTGGACTTTGCCAGGGAGGGAGCCACACATGGGGTGGTGCAGAGTGCCCCCATTATGTTAAGGATGTTAGAGCCCCTTGTGGGGTGTTGACTATCTGCTCCAGAGCATTTATGTTAACAAAGTTGAGCAACCTTTGGGTGAGATTTGTGCTCATATATGTTACCCAATTGATGGAAGGTTAGTTAAAGTCAGCCATGACCAGGGTTTTTGGCTGTATTGAGAGTGATTCAAGTAGGTCCAGGTAGACTGTGTGGTTTTATTGGTTCATAGGTTCATAGGTTCATAGGTTAGTACTAAGCTAATTGCCCTTGCGAGCCATTTTAAGCCTAGCCAATTATCCCTTGTGAGACTCAAACCCTGCACCTTGTGCTTGCAAGGCAGACACCTTAACCATTAGGGACCTATATCTAACAATGACATGGAAGTGGGTCTTTCCTACAGTTTGTTGGACTTGGAGTAACTCTAGGGAGTCATACTATTTAACCAGTCTAGAGGTGTATATGTCTTTAATGAAGATAGCTACTCCTCCTCCCTTTTTTCACATTTATTGTGTGGTCTGAATGTGTGGAAGGCATTGTTGCCCTGCATGGCTGGTGTACTCACTGATGCCTTGAACCATGGCTCTGTGACCACGCAGACATCAACATCTTCCAGGGTGACAAGTGTTTCAAATGAGTGCAGGTTCTGATTTAGACTCCTAGCATTAAGCAGCATACCCTGAGTTTGTTCTGGAGGATATTTTTACATCAGGAATTTTGTTCTTATGACACTGCCTAAAAAGGTACTATGGGGGAGGCAAGTAACTTTGCCAGCAGCCTGAAGCCTAGAGGTGACAGGTAAAGACCATCTCTGGCAAAGCAGTGTGGTCTGTCGACCATATAATCCCAGGCTTCAGATACCGGATCCCACTAGACTGACACCAGAAGCTATGCCAATTGTTGAAGTCAAACATTTTTTGTTTCTATTGTGGCATCATCCAGGGTGAGGGAAGAATGCTGTTTATGGCTAGGGACATACCTGTCTGGGACATATAATCTGAAATCTCTATCATCTCTCTTCATATAGTTTAGTGAGGTACATTTCAAGTCATTCACTCCAACATGGAATATGACAGAGAAACAACAGTACTTCTTGTTGAGAAACTTGAGTGTGTGAGTGATTTGGTGGATCCTGGCACCAGACAGGCAGCTGACCATCACCTTCTCCTTGCCAAGCCTAATGAAGGGGACATCTTTGTGTCTCACTATGGAGACACCTATGACCAAGACATTTGGTTTATTGGGTGAAACACTGATGTGTGTGTTATTATGTGTGGTGGGCACTATTGGGACCGTATTGTGTGCAAAAGATTTGCGCTTGGGAGGTCTTTGCTCTTTTGGTATATTTCTAGTGAGTACCTCCAAGTATGTGGGTTAATGTGTTGTGTGCTTGGTATGTGTGGAAGGTGGAATGTGGGTGCAGACAACCTGCTTGGTATTTGATTTGTTGTTACGTGAGACAGAGAGAGAGAGAGAGAGAGAGAGCATTGATTCCAGATTCATAGTATAGATACATATCTCACATATTGTATTTGCATGTTTTAGGAGTAGTAGGTTGTCTGTATACATGAGGCAATTGCTACATTGCCTCAGGATGCCCATGTTAATCAGGCTGGCTGGAAAAACGGTGGGAAACTGGCCTTCCATTATGCCAGGAGTATTCTATAATAAATGGTGGAGGGTGGGCTAGATGGACTAGCTCCTCTTGTAGAACTAATAAAACTGGCTAACCAATGGAAGATTTAGTGATAGAAGCTTGTGCTGGTGCCTCAAAAAGCACAGCTGGGTTGCTCTCTGGGCAGCAGTATGCAACTGCATTGTGTGTTGAGCAGGAAGGAAGCTTAGTAGAGTTCCCTAGCAGTTATCCAGGGAAAATTTGACTTTTAAGCGTTTGCGTCTATATGAGACAGTGCTAACCCTGCCCCACACGCAAACGCTGTGTTTAAATATCAGTTCAGTGAAACAGTTTTCAAACAATCCAACCAACAGGAAAACCCAAGACTGAGCCTTGTTCCAACAATCCCAACTCAGATGAGTCCTTAACCACACTCTTCTGTCACAAGGGTGCAGGAGGACCCTGTTACTGTAAAATGGCTGGCTTCCATGCTCAGAAAATGCCAAACAGTCTAGGTTTTGCAAGTCTAAATCTAGTGTATACTCTAAATTGTTCAAGTACTGCAAATAGTGCAGAAAACACAGTCACAAACAATAACAACAGTTTAAAAGGAGAACAATGGGATTCTATTATTAAATGCTCAAATTCTCTGTCTTTTTTCTCCCTGTTTACTGTATTTGCTATGTATAAACAACAATGCAACATTTAAAATATTTTAAATTGACTGTTTCTCTCCAGTAGAACAATACTTTACTTTACTGTGGTGGTTTCACTTTTAAAAAACTTTTGTCCCACCCTGCTGCAGTCTCCAATTCACTGATTTCATCAAGGCCACTGAATACAGGTAATTTTCTGGCCATTTCCCTCGCCAAACTGACATCACCACTACCATCCTAAAAACCCACCCATGCTGTGATGTCACAGCTCCCTGGCCCTTCACCTACCCATACAGAAAGTAAAGGCTAGAACAAGTAAACAGTACATGAGCCAAGTCTCCTGCTGTGAGCTGTCAATCACAGCAGGTAACTTCTCAAATAACCCTTAGTACTTAGGGGATGGGAGATGAGTCAAAGTAGTACAATTCAGGCTTCACATAAAATGCAGTTTAGCCATTCTAAAAAGAAGCAGCAGTAAAAAGCACTTTTAAAGTCTGTTCTGTGGCATTTGCACTGTTTGTGTTTTAAGTAGTCACTGAATGGCATGAAATGTTACTTAAAATTAAATGACTGAAAGACAGCAGTGTATGTATATAAAATCAATGCAGTGACAGGAGCTTTAAGAATAGAGATGCCTGCATGATGTAATTATTACAGACAAAACACTGCATTATGGGATGTCTAGAGGCAGAGTAAACAATCAGAATTACTTCAAGATACCAGACTCCATGTAGTCAGACTCAGAAATTATGTATAAAAATCTGTAAATAGTCCTAGAATGGTGTTAAAATGTAGGAAACACCAAACCACGATGAATAAACATGTTTTTTGAGTCTGTAGATGCGTGACTAATAAAGTGACTTCAAAATGCATTACTACTTGAAACCTTTCCCCTTGTGATCTGAGAAGAAGTAATAAAGAACTTATATCATTTTTATCTGCAATTCTTGCCCTCTTGCCATCATTGTCTTTGTATTATACTAAGAAATGGAGTAGAGCAGGGAACAATACTGCTATAGCAAAAAGTGTGAGTCTCAGGGGGAGGAATCTTACTTTAATTCTTTTGTTGTCACCTTTTAATCAAAAATGTCTTTTCCCATAGCCCTTTTTAAGACATCTGCATAATGAGTGGCTTCCTTGTTTATTCACAAATAAATACAATGCATAAAAACTACTCTACCTTCTTTTCTAAATGACATTATTTGTTAACTTTTAGTTGATGCAGTATTCAGAAGAGCTTACAGCTTAACAGCTGCAGAGAAAGTCTTTTAATCTGAAATAAATACAATGAAAAACACATTTAAGCTGATGACAAAACAAAAAGGGAAAAAAAAAGCCTGCAGCAAAGGGACTGACCTATACTGAATGATTGTTTACATACGCCCTGTATAATATTAACTTGTTTAGAAGAAACCAAAACTACTGTGACTAGACAACTGGGAGTAGCTTGTTTGTTTCCTTAAGGGATACATTACTTTCTCAGCTGATCCCTTTACAAAAATGCTTCAGCAGGTTAACACCTATTCTCTTTGCTATATAAAGAGACAAAAAAGGTGAGGTGCAGATGCTGTTTCTGCTATTGTCCTCCGTGACTGGCCACTGCTTTTTGCTTGAATTTGTTCATTCTGCATTTCAGCTAGCATGAATTATTCTTCATTCTCAATCTCTCAAGGATCCCGGGTACCATCCCTCAGTGGTGCTCGGGGTTTTTCAGGCTATTCTTTAAAATCAGAGCTTATACCAC
>NC_056747.1:989314779-989367279 GCF_019279795.1 Protopterus annectens
ACTTTTTTCCAAAACAGAAGCTTATTCCTGTAGCATTTTAGTTGCTTATTTTGTTTCTTATAACATTTAGGTGTTTCAGATACAGAATAACTGTTTTATGCAACTATTACATAAAATATAGCAAATAATTTTGAACTAAAATCTCAGGACATTTGCCATTTTTACAATTTTTTTGCAGGACACAACTGCCCAAAGAGGGACTGTCCCTCGCAAAGTGGTACAGGTGGTAACCCTAACTCAAATGTACAGGGAACTCCTACCCAGAAATCCAGATAGGGTTAGAGGTATACACACACACACACACACACACACACACACACACACACACACACACACACACACACACACACACACAGTCACACACACACACACACACACACATACACACACACATACACACACGCGCACGCACGCTTTCCATGTGCAAACACCACCTTAAAATGGTCTGAATTTCATTTTGTTGATAACTGTTTAGTTGACTGCATTTGGTTAACTAAGCAGATGGTTAACAGATATATGAGACTGCACAGTTGTCTGGGCTGGGAATATGCCCTTTCTCCAATTTTGTGCATTCTCTGAATTAGTATAAATATATATCTAATGGTTTACTATTATAAATGTGATGTGAAATTTAAGTAACTGAATTTCAAAATGCAAAATCCACTTTTGTTGATTACAATGTTGAAAACTAATGTACGAATCCAGTATTAAGTTCGGAATGCATAATTCGACATTATTAACATCGGCCATAGTTGTAATCCTCTTACGCTCGTGGAAATGACGTAGTACATTTGATTTCCAGATTTTGAATTTCTGGTATAATATGCATGTGTTTTGGCTTTAGAATGGAGTAATGAGCATATGTTGCAATCGACTGGAAGTCTTTTGGTGATTTGGTACGTAACCGCTATGTGCAGAAATGTTAACCATCCTATTGCTTTAGTGTTGCTTTAATGTACCATACATAACATGTGTAATACACATTCCTTGAAAGTGTAAGTTAAAAAATAACAATAGCAACGTTTACTGGATATTTGCATTTAATTGTGTAGATGTGTAGAAGTGCTTTAAGCAGTATGAGTCCGATTGTGTATTGTTTAACAAGCGAAGCTTGTAAAATGTGATGGAAAGTAATGCATCTATATATGTCAATGGAGTTTACGCAGTACACAGTATACTTTCAAGTGGGATGTTGCAATAGCATTATTTGTAGTGGAATGCAGTCTTATACTAAAGAGTTGTAATTAAAATTATTTCTTGTAGGTGTCATTAGTAAGGATGTGTAATCATGATAAATGTACTGATTGTCCGGATACACTTGTTACACTCTGTAGTACAGCAATGTCCCAAAGAGGACGAAAAATGCTTATAATTGATAGCTACAATTATTATCTTGAAAAGTGTACTCGTTCAAGAAGGTATTGGTGCTGTGTTAGAAAGAATAGTGACAGATGCAAGGGACAATGTGTTATAGAGAGACAGTGGAGGGGGAACACTTGAAAAGAATTCATCACATTTTCATAGTCCACAAAAAGAATTCATCACATTTTCATAGTCCACAAAAAGAATAAATCCACTAACTTGCAAGCTAGTAATGCAAACTTTTTATTCCATAAAGCGCTTTTCATCTGGCTGGATAGCTAGACTTCTTCAGATGTAATTAAATATTCAAAACACAGTATATAGTATATAATAAATTTAATTGCATCTGAAGAAGTCTAGTTATCCAGCCAGCACTTTATGGAATAAAAAGTTTGCATTACTAGCTTGCAAGTTCGTGGATTTATTCTTTTTGTGGAGCAGTAGTCGGTTTGTTGCTGCTGTTTTTTCCACATTTTCATGGTCCACATGTACTTAAACATGAGGCGAGGAAAGTTTGAGAGGCCATTAAAAGACATGCTGAGCAAACTTTAGAAGACCCATGCAAAATAGTTGGTAAGGTTCTTGCGAGTACTTTCACAGTTGTGGTTAATATGTTACCCAACACAGATGCTCTAAAGCAACGTGTGCGATGAATTAAATGCAAAAATAGAGAGAAAGACATGTAAATTAGAGTCCTTAACATCTGCCATGCTTCCTATAAAAAATGGAGCATTTATTTTTTATCACACTAATATTAGCAGTAATTCAAATAATTCTGTTATTCTAACAACTGAAAGTAATCTACGGATGTTATGTACTTGTGAATTTTTGTTAGTATTCTCGTAGCAACACTTCCGGACACCACCATGGCAAATTCAATGCTATTAACTTTTTATTCCGTCATAAAAATCTAATTTATAAAACGGTAAAGCTTTATGTGAGCGCTTTTGGGTTATAGTAAAACCTTCTTCAGACAAATGGCTTTTCACATCTGAACAAACATTCAAATAGTTAAAACTTGGTGCCAAAATCCGCCTTAAAGAAATATTGACCATGTTATTATAAAATGTCAGTATATAAAAAACATTTCATTTCATTATTAGCATACTTATTTATCATATATATATATATATATATATATATATATATATATATATATATATATATATATATATATATATATATATATATATATATATATATATATGTCATGTTAAAAAATCTTAAATAAATTTCATAAGAAATATAAACATTAATAAAATAATATGCTTCATTATAAAATCTAGGTGTTGCATAAACATTTGTGTGCAAATAGTATTAATAATCGATGGTTTGTCCATTCATCTTCCTATAACTAATGCATTAATCTATAAATATATTTAATAAGCACTCTATAAATTCATAAATATAAAAATAAATACCATGAATGAATAAATATCCAATAATTAATAATAACTATAACAATCATAACATTTATATATGAAGCAATACTTAATATAGCTTCATAATAATATTTCATAATGAATGTCTGAATATATATACAAATATATGCATTGGCTCATAAAAGCATATAAATAAGTATATATAATCTTTATAATTTGTGTTTTAATGGTCTATCTCTCAGAAATGGTTTTATAGTTGTTCTGTCATTTTAACCTTTCCCTTTATCTGATTGCATGCGAATAATCCATCTGATTTCTTCCTGCTCTGTGAAGTTTTTAATATTACCTAATTTACTATTTTTTAAAATCATCTCTGTGACCATAAATTTAAATTTATGGTCCATCCCATTATTTAGCACATGTTCTGCTAGTGCACTGGTTTCATCTTCACAATTTATTGCATATATATGATCTCTCACCCTCTCTCTCAACGTCCTATTTGTCTTGCCTATATAGAAACTATTACATTTCTGGTAGCTCGCTAAATAGACTATGTCTCTTGTTTTACAATCAGCCTCCTGCTTAACGTAATATATTCTCTTTGTATCTGGATGTATAAATTTATCAGTCGCCATCATGTATGGACACTGATTACATCCTCTACATGGAAATGTCCCTTGTCTATTAGAAATAACTTTCATTTTATTTTTATTTTCATAGCATAATAACCTCTTCAAGGATTTATTATTACAATAACTATAACTGGGTTTAAGTCCCACTATATCTCGTATTTCTTCATTAGCATTCAATATAGCCCAATTCTTATCTACGATTTCCCTTATGTCCTGATTATTATTGGAGAAAGGAATACTCAGTCTAACTTTTGTTGGTAATTGTCTATTACCCTTATTCTCACTAATCAATGCATCATTTTTCTTATTATAATATGGTTTCCGTTTTCCATTTCTATCTATAACTAGAGGGTCTAAGAGAACATCACTTTCTCTATTGGAATAACCCCTGTCCAAAAATTCATTCCTTAATTTTTTCATAGTTTGAGCACATTTAGTGTCTTCACTTGTTAAATGTGATATTCTTCTCCCTTGATTTATCACAATGTTCTGAAATACATGTCCTGGATGCATACTTGTGCGATGAAGCAAATTATATTTTTCTACAGTTCTTCCTATATAATGCTGTAGTAAAGGCTCCATTTTCTCTAACAATATAGATATATAGATAAATATATGTGGAAAAGGGAAATCTTTGTACGCGAATCTCCATTCAATCCGTTCGAACTTTTAAATGTTCGATGTTATGGTCTTGGCCATATCGACATTTAAAAGTTCCATCTACTGAAAGGGACGCCATATATATATATATATATATATATATATATGTGTGTGTGTGTGTGTGTGTGTGTGTGTGTGTGCTACATTTATATATATATATATATATATATATATATATATATATATATATAAAACTTATATATCTACCACATGATTATTGAACCATTTAATGGAAAACGATGCTACTCAACTTTTGTTTGTTTTACAATTAACTCTATGCATACTATACCAATATTTGTATACAATGTCTCCATATCTAATTGCTGTTCTGTACTTTTTGTGTATAATTGTACTATGCTTTACAAATGTACCATTGGAGCTTTCCTCCTCGGGTCTCTACTGAAAATGGGCCACAAGCCCAGCTGGACAAACCCGTCAATAAATAATAAATGAATAAATAAATGTATATATATATATATATATATATATATATATATATATATATATATATATATATATATAGATGGGTCTACTTGAGTAGACTGAAAAGCCACTTATCTGAATGTCATTTAATTGAGATGACAGCAATGAAAAATTTATTTAATGAATGTTTACATAACAAGACTGGAAATTTAATCCGGGAAAGGAACCACTGATGAATATTCATTGGGTATACAGCATGTTAGCTTGAGGGGGGACTACTATTTCCTAATGCTAAAAAAGCAGGACTATTACTGAAAGTTTTTTTTTATGTTTTTGCAGGGGGATCAAGCCCCCCTTTACCACCCACTCCCCCCACACCCCCTGCAAATTAAATATACTAACTCAGAAATCGCAGTACATTGAGGAAAAGGGTAAATTTCTTGATAGGACAGACTTTTACATTTTTTTTTTTTTTTTACATTTGTTAACCAGGAAAGCCCAACTTGGAATAGAGACAATTTTCAGCAGAGGCCTGGGGAGAAATTATCCAGACACGTCTTTCTAACATGGGAGGAAACACAGGGAGGACTTGCAGACTTCACACAGATGGAATGCCAGCCGACAATCGAACTGGAGAACCTCTTGCTATGAGGCAACAATGCTACTACTGTGTCATCCATGTTGTTCTAAGTGTTTGTTGTTCTAAAACACTTACAAATTTGCTAGAATAACAGGATTTCTGTTAGATGGTGTTTTTTGAAGAGTATGTTGTCCAAAACTGAAATATATGTCATTATTTAGTAAGTAATCCTCAGTGAGTTGGCAGAAAACTGCAAATTTTATGAGGAACAAACCAAAAATATGAGGCAAAAATCTGGACACCTGAGAAATATGTGGCAACAAAATCAGGAGAGCACTCTAAGCTCAATTGATACAGCTTCAAATAATAAGAATAAAAAACATACTGTAGAGACAAAACATTATAACTGTAATGTTCCAATATGCAACTTTAAGTAGTGTCTGTTGGCTCTTTCAGTCCTAGTATTCACTTGACTGCAACAAAGTAGTCCCATGCCTTACAATCTTTGTTAGAGAGATAACAGTAAAAATGCACTACCGACATAACTGCTACAACATTGGTAGTTAAAAACAAAACATTAAAGCAGTAGTAGAGACATAGTAACACAAGACAGGACTAATGTATGCATGATGTCACTGTTAAATCTGCATGGCAGTCAGTCATGGATCATTTTCATAAGACACCATGGTCGTATGGCCTGTCTACTGTTCTACAACAATGACACTAAGTCCTAGTTTTTCCGAATGCATTTAATTTCAACTGCCAGCATGGTTCTTTTTTCTCCAACATACCACTGACGTCCCCTTCAAGCTCATTCATCTCCACACAGTCTAGCATGATAAATTTAAAACTAGAATGTCTGGGTTGTTCTATTAAGGGTTTGGATAAGCTGTTCCTCTGACATTTACATCTGATGTCAGAAAGATGACCTTAAATCCTTCTTTTCAGTTTATTCATAGTCTTACCAATATAAAATGCAGGGCAGTCATTACACATGGCCCTATATACAACTTTTTTAGCATTACAGTTACAACCTGCTGAAGATTTCACCATGTTTTTAAGATGTCAACAGTCATGATGGTGGTACACTAAATACATTCCTTTTGTCATTCTGTGCTTGACTTGTGTTTTTGAGCTGCACCTTCCTTCTGGATTTAATGTTTTTAAGATAGGGACACTCAAATGAGTTACACTCAATCAAGTACTCATAGAAAGTGCAGTCAGGTGGCCCACAGATTTTACTGCTCGTGTCATCCTGGTGTTCCTTATTGTTCTCTTTCACATAGCTACCTATGCTTCTGCTTTTTTATATACAAAAGTAAGGTGATCACCTAAAACCTTTACAAGCTTTGATGATTGTCAGTGAGAATGGCCCACTTCTCCTTAATAAAAGTAAGCAAAGTCTTTTGGCTTTTCCCAGTTAGGGGTCACCACAGTGGATCACTGGTTTTCAGCTTGATTGGCAATGGTGTTTTTATGGTGTCAAGTTGCCAGCCCAGTGCCCAGTCTTCACAGAAGGCACACAGACAGATAGACAGATAGACACACACACACACACACACACACACACACACACACACACACACACACACACACACACACACACACACACACCTACCTGCATATCTTTAAATCTCACTTGACCATAAGGAGGACATGCAGACTCCACACAGAAGGTGTTCTAGCCGATAATCAAGCTGAAGAACCTCTTGCTGTGAAGCAACAGTGCTAACCATTGCACCACCACGGCCATGCCCACTTCTCCTTAATAATGGCTTTAATTATATGAAAATATCAGGTGTGAGTTACAATGCAACTGCCCTTACTTTTCTGTTCTTTTGGGACAGGGTGGCCTCATTGCATATTTCTATCAAAAGGCCTATTCCACATGGGGTCATTGTTAGGTTTAGAATCTCTAATCAGATCCAGGGTCATATGCAACATGTTTGATTCATATTCTATGATTAAGAAATAATTTTCAAGATCATTCATACTTTTGAGAAATGGAGTCAAATCTGTGTTAATGCATGCTAATCTGCAGTATTGTGATTTTATTACATTGTGCTTAGTTCTTACTGGATGCATACTGTCTCTGTGAAGTAAGTAGTTCACCCTTGTTGGTTTCCTGTATAAGACACTAATTAATTTTCCTCTATCTTTATCAATACTGACAGTCATATCAAGGAAGTGCACTGACTCTGAGTTGATGGAAGTGGTAAATTTCAGGAAGAAGGTGGAGTTATTGATGTAATGGATAAACTCAGTGAGTTTAGATTTCTCACCTTGCCAAACTATTACTACATCATCAATAAAGTGAAGGTAGATTATAGATTCATAGTTAGGTACTAGGCTATTGGCCCAAGAGCCCATACAAGCCTAGCCAAAAAGGTACCCTGGCTTTCTCCACCCAAGAAAATTATTTTCCTGTGCCCCTATCGAGCAGAGCCACAGAGGTGATCCCCAGGGTGAATTTCCTATTTCCCATCCAATCATCAAGATTTTTCTTGAAGAGTGCTAATGAGGAGCTTTGTTTGATATAGATAGGTAGTTTGTTCCAGAGTATGGGAAGTCTCTGGGACAGGAATCTATCCCTCCAGCATGTTCTGTTTATTGTGGTGACAAGGTTTATGTCCCTAGAGCATGTAGCTAAGAGGGATTAGGATTTCTTTAAGTGGAGCATGTCCAACAGCTCTGGGTTTGACATAGCTTTGTATGTTAGGCAGAGATCACCTCTGAGTAGGCAATATGCGACAGAGTAAAGCTGTTTGAGACGGTCTGCATAGGGCATCTGTTTGAGGCCAGTAATCCTCTTTGTGAGTTATTTCTTCTGCCTTTCCAGTTGTTGTAGATGTCTTGTGAGGTACATACCAAAAGGGGTGCTGTACTCTATAATGGGTCTAATGAGTGACGAGTAGAGGGGAACAATGACCTCTTTTTTCCTGGATGAGAAACCTTTTGTGATGAGGTGTGCCATGTAGAAGGATTTCCTGACTACTGCGGTGATGTGATTATCAAAGGAGAGACTACTGTCCACCTGTGTCCCAAGGTCTCTTATCACACTTTCAGTGTTAATTAGACTACCACCTACGTGGTAGCTCATGGGTACAGAGTTTTTACCAAAGGAGATGACAATGCACTTTTTGGCATTGAGCTTGAGGCCATGGCTTTGACACCAGGCATCTGTCTCAGTGAGGCCCTTTTGTAGGATGTCCACATTGTTAGGCATTTCAGTTATGGCTCCTAGTTTGCAGTCATCTGTGAACTTCATTAGCCAAAGACCTTCTGTGTTAGCCTGTACTTCAGAAAAGTAGATACCAAACAGGAGAGGACCCAGGACTGAACCCTGTGGTACTCCACTTGTCACTAGTCTGAAGTTAGAGTCTGCTACTTTCACAGTGTGGGTTCTGTCAGTGAGCCAGTTGGCAACCCATCTTGTGACATAGGGATTTATACCTAGTTTGGTGAGTTTATCTATAATTCCAGAGTGGGGAATGGTGTCAAAAGCGTTGGCGAGATCTAGATAGGCTGTATGAACCACCTTACCCTTGTCTACGGCTATGCTGACTGCTTCAAAGAAGTCTATCAGGTTTATGAGACATGATCTGTTTTTTACAAACCCAAACTGGGTGGGGTCCAGGGTTTGGAGATTACAAAAATTCCATGATGATACGTTCCATGGCCTTGCAGACCAGGCTTATTAGGCTAATGGGGCGGTAGTTCCCAGGGTCAGTGGTGGTTCCCCCTTTGTGGACTGGGATAACCGTCGCTGTGCACCATTCAGTGGGCACAAAGCCTGAGGTGAGGCTATGATTGAACATGGTACTTAGGTGGGGTGACGGTTCATTCTGTAGTTCATGCAGAATGCAGCCTGGGATGTTGTCAGGCCTCATGTATGCTGTGTTCTTGGCTTTGGAGAGTGTGGTTTTTACCTGTGCAGCCATGATTACAGGAACTTTGCATTCTTCCGGTATAGAGATGGGCCCTTCAGGGGGGTGAGAGGAGGGTAAAGTTAGCACTGAACCTATCTGCCAGGATGTTGGCAGTAGCAGGTGGGTCTGTATATTTAGTGCCATTGTGCTGTAACTCAGAGCAGATAGATGATCATATAACTCCGGTATTCACTTTGCAGTACAAATTCTTCCCTTCACTTTCCTAAGGCTACATTGGCCAGGCTAGGGACCATAGCCGCACCCATGGCTATCCCTCTCCTCTGTATGTAAGCCTGGTCATTGAAACTAGAAAAAAACTGTAACTCAACATCAATTTTATTAACTTTCTCAAATGTTCAGTTTTGCCCTTGTGTAGCATTGTTACTTCTGCTATAAGCCTCTGTAGCTGCTTTAATAAAGTGCATGTGTGTTATCACAGTGTATAGGGCTTCAATGTCAGTAGTTACCAATATGCTTTGTTTATTCACGTACTGTTCTTTTATTTTTCTTAAAAAATCAAGTAAATCTAAAATAAAAGATGAGTTCTTTTCAACAAGAGGCTGAAGAGTAAAATCACTTGAATAATATGTCTGTAAAGTGGATCTTCCCTATTCTTATGGGGTTTGAAATCCCCCCCCCGCAAAAAAAAAAAAACAAGGTAACTTAGCATGAGGAGTGCTCAATTACTCAAAAAAGTTTTCACTAATAGGTACTTCATTAAGTATTGTGGTTATCTTATCTTTATATTCTATATATATATAGTTTTAACTTCCTCAAAGGAATGTTTAGAATAAAACTCAGGTGTGTTTAGCATGTTCTCTATTTTCATTATATAACTGATAGTATCTGTAATAAGTTCTGTAACAAGTATGCCCTCACCTTTGTCAGCATTCATAATATGACTAGTTCTATCTTTGCTCAAATTCAAGTGCTAATACCTCATCCTGTGAAATATTATAAAACTTTCATTTTGGTGGTTTTTGAGAGCCTTTCTTATGTCGAGCTCGCATTTTGTCTCGAACGCTGCAAGTGTGCAATGCAGTTGCGGGCAAAAACTACTGCGTCTTTTAATTTTTTTTGTCAATGGGTTTATCTTCTTCCATGTTATTTTTCTCATGAAATAAAAGTTCAAATGCAACTTTTTCACATACATTTTTAAATCAGTGATAATCTGTGTCTCTTCACTCCTCCTTGAGGTATGAATCTAAGTCCTCTGTTAAGCACTTTTTCTTCAAGTGCTGCCAGTGGTTCCTTTGAATGACTCCAGATCCTGGGAGCTAATTCCATCTGCAGGCTCATGGCCCTTATGGGTAGAAGTTGTTGTTTCTCGTGTACTTCAACTCTCTTGTCCCTGTCCACTGCTTCCTTCTCCAGTTGTTCTGTTCTTCCCTCCTTAGCTTCAAATGGTAATTTGCTTCTTCCCTCTGGAATCTCAGTTGGTTGTATCTCTGGTTGTAGTTGTAATTGTTGTGATAATAACTCCTGTTTATGTGTACTGGGCTCTGGTGATATGAGTCTTGGGAGTTGTATTGTATCTGGGTAGGATTCCCGTGTTCTCTTATGTTCATCTGTGGGGCCTGAGGTGTACTGGATGCCGTTGGTCAGTCATCCATTTGGCCATCCTTCATTTGTCTCTCTGGTCCTGTGAATGTGCTCATGTAAAAATCCTGTTCATTCAAGGGCCCTTATGATGAAATAACACCCCTCATTAGCTTTACTAGCTTGAACATTCAGACTGTTGTTGCCAATATTATTGCAAATGTAATTATTGTTGGCATTACTGGCAACATAATTATTGTTATTGGTATTATTGGTAATATCTGCAGGTGTCTGTGTTACCCTCTTGTTGGGTCTCCTATTAAAATGTCTCCTGCAGTTCTGCTGTCCATTTCCACCTCCCTTTCTGGATCTATGCTTCGTGAGATGCTGTGGATCATTTTTGTCCATTTGTTCTCTGTTCATTTTCTGAATCTTTCTCTCTTGGATGGACTTCTGATAATTGTGAATCTTGTCTGCCACATTCTGGAATTTCTGTTTGTGATCTGCCTTCTGCTTACATTCAGTCTCAACAGTCTCAATTATTTCCTTAGTGGTGTCCTATTTTTCTTTGTTGTGTTTGATAAACAAGTCTACTAGTTTAAAACTAGTTTCCTCAAGAATGCCAGTCCATTCCTGTGCTAGTTCTTCACGCACATTGTTCCACATTAACTTATCAAGTCTCAGTTCCCTAGTAATCTTCCTTTATCTGTACTCTGGTCCAAATATAGTTGCTCCCAAAATAGAGCTTGCAGCAGTTTAAGTTGATTTTCTAACTTTGTAAAATTATCAGAGTGCATGTTCACATTATTACTTTGTAGTAATGTTGGGGTACTGAGCTTCATTGTCCCAAAGTGGTACAGTCATTAGATCTTGAAGCTGTGTATTCTTCATACTGAGAAAGGTCAACAAAGTGAATTCCTAATGCCAGAGCGAATCCTTGGGCACAAAACCAAAGATTACAGACATAACAAAATGAGCAAGCACATGAATCTGTCTAGTTCCAACCTCACCACCACAAGTGTTAAGGAAAAGATAAAAAAACAGAGAAACTAGTGATCTTAAGAGTGTGTTGATGAGCTCAGTGACAATAATTTCCAAAAATCATAAAACACAGGTAGTGTTCCAAAGCAACAAAACTTTGTCACATCTATCCATATCCGTATGTATAATTAGGAAGTCACTATTCTAACATTATTACTAATTTATTTCCATGTTGTTGCCATCATCGAGTTCTAGACTAGAGCTCATTAAAGCAGTTTCTGTGACAGCAGCAACGTTTAACTTTATGTGCATTTACTACAGAAGACTTCATTAGATTTAAGGCCAGTTATCATGAAACTAAAGTATACATATCCATACTGCTGACATCCTGCTATTCAGCACATAAAACCAGATGTACTCTTTTAAAATAATAAACTCATGTGTGTTTGACAACGAAAAACAGAAGTAATTTCAGAGGTTTAACAAAGGTAAATAAAAAAAGACTTTAATTCATAAAATCTTTAGTACTAAGCAAGTGCAAAGCAAGGCCACCTTGCATGGTATTACATAGGTAAAAGCCTAGTGTAATGTAGTAACTGAGCAACACATTTGTTATTCGGTATTTCAGGCCCTGTACAAGTGTATCACTTTGTAAGCATCATCTATTTCAGTTAGGTCCATTTGTATAATAGAGAGCTGTACCACTTTAGAAGATGCATAGTATTGTAATTTATAAGTCAGTACTAGACACCCTCTGAATCTGAAGAAGTTGTCAATACTGAGAATGAAGGAGTTAACCATGTTTTAATAACGTTCCTAAACATTACATATGTATTGGTTTGTTGTTTTTACGTTCATTTCTATCACTTTTAACACAAATGGCTTTTAAAGTACTTAGCACAGCTCTGAAGAGAAAAGCATATTTAACTCAATGGGTGGTTAGGAGTATACCATGCTACTCTGCTAACTGAACATAACAGGATAGTACCTGCAGTTCATTACTTTATCATTATTGTCTTCTCTTTAAAGTGACCATCCATGGTTCTTCCAAATGCTTGTAGAGCTAATTCATACAAAATTAGGAAACCATTTACAAATACTCTATGGTTACTAAAAATAAATGAATTGCATAACTCCTGCTGAATGTAGAAGTCTTATACCGAACATTGAAAGGCTTCCCGATGGGAAGCATTAATTATAAAGTGTAAGCATGGTGTAATTACATGACTGTATGGGTAGGCATTAAGTAGGGTTGGTTGTCATATTTGTGTAGCTGTAAAGAAAGTAGCATACTATAAACATGTAGCATTAAGGTTATTAAAAAGCTGTCACTTATTGTTTGATTTTTGGCAAGCCTAAGTTGCAACATTTGTAATTAGGAGTTTAAGTATATTGCCACTTCTGGTTAAAACCTCGACTATTTGATCTAGGGAGTTAATACTGATAAAACTGATGAATAACTAGGCACTATTTATTGTTTGTTACATTCGATTTCTAGCTACGGGATGACTGTTAGTCACCAATAAAAAGTAGACTGGAATTAATAGTTAATGTAACTTATTGTTATTGTTTCAACATTTCTTAGCAAACTAATATAAATCAGTTTTTTAAAATAAATGATAGCAGGGCAAAATGAATACTGACTATGGTCATTAGCAACTGCCCATAAAGCAAAACCTACTTTATAGACACATCACCTCTGTTTTAATAAAAACAACCAATACTTCCATATTTTGCAATTCTACAAATGTAGTATGTTTTTACAATCCAGTTATGTATATATTCATACAGTATGGTTTTACAAAAAATAAATAAATAATTAAAAAAAACAAACAAAAAACAAAACGAAAAGCAAAATCCCATTTCTTGAAAAGAATTAAAGTGGATCATAATGGAATCTGGGTTGGCTTCTTAGATATTTAGATTTATACAATATCTTGCACTGTAGGTTTAAGGAATGTTTTTTATGTCTTGAAAATCACCACTTACGCTCTCTAACGCTATAGCACAAGCTTTTACATGCAGTTCAGTAACACACTACAACTTGGAGTGTATAACTCATACTTTATAAATAGTGGGGGGTATTGTTTCATCATAACAGCCCAAGCAAACTAATCAAACTATAGACGTCTGTAAATATATGAATTGCCCACAAACCTGCTGCGATGTTTTACTGTTAAATAAATAATGACATTATTTAAAAAAGAGCATTGTATCTTTTTAAATAACATAACTGTATAAAGTATTCCCTATACTGGTTACAACTCTATAAATTACTATAGTTCTTAGTGATGTATTGCACATATGGTCATATGCATGCCGCTCGACATAATGACACATGGACAGTACGTGGGTATTGTATTGTCCCTGTAACTGTAAACATGGCAGCTGAAAGTGAAATATGATGCAATGTTTAAACATCCAGAGCTGGCATATTATGAAAGAAGATTTGGAAAACATAAAACATAAAAAGTAGTTTTGTAACGTGCAATAGTGCCAAATGATGGTTGAAAAAAAAAAAGATCATAACGTTATCCTATTACCTTACACAGGTCATTGACAGTGACTTATATATCTAATGGATAGTTTGATACAAAATCTTGTTTTTTTCTGCAAAAGCAAAATCACTGTTTTACTTGAGGCTACCAAAGATACATAATGAATCACCGCAATTCTCATAAACTCTATAAAACCATTATCATTTAACATAGAAACTATTCCTTTTTTTGGGGGGGGGGATCTTGTTACACATGCTATACAATAGTCTTGGTAAAGGAGGAAAACTGAAACAATCAAATCACCAGAAAATGCTAACTCCATCTTTGGTAAAATTGAATCAACAGTGGAAAGAAATGTCAGCTAACAGAGTCTTGAATAGATTTGAATTAATTTCCATTGCTCAACCAGATGGATGCTAAAACAACTGCTTATGTACAATATAACACTTTTCCAATGACATGAAAAAACAGTAACAGTCAAATATACAGGTCTATATCACATTATCAGATGATGAAAAAAGCAAACTCTCTTTCATTAATCTGGTAATGTCAAAAGAAGAAAAAAGTGAAGTCATGGAACATTGATTTTTTTCCCAGGGAAAAAAATCGGTGGACCATCTTCAGAACTTTGCCATTTCCTCCACTATGGTGCGATGATTGCGATCTTGGAGTTGGTATATTTACGTAGGGGCGTGTAGGGGACAAAGCCCCCTACTTCATTTTGTTTTTAAACTTTTTTTTTTTTTTTGCGGAGCAGCACATTTTTTCCATGGGAAAAAATTTGCTGTTCCATGCATTCACTTTTTTTGTTATTTCGATATTATTGGTTCGATGAAAGAGCATTGGCTCTTTTAAATGTGTGATAATATGATATAGATACAACTATACGCGTGCACGCGCACACACACACACACACACACACACACACACACACACACACACACACACACACACACACCAAAAATAATACAGATTTCTTAAAAAGCTGCTTCTGTGGTATAAACTGAACATTGTCAGCATAGCATGAGTGCTTAAATAAATACAAAGAGGGTTATTATGCAGAATTGAAGTGAAAAAAGTGAACTGAAATTAAATAAAGAATTTCTATTATGCAGAAATCTCAAAGTGATAGTCCAGAATAGGAAGGTAATACCATCCGAGGAATTAGTGCAGTGATTGGACTCCTTTAATGAGTTCATCATGGACTTGGCAACAGACATTGAGAACAGAGTAGACTTCTTTCTAGGCTGCACAAATGTAACAGCAATGACAGTGGTAGGAATTCAGACTGAAGGCATATGTGAAGATATCTGAAGCAGCTGATAGATGGCTACAAAATGAAGTGCAGAAAAATACAAATTATCTCACCCCGGGACAGAACAGAGCACTGGAGCGTCCCACTGAAATCAAACAGGCACAAAAAAGTCAAGGAATTGTGTCAGTTCGTGTGTTTAACTCCTGTCACTTCTTAAAAAAAAAATCACACTTTAAACTTAGAAAAGGGGTAATCAGATTTAAAGAGAAATACCTTCAAAGTTCTTTATGTATCTGAATAACTTCACATGGAACTGCACAGACCTAACAAGAACAATTCATGCATTACATATATGCATGTATATCTAGCTAATGTGTACCAAAGGGCCATATTTATTCTTTAAAGTTGTTACTAAAAGCTGTGAACGTATTTCAAAAAGTTGCAGTACTGTGCACAACTAAACTTATTATGTATTCATTCTGATTTGCAGGTGAATGCTGGAAATATGGAAAATGCCAAGATCCTTCTGAAGATTGACAATGCAAAGCTTGCTGCTGATGACTTCAGACAAAAGTAAGTTGTTTTATGTGATGCAATGCCATTTTAGTTTTGTATGGAACAGAACTAAATGATATCTTAAGACATCCACTTTTTAATGTATTTTGACTTTCCTACTGTTTATTTCCTGACACATTAGTTCAGGGTATATCTGTCTGTAATTGAAATAAGTCTAATTGGTAATCATTCTACAACTTGGTCTAAAATGTAAAATAAACAGGTACATGCATACAGACATCCATACATAACTACTTCAACAAACAGACAAACAAGTAAATAAATATAAATAAATACATATGTACATACATACATACATACAGACAGAGATTCTGTGCAAATCTGCTGGGGCCCTTTAACAGAAGTCAGTGACTTGTTTAACATTTTGTGTTCCCTTCAAGTCACTAACCAGGGCCATCATTTGTTCCTGTTTTACAGAAATGTAGTGTGATGGTTCTGTTGGAATGTTGCTATTAACTTGCAACAAATATGATGTTTCAGTAAAAGAACAGACAACATGCAAGCAAGCCAATGACTAGTCTGAAAACTTGAAGTAAATAAATGTTTAAGAAGAGCATGAATTTGCAGTTTTATTAAACAAGTAGTACTTGATTATATCACAGTCTCTAAGCCTTTAACAAATGTTAATGGAAAAGATCAGCATCTTGGCAGCCAGGTCTGGAAGCTGCTTATACTTAATAAAACAAATCACAGATTTTGACTCCTAGACTGAAATATACAGTTGAACTTTGCAAGCCCTTATTTTTTGTCATGATTTTTTTCCATGCAATCCATTCATTTATGTTTATCAGTGAACTTTCTGGCCTCTGGTAACAAAACACATGCAACTACAACACCTGTTTCTATGCTCTGTTTCTCCTTCCATAGTTTCTAGAATCTCTGGTAGGTTCCAGATTCAGGGAACACTTTAATAAAGATGGTATATTTTGGGAAGAGTTGTCGAGTTTTACAGCAGGTCACAGTATGACTACTGTTGAGTTGGTCAAACATTTGGTTGTAGCTTCTCAGTTAATGTTTAACAAATTGCAAAAGTATTTCTGCACTAAAATTTGCTTAGCTTATTTGTTTCCTACTCAATATGAAAATGTGAAGAAAACTTCTTTGCAACCACACCTTTAAGAATTAGTGCCCTTCAAAGCTTTCTTTAGGGCACTACAGTTTTTACAGCCGCTAACATTTACATTACCTCCTTCTCTACTGATGCGAGTAAAGACCGCATAACTATAGTTGTAGAGCAAACTGCTATAGTAATTGATAGGTCCTCACAGGGAAATGTTTTATAGACAATATGCAAAATGGAGTGGGGCTTTTTGGCACTTCTACCATATGTTCAGACAGCTGTGTTACATTTCTATTTTCTCCCCTTATAATTGATACTGTACATTCTTTAAACATGTGGAAATCATGAAAAGGGACTTGAATTTAGGCACAGTCAATGCAACTCATCTCTGTTAGGATCATGTAGAAAGAGAGCAAATCTCTCAACCTCACGTTAAAAATCTGGACAATGGTTCTTGAAAAGTTGATAAATTTGGCCAAGAATCTGAACAGCTAATTAAACAACATTTGCATATTCTGCAGTATAACTCTTACATGCAATAGGATTGTGGGACACCAACACTCAGAAACACAAGTTTAAAAAGTTAAAAAACAGAAGTGGAAAGTGGCATAAAATATAACCAGAATGATCATGTTTTAATTTGAACTTCTTTATACTAATTGCCTCACCTACAGACTCTATAGGGAGTAGATGAACCCAGTTACGCACAAATGCATTTTGTTTCAAAACATTATGAAAAGCACACAGTCCAACTACTTACCATACTTGGATTAACAAGTACCCAGTTTGTTATACACACAGTATTTGTATACAAAAGGATATTTTGCTTTTTTTGTCTCCATTGAAAGCTTGCCACTTCTCTCTTTATTTCAAACTTCCATATGGTGTATTCCGAGTATTGTCCACCTACTCTACAAGGCAAAATTTTCACAACAATATACCAATGCCATCTGTTTTTCCATAGATTGTTCCATTTATCTTGCTATATTTCTGCATATAAGATATTCCTTCTAGTTCCTCTCAAAACATGTTCCCTTTTTATTTTGTTTATTCAACACTTTACTGAGTATGTGAGACCCTCTTTAACCATGACTCATGTTAAAGGCACAGTACAAATTTAAAGCAGTGCAACTTGTTTAGTCACTTCATCTAAAGTGAATGCTTTTTTCTGGTTCATATTTAAAACGTGATTATAGACTTATTTTGTCTGTGTATCACAGATTTCTTTCCTGAAAGCACAACTGTACAAAATGTGTTATAATTAAAAAGAAGTCACCAGCAAGGGATTAATAATTTATTTTTTTCTGGCTGCATTTTCAAAGACACACACAAACACATACTCACACATCCACACAATGCACACACATATCGACGCACGCAGACATTTTACACACAGGCATGCACATATACGGACACTACTTAAAAATCAAATATGAAATGACAAACATCATCAAGAACAGAAAAAAAAATTGCATAATAGTCTTAATGTGAGTACATCTGTATGCTGCATTTTTACTCCTGATCTTAATGTTGCATTGTCAGTCAGAAATTTTGTTTTAGAACACTATCAACAAGGCTTCACTTTTGTGTTCTAGTTTCCTTCTTCTGCTCCCCTGAGTCAGCTTTGGAGAACTGGAAAATCCTTAGAATATAGCCAAATGATAACTAGTGAAACAGATTCTGGAATCAACCTTAAATTAAAAAAAAAGAGTACCATAATGTTATCAACTTTTCTGCATGCTTGACTGCTTGTGCTTGCTTCACTCACCTTGTAATTCAATAAGAAGGCATGTCCGTGCCTCTAGTTGCATCATCACATCAGTAATGATGACAGCATGGAAAGAGCTTTGAGGCCGGGAAATTTCCTCCCAACAATCCCCCACCCTTGGGGGCATTGGGTAACCAGGGGAGGAAAAGGGTTCCCCTTTCCCAATGGTTTGAACCAAGCAAAGGCCCTTGGGTTTTCTTAGATAAAAGGGAAATTGGGAGATGGGAAGAATAAGAACCTTGTTGAAGGAGAACATAAACCTGGATTGAGAAACCCTGTGGAACCTGGGGCTTGGTTATGAGTGAAATTTGGCCCGTAAATTGACCTTGGCAGGAAAAAGACCAATTGAGTTTTTGTCCTATAATTTTGCCAAGGGGCCCGATTTGCCAATAATGAACCGGGGAAACACCCAAAGGGGGCTTTGATTTTCCCCAAGAGATCCTTGGTTCGGATTTAAAAAACCACGGAATCCAAACCTGGACCCCCGGAAAATTGTGAACCCGGGGTTGGAGCCAAAAGGGCGACCTTTGGAAACGTCTCCGGCTAAGCGCTATTTTGGCGCGAGTCGAATTTAAAGGCTTGAGGTCTGGGAACACCAAAAAAAAGGGGGAAGGGTTTGAAGTAATTGAATTTGGATCTAGGATTTTGCCCAGAAATTGGTCAGGCCCGGTTTTGGCCTAAAAGACCAGGATTTCTGATCACTGGCTGTGGGGACCGGGAAACCCCTTTTTAGCCTAAACTTTGGCTGCATTCCTTTGAGGGTGGGGTCGGGATTTTGGCGGGGTTTATGGGGGGAACCCGCAATATCGAAGCACCATCTGCCAAATTTTTCCCGGTTTAGGGTGGCAACCCCAGGGTACCAGGCCCCCTTTTGGGAGGGGGAGGTGAAAGGACTGTCGGGCCCGGATTGCGCCCTCGGCCCGGGGTTCCCAAATTTCCCCCTCTCCTGGGGGACTCCTGGCTGTTGGGGAAAATTAAATTGAAAATCCCCTTTTAACCTGGTAGGCCGAAGGGAGTGGGCCTAGGAGATAGTTCCCCTTGCCAGGGAGGTTTCCCCTTTGGGGAACAAGAGGCCCAAAGGGGGCCAAAGGGAAACCTTGGGCCTCCGAATGAAAGGGCCGGCTTGCCGGAACCGCCTGTGCCGCTCAAAACCCGCTTATGGTGGCGAAGTTGAAATTGCGGAAGCAACTGGCCCCGGGGGGCGCTGCTGGAGGTTCCCCGGGGCCTGAAACCCGCGGGGGAAAAAAAGGGTGAAAAATTCGAGCCTGGGGAAGGCCGGGTACCCCCCCAGACTCCTTTTGGGAAAGGATGGGGAGAGCCTCCGCAGTGGGCCAGGACCCCAGGAACCACCCTTTTGAAGGCCCCCGGGGCGAAAAATTTTTGGAGGGTTTCCCGGGATGGATTTCCCCCACAATCCAGTCGGGGAGACCAGGGGGGGCAAACCCCAAGGCCAGGCCTGTAGAAAGGGGGTTTGGAACCGCCCCTTTTGGTTTGAGGTCCAAAAATGTGAAAGGGACATTCCGGAAATTTGGGGGCCCCTCCCACACCCAAACCGGCCTGTAGACCGGGACCCCGTGCCTTGCCACCCCTTTTGGGGTTCCAAAGTAAAACCCTTTTGGGGGGAAACCCCTGGGGAAAGGCCAGGGGCGTACGGCCCAAACCCCCCACCCAAAGGTGCGGGTAAAGGGGAGGGGGGGGCCCCCGGCACCCCAGGCCTCTGAAACGACCCCAAAAGGGGAAACCCCCGGTAAACGCAAGCCCGCAAGCCCCGAGAGGCCCAAGCCCAGCCCAACCAAACCCGGGCCGCGAAAGCCGGAACGGCCCAGGCCTTGGGGTTAAGGTCGGACCAACCGATCCCCCGGCCAGGGAACCTCCGGGGGAAAGCAGTCGGGGGAACAAGGGGGCTGCACCCGGCCCCAGCCAAGGGCCGGAACCAAAGGAAGAGGGGACTGGAAAGGGGCACCCTTTTTATGGGCCGCACCCCAGGAGGGAAAAGGGGTCGAAGCCTCCCCCCGGGCAGGGGCCGGCCGAAAAATTTCCCGCGCGAGGAAACTCCACGGCCGAGCCCGGCGGGGGAAGGTGGACGCGGTCGCCCCTTCGGCCCCAGGGAGCCAGGGCCCGGGCGACCCCATGGGCCGGAAAACGAGCCATCGGAACCGTACTTGGGCCCGAAGTTTGGAGCCGGGCCTCCGGTCTTTGGAGCCGCCCCGGACGGGAGCCAACTTTTGGCCCCGGACGAAGGAAGGGCTCTCAAGGGGTAAAACCTTGAGAAAAATTTTTCCTCGGGCCCTTGAGGAAAAGGGAAAGCTGGCCGCATTTTTTGGGCCCAACAAACCACAGGTTTAGAAAACTTAAAAATTTAACTTGGGCCCCGGGGGGAGACTTTGGTCAAATCCTGATCGCAGGAAAGTAAAATTTTATGAAAGACAGTAAAATAAAAACTTTCTTAAAAAACCTAATAAATTTGAAAATATTGAGACCCTTAGGAATAAAATCAAGCCCTGAATGGAGAAAAAACAAACTTCATCAAAAACATCCAACCCAAAATTAAAAATTTAGGAAAACCTTTTTAAAAAACAAAAAAAACCGAAAAAAATAACAATTTAACCACAAAACCCCTCAAAAAAGCAAGGGATGTGTTCATTTGGGAATTAGAATAGAATTTTTTTATATCCGGGCCCGACCGAGGGAGCCGAACCATCATAAAGAATGCAATGGATACATAACTTAAATTTTAAAAATTTTTTTAAAAATATAATGAATTATTAAATCCTTTAAGAAAAAGGTAACCCTTTTAAATTGGTCAAAGAAAATAAAGTACTCTCCCACAACAAAAACCCCAAAAACCCAGTAATTAAATTAAGAAAATAAAATTTAATAAATTTAAGACAGAATTTGAAATTGCTCCCATTAAAACTGACTTGTTAGCATTTTTCTTAAATTAAGGATCATTTTCTTTTCAAAATAGTTAAGGGTTCTTTTTTCATTAACTAACAAATATATTTTCAGTAAAAAAGCAACATCAACACAAGAAGTTGAAAATTGGGAAAATTTAATTTAAGAAGATATTTGGTTTTTTTAAACAAGGACTTTTTAAAAGCCAAATTTAAATTGGAAAAAAATTTGAGCCAGTCTGAATTAAAAATAAAAAATCCATTTTTGACTTAACAAAATAAGTTGATTTGCAACCCCTTTTTCAATGTTTTTAAACCCACATTTAGTTTTAAATTTTTCTTTTAAAAAACATGAACTACACCTTTTTTGTTGTTTCTTCCTATTTCTGAATTTTGTCCTTCGGCCTTTAAAAAATGGAATTTTTAAAGGTTTCATTTTCCTCCTATTTTTCTTTTTGGGGGTTTTAAATTAAAAAACTTTAAAAATTTTTTTAATTTTTTGGGGAAAAGTTTTCGTAAATTTCTAGTTATTTTTTTTCAATTTAAAAAATTTTAATTAAAAAAATTTTTGCAACATTTTTGCCTTAAATTTTTAGAATTGAAACATTCATTTAACTCCCCTTTATATAGAAACCCTTTAATTTAATTTGGGCTTTCATAACCCCACAAAATTTTTAGCAAACAAAATTTGAGAGTTTTATTTAATTGTAGGACCTGGTATTTCTATTTTCTCCCCTTATAATTGATACTGTACATTCTTTAAACATGTGGAAATCATGAAAAGGGACTTGAATTTAGGCACAGTCAATGCAACTCATCTCTGTTAGGATCATGTAGAAAGAGAGCAAATCTCTCAACCTCACGTTAAAAATCTGGACAATGGTTCTTGAAAAGTTGATAAATTTGGCCAAGAATCTGAACAGCTAATTAAACAACATTTGCATATTCTGCAGTATAACTCTTACATGCAATAGGATTGTGGGACACCAACACTCAGAAACACAAGTTTAAAAAGTTAAAAAACAGAAGTGGAAAGTGGCATAAAATATAACCAGAATGATCATGTTTTAATTTGAACTTCTTTATACTAATTGCCTCACCTACAGACTCCCTATAGGGAGTAGATGAACCCAGTTACGCACAAATGCATTTTGTTTCAAAACATTATGAAAAGCACACAGTCCAACTACTTACCATACTTGGATTAACAAGTACCCAGTTTGTTATACACACAGTATTTGTATACAAAAGGATATTTTGCTTTTTTTGTCTTCATTGAAAGCTTGCCACTTCTCTCTTTATTTCAAACTTCCATATGGTGTATTCCGAGTATTGTCCACCTACTCTACAAGGCAAAATTTTCACAACAATATACCAATGCCATCTGTTTTTCCATAGATTGTTCCATTTATCTTGCTATATTTCTGCATATAAGATATTCCTTCTAGTTCCTCTCAAAACATGTTCCCTTTTTATTTTGTTTATTCAACACTTTACTGAGTATGTGAGACCCTCTTTAACCATGACTCACGTTAAAGGCACAGTACAAATTTAAAGCAGTGCAACTTGTTTAGTCACTTCATCTAAAGTGAATGCTTTTTTCTGGTTCATATTTAAAACGTGATTATAGACTTATTTTGTCTGTGTATCACAGATTTCTTTCCTGAAAGCACAACTGTACAAAATGTGTTATAATTAAAAAGAAGTCACCAGCAAGGGATTAATAATTTATTTTTTTCTGGCTGCATTTTCAAAGACACACACAAACACATACTCACACATCCACACAATGCACACACATATCGACGCACGCAGACATTTTACACACAGGCATGCACATATACGGACACTACTTAAAAATCAAATATGAAATGACAAACATCATCAAGAACAGAAAAAAAAATTGCATAATAGTCTTAATGTGAGTACATCTGTATGCTGCATTTTTACTCCTGATCTTAATGTTGCATTGTCAGTCAGAAATTTTGTTTTAGAACACTATCAACAAGGCTTCACTTTTGTGTTCTAGTTTCCTTCTTCTGCTCCCCTGAGTCAGCTTTGGAGAACTGGAAAATCCTTAGAATATAGCCAAATGATAACTAGTGAAACAGATTCTGGAATCAACCTTAAATTAAAAAAAAAGAGTACCATAATGTTATCAACTTTTCTGCATGCTTGACTGCTTGTGCTTGCTTCACTCACCTTGTAATTCAATAAGAAGGCATGTCCGTGCCTCTAGTTGCATCATCACATCAGTAATGATGACAGCATGGACTGATGATGCAAGGACAAGTAGTGCGTGGTCAAACAAATGTACAAATTACAATTTAAAGGCACCAAAAGGAGTTTCATGGTAACTTGTTATAGTGCAAATACCAGCCAGTTGTGAGGTATGGCTAGGTGTCCTCAAGATCCTTAGAGCTAATGTAGCTTAGAACATTCTACTCCTGGTAGGTTCACTATTGACAAATTGGTAAAAGAGAAATGATCAAACCAAAAATAATCCATAGTGCCCCAATGATAATGTATTTATTTATTTATTTATTTTATTTAGTTAGTTTGTTTACCAGTATAATACAGTGCTCACAATATACCATTTGCAAGCACAGCCCAGGTGATAAAATTCACAAAAAATAAGGCAGAACAATTTCACATATGTGGATTAATCACAGAAAGAAGACAGTCACATAGACAACTGAAACTATGTAAACATTATTAACAGAGTAGAAAAACAAATGTGAACTGATTTTAGTACAAAATATGAGAGGGAAGCAGCAGGTAAGAATGGAGTGTCAAAGCTGAATTGATACAGGTGAGGGGGGTTAGGTTATGTATCCAGTAGAAAATGCACTTACAGTTAGATTTTTAATGGAGCTGTCCTTTGAGTTGTGCTTTGAATGTGGGGAAAGGGGGCTTCATTTGGGTGATGGGGGTAGGGATCACCAAAGTTTGGGTGCAAGAATGGACAAGGAATGGTTAGACAATGAAATTTTAGTTTGGAGTGTCTGGTGTGAGGAAGTTAATTGGGAAAGGCTGTGGAGGTTATAGAGGTTATTTTTATTATGACGTATGGTTGGAAGAGGTGGGAATATGAGAATCTGACTGAGAACACTGGTACTAGGAGCCATCTCTACAGCCACAGTTAGGGATAACATTCTTCATTTTCTGGTAAGCACCCCATAACCAGATGACCCACATGGCAGAGACAGACTCACCCTGCAATAAGCAAAGGGTGGGGATTGGGTTCAGTGCCACTCAAATATTAGGCAGAAGTGGAATTGTTTAAGACAGACGAGATACCCAGAATGGAAACAGGGACTTCTGGCTTGGAATTCCACTTCACTACTCATGAAGGATCCTTAACTTGAGCAGGAAATTGAAAAGTTCCAGCTAACCTTAATAAGCAGTACCTTTACACATATAATTGGTTCTGGAACCAGGATTTTTGAATAAAGGTGGCCCCCCTGTTGCTCAGATGGTAACCCTCAGGACAGGTCTTAGGCTGGAAAGAAAATATTCACAAGAAAACATTTAGATGTAGTTCATTTGGAATTTGTATTTCAATGTGACTGTGAGTTGCAGAAAGGAAGTCTCTGTCTCGCTCTCTCTGTATATGTACTTAACTATTCAGTGTGTTTACCCTTCTTAGAGTGCATGGGTTCAGTGCTTGCCATGGTGTTGCATACTCATTCTGTAATTTGACTGGCAGAATTCTGTGGTCATGAGGGGAATGAGGGGGATAGACAGAGGTTTGATTCTTTGGAACAGCTTGACTGATCTGTACCTGTACGATGCATGGCTTTTGGACTTCTCTACTAAATAATCCATAACAAACATCATTAGTCTGCTTTGTACCAGAGTTGTTATACCTAAGCTCAATGATTTACTTTGTGGTAATTTCTTCAGCTAGTGCTAGGTCTATATGTTCTAAACATTCAGGTACAGTAATCACCATTTGGTGAGGATTTAGGTAAGACTGGCAGCAAAAGGGATGAGCAGACTGGGGAAACCAAACTGTATAGCGAGAGTATCCTCAGGAAAAATGATCAAATGCCTCCATATGAAATTATCTTAATTCATACCTTAAGCAGTGCTCCTCCTGTGAACCTGGAGAAGTGAGGGATGCAAATCTAATGAACCCTGTTCAAGACTTCAGTAATTAAGGTGGTGCAAAGAGGTGTGGACAGTAATTGATCAGCCCTTGAAATACTGACAAGCCTAGGACCAGTAACCATTTGAAATAATGGGACTCAGAGTGAGTCTTGAAACATGGAGACTGAATGGCTGAAAAAAGGACTCACATATATTAAGTCTGTAATTACCATTTTTTGGGATATTCCCTTTTCTCAGAGGTATGGTGATCTTGAAGTTGGTATATATAAGTTCAGGGGGTGTGGGGAATTGCCCCCCCAATCAAAATATAAGTTTAAAGGAGAAGTGTGATGTTTGAGATTTGTTCTTCTTCTTGTGTAGGTTCAGTCTTTTTTTCACCTTGTTGGCACTCAGCATTTCTAGTGAAGATATTTCAAAAGGGAGCCCCCTAGGATGTGATGGTTGATACCAAGGGTTAGGTAAACAACTAGGCTAAAAAGATGCCTTGTATACATTGCTGTTTAAGGATTCTCCAGATCTGACTGACATATAACAATGTGCCAGGAATATAGCAACTGTAGATGTCAATGATGTGAAGGTCAGGGTATGAGAGAAGCTTCCTGAGGCTATTGTGAATGACATTCAGACAGCCTGAAGAAGATTTTGTGAAAATAGTCAGCCTCTCAGGAGGGGCGGTGAGATATTAGCCAAGCTTCTCTTGCAATGGTGGAGAAACATTGAGCTGAAGATGGCCATTGTTTACATGAGAAACTCCTAAATGCAATAAACATACCAGCCTCTGAAAAGGCAGTATGAGAAACAGATTCTGCAATGAACATTCTAGCTTCTGAAGAGGCAGTGCGAGAAACTGATGGTGCAATGAACATTCCAGTCTCTGAGGAGGCAGTGTGAGAAACAGATGGTGCAATGAACATGCCAGCCTCTGAAGAGGCAGTGCCAGAAACAGATGATGCAATGAACATGCCAGCCTCTGAAGAAGCAGTGTAGAGATAGATGGTGCAAAGAAAATTCCAGCCTCTGAAGAGGCAGTGCCAGAAACAGATGGCGCAATGAAGATTCCAGCCTCTGAAGAGGCAGTGCGAGAAACAGATGGTGCAATGAACATGCCAGCCTCTAAGGGGCAGTGCAAACATAGATGGTGGAACTGTTTCCATTTCAGTAGATAAGGTTAATATGACAATTAAACAGATCAGTTGTGGCACAGTTGTAAGGATGGATGTGACAGAGCTGGAAATGTAGAAATTACTGGGCATCATTGAGTTAAGGGTAATACACATTTAATTGTTGAATGAAAGACTGGAACGGAAACTTGAGACTGTCAGGGAGTGATAATGGTACATATTCTCAAAAAGCATAAAAGGAAGATTTCTAGTGAGAGAATGCACATACTTCTTAGCCTCTTGGGGAAAAAAATATCCCAGGGTACTAGGAAAGGAACTGTGTTAACTACTGCTTAATTTGCTATTAAGCTTCAGAATATCTGCCTAAATACTTTATCCCTAAATCATTAGGCTCTTCTTATTAGTTTCTGCTGAAGTGCTTGGCAGTGAGTTGACATTTTTCACCAAAACCTAGTTGCACACAGGACAACTATTTTGGATTGACAAGCACTGTCCCCAGAGCTGCAAACTAGACACTCCTGAGATTACTTTATATTCTGACTCCAACTGTCTAATCAATAAAAAAGGGTCTGTTGCATATATATGAAATCTCCATTACCAGCTTGGTGGATATGGACATCCTGAGGAAAGGTAGAAATTGCATCATGCTCACTGACAACCATTTAATTCTTAAACAAACTGATATGGTATGTGAAAGATGCATTTATACAATGTGACTGGAGGCAAAGCTGTCACATAAAAGCACCCCTAATGTCCACAAGGTTGTTAGTAGTACACACATTACACCCATCACACATAATTCAAAGCAGACACATAGACCCACATAGGCCATTAAATGTAACCTTCCTAACCCCCAAAGACCTCCTATATGAAGTACACATAACAAGCCTCTTGGCAACCCTATATGCACTGTTTCAAAACAGCACCCACATCAACACATACAGCCAGATCTCATGAAGCCTCTACTTCTAAGCCCATAAGACAAGCCACCACATAATCCAACATTCTAGCCACTGTAGACTCCGCTGTAAGATACACTGATGTCCATCTCATTATGCTGGGTAATAAGAAAGTCATGGTCAGTTGCTTATCAGGGACCAGGATCCACCACATTATGCATGCACACAGGTCACTGGACCACAAGTACCACTATAACTCAATCATAGTCCTTGTGGGTGCAAATGACCTGAGCATACACCCTAGACTATATGAAGAGAGACATCAAGGAGCTCTCAGAATATATGTCCCAGGCTGGTATGAGCCTAGCATTGAGCAGCATTTTGCCAGCTCCAAGAATGATGCCACAGTATGAACAAAAGATTACTGACTTTAATAATTGGCTTAGTTTCTGGTATCATTCTAAGGGGGTGCAGTATTTGTCAGCATCGAAGGTGAAGGTCAGCGTACTACATCTCTTTACCAGGGATGGTCTTTCGATTATTAGCTAAAACGTTGTCCTCCCCATAGTGCTTTTTAGACTATGCCAAAGTATTTCTGACATAGCAAATCAAAACTAATAAATTTTAAAGGTGTTACTGCTCAATGCTAGGAGTCTGAACAAAAAAAACACTCCTTAGAAGCTCTCTTCACCTAGAGAATGCTGGCATCTGCGTGGTCACTGAGACATGGTTTAAATTTGCCAAGAGGACACCGACAGTGCAAGGATTATAATGCCTTCCACACATTTAATCCAGCTACCCAAACAGGGACTAAGAGTGGAGGTGTCTTAAGTTACATCAGAAATAAATATTCCTCAAGGCTGGTCCAACAGGACAGTGCAGTTGAGCTTCTCCATGTTCAAATCACCATAGGCAAAATCCAATATAAGTTCTTTGCAAGCCAAAGACCAGGAAACCCATGCCATGTATTTATACTTATTAGAAACACTCACTATCCAACCTAATACCATATTTATGGGTGACTTTAATTATCCCACTCTTAACTGGGAATCATATACAACACCAAACATACAGACATACACAAACTCCCTTGATCAGACTGTCAAAACACCAACAAGTGATGCAACCATACAGGATCTGGTCCTCACTAATATGGGAGATTGCTGCACTCCCCCTAGTATAATGTTTTCTCTGGTAAGGTCAGTCCTTTGAAGTAAAAATAAAACCTGGAACCCCAGCTAACCCTGTAATATTCAGAAACGACTCTAAGGCAAATTCCTACTCTTAAGTGATAACCTGTCAAAATTTCAAAACCCCATAAACCATAAGAACATTGCTGCCTACATGGAACTGTTCACAGAAATCCTATACAAGCATGTTAATAGCTGCATAGAGGCAGCTGTACCCACCGGGAAGAAGCACAGAACTAACTCAAAAAACAAGCCACCCTGGTGGAATCACAACATCAATAGGCTGTATAACAGAGGGAAGAAATCATGGTAAAAATTAGGAGATGCAGCACCCCACAAGATAAAAACACTCTTTATCAAATTAAACAAACAACTCAGAGAACAAATAAAGCCTACCAAAGACAGGTTTGATGTAAATTTGGCCAGACAGGCCCACAAGGCATTCTTTAGCTATGTTCACAACCTCAAAGTCAATATGCATTTGTATGCAGAGCTCATTATAAATGGAGCCACCTATACCAAGCCAGAAGATGTAGTAAACCTGCTGGGCAACAAATTTAGCTCGAACTTTACCATTTTCTCCCCATTAACCTTCTCTCCATAGATACTATCAAATATAACTCCCCCTGCTATCACTAGGGAACAGGTCCTTAATGTGCTCTCTAAAGCCATGAACAGTGAGTGCATCAATGGGCCCAGACAATATCCCAGGATGCCTTCTAAATAGCATGAAACATGACTTATCAGGGCCTCTGGAATTACTATTTAACTGTAGCCTCCAAACAAGCTTTGTGCCTCATGAATGGAGAACAGAAACAGTCATCCCTCTGCACAAAGGAGGGACATCTAAAGACCCTGGAAACTACAGGCTCATGAGTCTCACTAACCTCATATGGAAAGCCATGGAAATGATCAATGACAGAAACCCTCCATACAATGGAAGCAATCTAATTTGGTTTCATCAAGGAAGTGCATGTCATACCTACTCAACTTGGTGGACTTCTTTATGAAGGTCACCAAAGCAATGGATGAGGGCAAAATGGTTCACACTGCCTACCATGACCTGACAAAGGCATTTGATACATTCCACCACTTGGCCATTTTTGACAAACTTAAGAGGTTATGAACAAACTATTATGTCATCTGGTGGACAGCCAGCTGGCTCACAGACAGGACCTTGGATTCTAGAATTGGGGAGTCCACCTCTACAAAGATGCCAGTCACAAGCAGAATCTCTCAGTGATCCATCCTGGGACTGCTGCTTTTTGGCATTTACTTCTCTGAAGTCAAGGCCACTGTCAATGACCTCTGGCTGACTAAATTTGCAAATGATTGTAAACTAGGAGCTGTCACTGAATCTCCCACTGACACAATTTCGCCAGGAAGGACTGACACAGACAAACAATTGGTGACAGAGCCATGGACTAAAACTGAATGCCAAGAAATGCATAACAGTATCCTTCAGGGAGTCATCGACCCATGTTAATAAACATATTGTCAACTCACCCCTAAAAGCTGACCCAGTAGTCAGGGACTTGGGGACGTACATAGACAGTAATCTAGCCTTTGACTATCACGTCTACAATGGTGAGGAAATCATTCTATGTTGTGCAACTTATAAACAAAGGTATGACATCAAGGTCAACGGAAGTCATTGTTCCAGTACAGTCAGCATTCATCAGACCCATCATTGAGTACAGTTCCCCTTTGGTATGCAACTAACCAGGCATGTCCAACAATTGGAATGTCCACAGAGACTCTTCACTAAAAGATATAGGGCATACGTAGCATGTCTTATGCAGACAGCCCCAAGTCCCTATTCCTCTGTTCTGTCTCCCACAGGCTGTTGTGGGGAGATCTATGTCTGGGATAAAAGGCATTGTCAGACTACACTCTGATGTACATCTGAAAAGCAAACAACACCAGAATTACCTGTTCTAAAGACTTACACCTTGACTGTGATACAATACAAATAGGACCTGCTGGAGAGACAGGTATGAATCTCACAGACTACCCTTTCTCTGGAACAGGCTCCCCATCCATGTGAAGCACAAGTCCTCCCTAATCCAATTCAAGTGTAACTTGGACAATTGGATGGGGAACAGGAAATTCATCACTGTTTTGGCACCTATATCTCAAATGGACACAGGCAGCCTGTAAATGGTTCATCTTCTAGGCCCCTGCTTGTAAATATTTCACCTCCCAAGTCTCTGCTTACACTCATCAAGGGTATCAGAACTTGTCAGAGATTTGGGATGGATGGCTAGGCTTAAAAAGGCCTTTGTGGTTGTTAGCCTAGTAAACTCCTATGGATCTGTAAATGAGACTTTGCTTCAAGAGGAGCAATATCTTGACCGTGAAAAAAAAATGGAGCAACTCTTTGTTTTTCCACGGATATTGGATAGGTCCTGGGAGTTTCCCAGCACTGACTACATCCGTTTTCTGAACTTGAAGAATGTGCATGATTGTGTACTGCTGGGTCTTAGGGGAATGCGGCAGCAATACTGGGTCTCAGGGCATCTGCTATGAGCCATTCATTTCCTATATTCCTGCAGCCACTATTGTGTCCACATTGTCTGTGGTATGTTGAATACATTCAAGTTAGCATGCAACTATTTCAAGAGCAAGCTTTGTCTCCTATCCTGTTTATGATTTTCCTGAACAAGACAACAAGGTACGGCCACGATTCTGATAGTGAATATCTAGTTTGTGGACATATAATATGCTATTAGTATGGACTGTCTGTGAGCACCAGGGTGAAGTCACTGCTGAGTGTAAAATGGTTGGCTAGGGTGAGGTCACTGCTGAGTGTAAAATGGCTAGCACTGAAAATCAGAACCATCAGTTTACTTTTAGCAGATGAAGGGATTCCAGTCAACTAAGATGGAGGCATATAAACATCTTAAAGTTTTGTACATAAGTGAAGGAAAAGAAAACTATGAGGCTGACCAGAGGAGGAATCCAGAGCAGCAGTATTGTAGGCACTGTACCACAGTCCAGAGATGAAGGGATAGCTCAAACAGAGAATGAGGCTTTCAGTTTACTAGTGTCTTTGTCTCCATCCTGACTTCAGATCATAAGCTTTATATAGTTTGCCCTGTCCTGACATGACTAATTATGTGTCACACCAAGTTCCGATAGGATCACATCAATCTGTTTGTGAACTACACTTTATTATGATAGAGCAACATTTCTGCCCTGTCATGTGTGACAATGCTGGCATGGAATAATGTAACCCTGTCATGGTATATTTCTGCATGCACAATGGATAACATAGTACTAGCAGAACAAAGCAAAACAGTAGCATAGAGTACAATATAGCTGTCAGGACATATTTGAGCACATCAAGGATACAGCACTGTTCTATATTGTGTTCTATACTGTGCTATATCATGACAGGACAACATTATCCAATGACGTTACCACTGTGTTGTGAATCAGAATTTGCAGTCATTTGAGAGTTTTGCACCATGTTTTGATGAGGCTACATTATTCTCTGCAGCTGCTTTATTAAGACTTAATGGATCTAATCTGCTTAAAAGATTTGCATATGCCCTACTCAAAATACCACCTGAGAATGTTCTAGAAACAGTTAGGATTTTGAAATAAAGACTAAACCGAACTGAAAACAAACTATGCAACCTTTCAGTGAAACTGTCAATTGTCACTATTGTGAAGAGGCATTCTTGTTTTCAGGCCATATTTACACTTGTACAGGATGGTCTTATTTTTGCAGGTTTGTATCTGTTTCCAGCCTTGATTCACCCCTTCATACAATTTTCTGAGTCCTTCTCATCACATGATTTTTGAAGCTTTCTTGTACACAGAAACCCCACCCTACATGACCAACATGCTACTGGTAACAATAATTTAATGAAAAAGGACACACATCTTACATCGCCCTTTTTCTGAATTAAAAAATAATTGACCTTGTGTGATATAATGCAGCAATATAACTAATTAAAGTCTGCAAATTTTACAGTGTCTATTTGATAATGTAACTATATTTTGCTATGATATCATCATTCTCTGTTTTTCAGCTGTGTTTCTGAGTAATATCCCACATTCCTACTAGAAGCAGAAAAAGCTATGTGCTATTTGGCATTCAAATTTTATGATACTTGGATATCCAGATTTCTATCTAGATGTTCCTACTTTTGAAGGGTATTTCCTCCTATTTTAATGTCGGCTGGTTGAGAAGTATGGAAGGGAGGTGTGTTTAGGGGAAACTTACTCCTAGCTGTATATTTTATTGCCCCATGGGGGGGGGGGGTGCATGTGCTTAGCATGATCGGTGTTTGGCATTCAGAACTGAGCATGCTCCATAGACTCAGAGAGCTTTAGTGCACAGTGAAATGCTGTTGCGTGTCTTTATATGGTTACATTGTTTACTTTGATGCTACATCACATCCTAATGAGGTTATACTCCCTTTCCATTGTGCTGTTCTGTGCTTTAATCTATCTTGGTTGTCTAACATCATGTTTTGAAAAGGTATTGTTCTCCTGGGAGTAGCTAAATTATGTTTGAAGAGCTCACAATGATCCCTTAAAAGTTTTTACCATGAAATCATTTGACTTGATGGGGTTGCTCTCTTTGATCTGTGTGCTATACTGTGCCCATATATGGTTTGCACTGTCCCTTGTGTGTGTTATACTCTTTTATCATATTATGGCATTGCTATCCACTGATAGTCTGCATAAAGTTACAATATTCATCATGAGTGCTGAATGTCATCTTGATGTTCCCCATAATTCCATGATGGTGCTGTACCACTTGCTAGTGGAACAGAAGTATGCCTAGATTGCATTATATCATACTATGAGATGGCTGCACAATATTTTCACAGAGATAGCTTATATTCCGGAATGAAGAACCATGCCTTGCTGGAGCTAGATGGAATCTAGTCTGTGTGTGCAAATTTCCCTAACACTATGACAGTTTAGTAAAGGTAAAATTAAAGTTAAGAAAAAAGAATGTATTTAATAGTAGAACACACGGACAAATGTCCACCCTATGTATGCAAAGGTTACAATGAACAATGAACGAAGGTCTTGTGTTTCTAGAAAATGAAAGTGACAAAGTTAGCGATGCTTCTGGAAAATAAAGTTCCTAGGTTTGTAAAGAAATTCTTGTGTTCATTACATTGTTGCACAAACTCTGCGTGGGTTTCACATTCACCTTTAAGGTATTATGATTAACTAGATTTGGTAAGGATATGGTAAGACAATTCCAGGCCACTAGGACAGCAAATAAAATCTTCTGGCTCATATTTCCTGTTCTCAGTTACCTCATTTGTTCACTTTGGAGAATTTGTTTTTACTATTGAAAGATAAATCTCCTTTTGGAAAGGCTTACACACTACAGTTAATAGAGTTCTGTGTTACCGTTCCTCAAGATACAGCCTTCAGAGTCTCATATGGGAAGGTTGCACCAGAGATCTCCAGACAGTACTTCCAGGTCAGAATGGAAGGTACTATTATGTGTCATTTAGAGGTGGTTTACCTCCTGTTAGGGGGTGAACCACACAATTATAAAAGTGAAATACACTAGTCCAACCATAATAGCAGGCCGCATCTGTCTACTGTCACTATTGTTTATGATACTAAGAAAAACATACAGCTCTTTTCCCATTTTGAGCTACAGATTGATATTATTAATTGTCATGTCAGTATTCTGGGCAAAGAAGACACTGTGAGGCAAGGGTCCAGCCACAACCCAGGTTACTAATAACACAGTAATTTTCTTCAAGTCTGGATGCTAATAGCTTAATAAATTACCTCTTAAGTTGTTGTAAGTTTTTGTTTAATGTCAAGCAATATGATTGTACTGTAACTGTTTTTGCTAGAAGCACATGATCATGGGGAACATCCTAAACTAGAGAAAGCAATGTTATTTTGATATTTTAGTTTGTTTGCATGTTTCCATAAATCACGTTAGACTGCATTTGCATTCATTCTTCTTTGTTATTTCTGTATTCACAATTGATATTGCTTTTTTTTCCAAAAACATTTTTATTAAATTTTGTTAATAAACATGGGCATAAAGTATTAAAAATAAACAATATAAAACATAATAACTATTTACACTATATACAAACATCCATGATAAACATTTGTTTTATTCAAGAAAGGTAATCAATATTTAGCTAACAATCTCTCCAATTTTTGGCAAGCTAGTCTTTTGTGTGTTACATTTGATGATCTCTGATAAATAGTTTGCATTTATTTTTTACATACAGATTTTGCTATTGAAATAAACTCAGTAAACATAAGATCTTGCTTATTTTTCCAGTTCAATGTAATTATTTTTCGAGCAATAGCTAGAATTAACCAAAGAGCAGGTTGGCTAGGAATTACACTTGGGGTAGGGACGTTGAATAATATCAAAAAGCTAGTAATTTGACAGTTATCAGGCCACAGGGCTTTTGCAAAATGTCTGAAATCACTCCGGTATTGTGTGAAAGTTCTACATTCAATCAACATATGAACCCAGTTGGCTTCAAGAATATAATTGATATTTCTCATTTCTTGGAATGCTGCATAGGGCCATGTCCGCCTTGTTACCTCTCATATATCCACTTTTTGATATTTTATATTAATAAGCCTTAGCTATCTAATTTACACTTCACCTTAGCTGTTAGAGAGAAAATAATACAGAATGTTAAATAATATAATAGCAGGATAACTCATGCAAACAGTATGCTGTATAATGTTGTCTATATTGTCAGCATTTTTTTCTACAGTTACTGGAGCATATCCACTTTTTTGCTTGCTTCTTGTTGAGCAAACTGAATGCCCAGCTGAACTACACCATTTAAGAAACTGTAATAAAAAGTATATATCTTGTGCTGCACTCTGTGTAGTGAATTCACAAGGTAAATGGGAGGGGGGGGGGCACTGCCGTCATTCTCAGGAGAAGACTTGAGTTCAAGTAGCAGCCACAGTTAATAGAGGATCTGGCTATATGGGGAGTGGATCTAGCTGTTTGAAGCCCACTGCCAGCTCTCATTCTTTTTGCCACAGCAACAGCACCTACTAATGGAGGTTTAAGGTTGAGCCTGCCATGGCTGCATGCACTACTACACATCAGCACACGTACAGAGCTGGCATATAGCAGTCACACATTTGGTAGCATGGTGTGACACACACAGTCATTGCACATCACATATGTCTAGGCTGGGACAGTTCTTGCCCTTCCTTGCATGAAATAAAGTCCTTTTTCTGGTCACTATAGGGTGTCATTTTTTTCCATGTTCTATTATGAGTCATTTGAAAAAACAAAAGGAAAAGCCTCTTTGTTTGAAGTAATCCACTTGTATTCTTTTAGGTATTTTGCAGGCAATAGCTAACCAGAGTAGAATGTACACATTCTCAAAATCAAGAATGAAAACATGAAGCAATCCTTCTTTTGAAATTTAAGTTCTCCAGCCTATTTATTTATGTAATTTGGAGAAGAAGTGAAATAATGTGAAATCATCAAGAGTAAAAGCCAAAATTAATAAATAAATAAACAAATAAACAAACAGGTAAATAAATAAATAAAATAGCAACCCAAGCTGTGTGTGACCGATGCAACGGGAAGAAGACTAATTGTTAATGCTATTACTGTTTTTTTTTTTGTTAAATCACAATTTATTTATCTCATCAGATTATAGTGTATAATAAAATTATGTACAGATGCATTCCATTCATGCATTCAGCTAGAAGTGAAAAGAAAACAATAATAAAACCAACCATTGTTATGTCTGTTTCACCCCATTATAATCTCAGCACTGCTTTACCATTCAGGTATTATATTCATCAATGCAATAATTGTTCTTTTAAACAGTGGCACTTTACATAAACTCATCGTAACTTATATTGACATTACAGACACCCCACAGTGTTAGTGTGCTTAAAGAATTACAGTTTTAATAAAAATATTCGTTCTCAAGCCAGAGATGCAGTCATGCAGTTAAAGCTTACAAGTCTCAACAGCAAACTAAGCAAGGGTCATTTACTTAAAAAAGCACATCAATATAGCACAGTCTTTGACTAATCTAAAACACACACACACACACACACACACACACACACACACACACACACACACACACACACACACACCTACACAATCTAATATACACACTACACTTCTAAGGCAAGGCAAGCTCACCCACACAGAACTACAACTGCAGTTTAGGATCTCTTGGATGGTCTGCTTCATGTAGAAGAAGATATGTTTTAACTGCGGCCCCATTGTAGTGCTTTAATAAGCAATTAAAGATGCTGTCTGATAATTTTTTTCTTAGATCTGGTCTATAAGAAGGTATACTTTTCCTTCTTTATCTTTTTATCCATCTCACCATCTATTTTTCTCTCTTTATTCTTTTTCTACTACAATAGCCTACCACAAAGTCATTCCTCAGCCTTTCTATGGAACTACACTGTACTATATTAACCAAATGATGGTTTTAAGGTCTGACACTCTTTCTGTAAAAAATGCATTTTCAAGTCAGGCACAACTGTTCCACACTTCAATCATTCTAACTTTTTACATTTTTGTGATTCTTTTCAGAAATCTATAATCCGTTGTCTTGAACAGAGTGTATTTGACTATGCAACCATTTTATTACAAAAAGACAATGGGACACACAGACACACAGACACACATAAACACACTCATTTAATGTATGAATTTCATCAGTGGTATGAACCTTTTTTTACCATTGTATTTTCTAACTTTCAATGAAATAATACAGGCTTGTTTACTGCATTCATATGGTCACTACATACAACAATCATATGAACCTTTCTTCTCACTATTTTTCTAGGCTACCATTTAGACAACTGATAAAGTCTCTTTTACCATATTCTTAATCAATGCATTAAAGCTGAGGACCTATTTTCTCCATTTTTGTATGTCATAGTAAAGGTTACTGTATCAAATGTACATCATTACTCTTTGCTGAATGATGAAATAAGATAAACATTTAAACTATTGCTTACACCTATAAAATTGTAAGGATTAACAGTAGACAAATGTATTTTGTGTAAAAGCTCAAACTGTAAAAGGGAATTAATATTCATGCCTGTCTATAAAACAATACGTCTTCTAATAAAGTATGCTTAGTACAATGTTCACTTTGTCATTAGAAAACTGCAATGGGCATTTTGCAATCTGACAAGGATCTTACTTTTTCTTCTGGAAGGTGGGAAGCCGAGCAGGCATTGAGGCTAAGTGTTGAAGGAGACATTCATGGACTACGCAAAATTCTGGATGAAATGACTCTGGGCAGAACAGATCTGGAGATGCAGATTGAAGGTCACAAGGAGGAGAAGGCTTATCTGATCAAGAGTCATGATGAGGTAAAATAATGAGACATTGCCCTTAGCCAGACAAGTTGTGCATATCTGCTTGTGTCAAAGTTATGGTAGTAAAGTAGCAAGGGGTGAATCTTATAGGACTTTCTTACATATTCTTGATGTGAAATTGATCGAACATCAGTAGCCAACAGAAGGAAAAAAGATGAATGACATAATTCTTAATGTTTTCTTCCATAGGAAATAATTGCTGGTTCAAGTTCTAATTGTATGCCGATGATGATTCACTTCTTTAGGGAGATTTCTCTCTTTTTAGAGTGAGTGTGACTGTTGAATTGGTATATATAAGTTTGAGGGGTGTGGGGGACTTGCCTCCAGATCAGGGGATGCAGGAGCAAATAACAAAAAAAAAGTTGTTCACTCCTTTGGATTTTGGGCATCTTTATTTATTTATTTTTTTTGCTCATTCTTTTGGAAAGTCAGCTTTCAGGAAGTTGTTATTTCATTGTAAAACCATCTTGTAGCACTTGTTTCTCTTTTTAAATTTTTGAGTGTGATTCCTTTTTCTAGAGAATTTTTATATTCTCTTTGTGTTCATGTGAGTTTATCCAGGGATCTTCAGTTTTCGCATGTATACAAAGGACATGCAGTAATCGATGTAGCAATGCCCTAAACTGTGTGAACATGTCTGTTACAATAGACTGGCATCCTGTCAAGGTTGGACAGGTGGATGAATTAAGTCTGTGGCTCACTCCACATTTTGTGATGCCAGCGTATATCTCAGTTTTTATATAATGCTTTAAAAGGGAGCCTTGCGAAAATGTTTCTAATAGATGCTTCAGAGAAGGAAAAATTTAAATGTTCTTATAATTAATGACTTGAAAAGGGAGATTTGTAAATACCATTATATATAATGCATTGAAAGGAACATATGTCAATATGTTAATAACTAAAGACACTTTCTTGATTTTTAAAATTCCTTACTCTTCTGCTGACCTTACTGGGCACTAAACAGATGATATGAGTTATGTGATCTGATGAAATAAAGCGCTGTGCACTGACATGTCAACAGTTTTGTGAATTTTTACTGATTGCTCTTCATACTGCCATTTAAATTATCTTGATAATCCCTCTGTCCCACAGCAGGTTTAAGTTTAAAATCTAATTACAAAAAGAAAAAAGTATGTTTACAAATGAAAAACAAGACATGAAAACTCTGTTTTAAATTATTTAATAATGTAAGTCTAAAATTTGAAGTATATTAATGCTCTTCATTTTTTTATATAATGAATAAGATAAATGTAAAACAAAACACCATTGGATACACAGGATACACTGAAAGCAGTGTAAATCCACATATTTACTAAGCAATATAAAGAAATCAAGGCTGCATCTGCTTGCTAAATAATATTTAATTTTACTGCGTTATAATTATGTAGGATTACCACCTCTCCTATTTTATGCACGGCAGCTTTGCCCAAACAAGCAAGCAAACAAAAAAAAAACATGAAAAATGGCAAATGTCCTGAGATTTTATGACAAAAAATATTTCATAATTTGTTTCTAAAAGTTGATTAAAACAATATTTTTTATTTGAAGCACTTATATATCAAATAAAAGAAGAGAAACAAACTGAATTCTACAAGAGTGAGCTTTTATTTTGGCCAAAATGTGGAGTCTCGTACTTGCACTGGTAGCAGCTAAGGTTAATCCTACAAAATCCCATGTTTCCATAAAAAAAGTCCCACTTTGAGCACATGAAAAAGCAGCAGTCCTATAATTGTGTATCACAAAAAGACCACTGTTTAAAACATGTATCCTAGAGATGTCAGAAGCACACTTTTTATTACAAATATACATAATTAACAGAAGCATGATTTCTAGCAGCTGTAGTTGTAGAATGTGAAACTTTTGAGTAAGTAAAAAAAAAACAGCATGACATTATATTGTTTAAGTTTATTGTCTTATTTGTTTAGTAAAATTTAAAGTAATGGAACAAGATCCTTTTCAGATACAAACTGGCAAGGGGCAAAGTACATTGGATTATGAAAATACAAGCATTATACTGTGCATTTAATACAAAACAGGGGACTTAAATGTCAATTAAACAGATAAAGGCAATATAGTAATCTAATACCAAAATGTTATACAAATTGAAGTAGTATGTGGGCTGATACATGACCTTTTTAAGCCACAGTCTAGCAAGAAGGACAATGTATTACATTACAAAACTACAATATTTATAATATAGACTGAAAGCAAAAAAAATAATTCAAATACCAGATAAACATAAACTAAGAAATACATTGCTATAACATTAAAAGTTAATGCAACGTGAAATAGGCAATGAATATTTAAGAAGCTAAGTGGTTATATATTACTACATAATGCCAAATGACTAAAGAAAAGATATAAAAGGTAGTCAAAGCAAAGAAAATCTAAAGGTGTTACTGCTCAATGCTGGGAGTCTATACAAGAAACTCTACTCCTTACCGTACTCCGTACTCCTATGTACCCAGGGAGTGGCGCACTGCAACTGTGGTCCCACTTCACAAAGGCGGTGCCTCCACCGACCCTGGAAATTACCGTCCCATTAGCTTGACAAGCCTTATCTGCAAAGCCATGGAGAGGATCATAATGGACCTCATAAATAAAGACATAGGGAATTTGCAGACTTTGGATCCATCCCAGTTTGGCTTTGTCAAAGGCAGATCATGCCTTCTAAACTTGGTTGACTTTTTGAAACAGTCACCAAAGCCATTGATGAGGAAAGGCAGTCCATACAGCCTACCTCGATCTGGCTAAGGCCTTTGATACAATACCCCACTCGGGTATCATTGAAAAACTCATCAGCTTAAATGTTAACCCATACATCACAAGATGGGTTGCAAACTGGCTGAGTGACAGAACCCACAGGGTCAGAGTTGCTGGCGCCATGTCAGACTCAAAGCCTGTCACAAGTGGTGTACCACAGGGCTCAGTCCTGGGCCCACTCTTGTTTGGCATCTACTTTTCAGTACAAGCAAACACAGGAGGGTTATGGCTGACAAAGTTTGCAGATGACTGCAAACTGGGCGCCATAGTAGAAAACACATCTGACACAGATATCCTTCAGAAGGGTCTCACAGAAATGGATAACTGGTGCCAGAGCCATGGCCTAAAGTTAAATGCCAAAAAATGCATAGTCATACCCTTCGGGAAAAACAAGGTTACCCCTAGCTACCAAATAGGTGGCAATCCACTGAGTACAGAAGAAGTTATCAGGGACCTGGGGACACAGGTTGATAGTAGTCTGTCATTCGACACCCATGTAGCTAAAGTAGTTAGGAAGACCTTCTACATTGCCCACCTTATCATGAAGGGATTCTCATCTAGATCAAGGGAGGTCATAGTCTCCCTATACTCATCACTCATCAGACCAATGATTGAATACAATGCCCCATTCGGAATGTATCTGACCCGACACTTGCAGCAGCTGGAGAGGCCACAAAAGTTCCTCACCAAAAGGATAAAGGGTCTCAAACATCTGTCCTATGCTGCCCGACTGAAAGAACTCCAGCTCTATTCAGTACCGCTTGCTCAGAGGTGACCTTTGCCTAACATACAAGGCCATGTCAAACCCAGATTTGATGAATATGCTTCACCTCAAAAATCTAGATCCGTCAGAGCCACAAGGGCGGGAGACTTAAACCTCGACACGGCTATTAATAGGACGTGCTGGAGGGATAGATTCATCACCCAAAGACTCCTATGCTGTGGAATAAAATCCCGGTATATGTGAGGCAGAGCACCTCGCTGGCCTTGTTCAAGAGAAATCTTGACCAATGGATGGGAGATCGCAGATATACCCCAGGGATTACCTCAGTGTCACTGCTCAACAGAGGCACAGCAAAATAATGGGTATAGTTCCCCATACTAAAGGGGTGGCTTAAGCCACAAAACTATGGGCTAGGCTTGTAAATGCCCTCGGGCAGATAGCCTAGTATGAACCTATGAACCTATGAACCTATGAACCTTACAAACTCTCCTCACCATAGAGAATCCTGTAGTCTGTAAACCACAGAGAGCACACTGGCAATTCAAGGCAATAGTGCATTCTATACATTTAGACCAGATACTACACAGACAAGAACTAAAGGTGGAGGTGTTTTGATTTACATCAAAAATAAATATACTTCAAGGCTGGTCATACAGGACAATGCACTTGAGCTTCTCCACATTCAAACCACCATAGGTAAAATCCAGTACCACTTCCTTGAAACCTATAGGCCCCGCTCTAAGACCCAGGAAACCCATACCATGTATTTAAACTTATTAGAAACACTCAGCATCCAGCCCAATACCATATTTATGGACGACTTTAATTATCCCACTATTAACTAGGAATCATATACAACACCAAACATACAGGTGCAGAGATTTCTGGATTTTGTAAACACAAACTTCCTTAACCAGATTGTTAATATACCAATAAGGGGTGCAACCATACTGGATCTGGTCCTCACTAATATGGGAGAGTGCTGAACTCCCCTAGTGTAATGTCTTCTCTGGTAAGGTCAGACAACAATATGGCCCCTTTTGAAGTAAAAATAAAACCTGGAACCCCAGCTTACTCTGGAATATTCAGTAACTACTGTAAGGCATCTTTCTATTATTAAGTGATAACCTGGCAAAATTTCAACCCCCCATAAACCCGGAAAACACTGGTGCCTACATGGAACTGTTCACAGAAACCCTCTACAAGTATATTAATAGCTGTAGAGAGGCATCTGTATACCCACCAGGAATAAGAACAGATCTAAGTCAAAAAACAAGCCACCCTGGTAGAATCATAACAGCAACAGACTCTATAATAGAAGGAAGAAAATCATGGCAAAATTTAGGAGGTGAAACATCCAACAGGATGAAATCATTCTTATCAAACTTAAACAACTCAGAGGAAAATAAGGTATTCCAAAGCTAAATTTAATGTAATTTTTTAGCGATGTATGCGACCCCATAGGCTATTCACAATTGTGTACAGAGCTCATTGTTAATGAAGCCACTTATACTGAGTCAGAAGATATAACAAATCTACTGGCAGACAAATTCAGTTCCAACTCCCCCCTCTCTCCCCATCAGCCTCCATCAGGAAATATCAAAATCAACTCACCTACATTCATTAAGGAACAGGTCCTCAATGCTCTCTCTAAGGCCAAAAGCACTGCATCAATGGGCCCAGATAATATCCCAGGATGCCTTATAAATAGCATGAAACATGACGTATCAGGACCTCTGGAATTGCTATTTAACCATAGCCTCCAAACAGGCTTTGTGCCTAATGAATGGAGAACAGCAACAGTTATCTCTTTGCACAAAGGTGGGCCATCTACTGACCCAGGAAACTACAGACCCATAAGTCTCACTGGTCTCATATGCAAAGCCATGGAAAAAATTATTATGTAAGCAATCATTATTGACATGGGAAATCTCCTGACAATAGACCCAACCCAATTTGGTTTTGTCAAGGGCAGGTCATGCATACATAACCTGGCAGACTTCTTTAAGAAGGCCACCAAAGCAATGGATGAGGGAAAAATGTTTCACACTGCCTACCCTGATTTTCCAGGGCATTTGAAACAATACCGTACTTGAGCATTGTTAACAAACTCAAGAGTTTTAGTATAAACCCTTATGTCACCCTGGGAATAACCAGTTGGCTCAAAGACAGGACCCAGGAAGTTAAAATTGGGAAGTCTACCCCTACAAAAAGGCCAGTCATAAGTGGAATCCCTCAGGGATCAGTCCTGGAACTGCTCCTTTTTGGCATTTACTTCTCTGAAGTTAAGGCCAATGTCAAGAGGCTCTGGCTGACTAGATATGACTGCAAATTATCAGCAGTCATAGAATCCCCCACTGTCACAAATTTCTCCAGGAAGGGCTGACACAGACAAATAACTTGAGTAAGAGCCATGGACTAAAACAAAATGCGAAGAAATGCATAAGAGTAACCTTTCAGAAGTCATTCACCTCGGTAACTCTTATATTGACAAAACACCCTAGGAGTTGATGCATCAGTAAGGGACTTGGGAATGCTCACAGACAGTAATATTGCCTTTAACCATGTGTTTACAGTAGTGAGGAAATCATTTTATGTTGTGCAACTTATAAATAACGGTATGGCATATAGGTCCAAGGACGTCATTGTTCCACTGAGTTCAGCATTCATTAGACCTGTCATTGAGTATAATGTCCCCTTTGATATGTATGTAACCAGGCGTATTCAACAACTGGAATATCCATAGAGATTCCTCAGTAAAAGAATTCAGAGCATAAGTAATCTGCTCTATATGGACCACCTCAAAGCCCCTACAGGCTATTGAGCGAAAATCTATTCCTGGCATGAAAGACATTGTCAAACCCCACCCTGACTGACCTCCTGCATATCTGCAAAGCAATCAGCATCAGAATTACCCATTCTGAAGATTTAAACCTTGCCTGTGATATAAACAGGACCTGCTGGAGAGATAGGTATTTTTCCCAGACGCTACTCCTTCTCTGGAACAGGCTCCATATCCATGTGAAATAGAGTCCTTCCCTAACTCAATTCAAGTGTAACTGGAGAATTGGATAGGGAACGTGAAATTCATTTCTGGTTTGGCACCTGCATCTCTAATGGACACAGGCCGCCTGTAAATGTTTGTTTCATCTCCCAAACCCCTGCTTACACTTATCAAGGGTACTATAACTTGTCAGAGATTTGGGATGCATGCTTAGGCTTAAAACTGGCCTTGTGATCATTAGCTTAGTACTTAACTATGAACCTATGAACCTATATTATAGTAGGTATTGCTGCCATTTCATGCTTGGTTCTTTGGTTCATTTTGAGTGGGAGTGCCTTTTGCAGGGAGTTTACATGTACTTTCTGTGTCCATGTGAGGTTTTCAGGTGTAAACACCTCACATTTTTACAAGAATAATTAAGAATAATTAAATTGAATGGAGTAGTTCTGAAAGAACCTAACATATAACTTATTTTATTACCTACAGTATTTAAAATATATTTCCTTTCCTGTGTTGTCCAAAATTACTAGAATGACAAGGCTTTAACCATTATTTCTTTAATATGTATAAATTATGCCTCTACATGCAGTTTGTGTTTTTCATGTCTGCTCTGACAAGTCAGTATCTGTTATTGCTATATCATCTGTAACAGGTGCTGTACTCCTTCTGATTTCCAAAGGGAGAGGATTCCTTGTTGTAGGTGTCAAAGTCAAAGTTTAAAGTATACTTTATTGTCATTTAGAACTACACACATGTAGCCTAAATAAAATTTCATGCATAAGCTCAGTTCTTGAGATTACAAAGGAAAGTGAAATAGCACATATAAGTAGAGCAATAAACATAACTAACAAATACAGTAATACTCCCAGTACACACAAGAAGGAGGAGAGACATTTAATAACACTCATAAATGAAAACTCACTAAAAGAATCACAAGCCTAAAGCAGATGCCCTATGCTGACCACCTTAAAAACCTCCAGCTATACTCTGTTGCATATTGTCTACTCAGAGGCGATCTCTGCTTAACATACAAGGCCATGTCAGACCCAGAGCTGTTGGACATGCTACACTTAAAGAAATCCCAATCCCTCAGAGCCACACACTCCAATGATCTAAACCTTGTCATCACAATAAACAAAACATGCTGGAGGTATAGGTTCCTGACCCAGAGACTCCCCAGACTCTGGACTAGACTGCCCATACATGTCAAGCAGAGCGACTCTTTGGCCCTCTTCAAAAGGAACCTTGATGATTGGATGAGAGAAAGGAAACTCACCCCATGGATCATGTCAGTTGCACTGCTAGACAGGGGTCCAGGAAGTAAATAGTGCGGGAAGAAATAGCCAGGGAATTGTTATGGCTAGGCTTGTATAGGCCCTAGGGCCAATAGCCTAGTACCAACCTATGAACCTATAAAAGAATACCCTCCCTGAGTTAAATTAACTATCCTATTCAAAGTAATACAAAACACACTACAGATTGAAATGCATAATTTATTTGACTAATATTGCACTTCAGTGAATTAAACAATACTGATTATAGATATAATAAATAAATACACTGCACTTACTTGTAATATATGTAAGTATATATTGCACAAATAAAAATTTATAAAAATAAAATATGCTATTGCAAGGTTAAAAATGATCTTGAAAGGACATTATTTGTTCATTAGCCCTCAGTGTACAGGGGAAGGACTTTATAACTAGGAATTCGGTGAGTGTTTGGTAGTAATCTGTATGAGAACATTAAGTAAACTGGGTAAAAGTGAGGGTCACAAGGATATAAAATGGCAGAGTTTAGAGGTCAGGAGAATACATGCAGACAACATAGTTAGAGGACAAGAGAACATCCAGAATTATTTGATTTTATAAGTTTGAAGATGAACATATCTTCGGGATACTGGAATGACAAGATCTTAGTAAAAAATAAGCATACCGACAGGAATCCAAGCATTTCTCAATGCAAAGCAGAAGAAATGTTAGGGATGAAGAAGGCTTTTATAGGGAGATAAACGTTCATTGCCATAAACAGTATATTAATTAGGTTTGAACTTGAGTAGAGAAAATCATGACATGGACTAACACAAAATGCATGTATACATTATCAAAGAGGCAGTAGTGGGAATAATATCATGATTTTATGTTTATCAAAGCAGCCCACAAAATGTAACAACAAAACTGAAATGCTGGGGCTTCTGTGATAATTTTTATATTTGTTGCATTTGTTAGGATATGAAAGCCCTTCGCAGTCAGCTGGGTGGACAAGTCAATGTAGAGGTGGATGCACCACCAACGGAAGACCTGACCAAGAAGTTGGAGCTCATACGACAACAGTATGAACAACTTGCAGAGAAGAACAGAAAAGAGACTGAAGACTGGTTTACAAAGAAGGTAAAGCACTATTTCTCCATGGAAACAAAACATTCACTGTACAAAAGGTGGGGGATCAGCATGAGCTGGAATCAGAATGTATACAATTACTTATTTTTCTTCTTCCACACTTTAGTCTGAAGAGCTGAATAAGAATATGGTCAGCAGCACAGAAGCTCTGCAGACCAGCAAGACAGAAATCAATGAACTGAGGCGTACAATTCAAGGCCTAGAAATTGAGTTACAGTCACAGCAAAGCATGGTAAGTATATAATGGAAGTTAAATAGATAAAAAGTGGGAAAAATAGCACCAGTAAGTCAACATCAGTCTTAATATTAGTGTGGTTAATATTCTGCACCTATTTTTTGTAAGTCTGCTCGGCTATGTACCTGGTTCTGGGGTTTATAGCAAGCACTTTTTTTTAAGTGGTTTACTTGAATTCATAAGATTGGCAGGGTCTATATCATATGAACGAATCGCACAAATTGCGAATGCTCATTGGCAAATAGAGATTGTGGGTATCATATCCAGAAGAACAGTCCATAACCTTGACTGAAGAAAATTGAGGTCCAAAGGCAAACCATTTCATTATGGTGAAACTAAGCAACTCAAGCAGCTGCCTACTGAAATGTCAGCACTCAAAATGCCGGGTCTAGATAAGCTGAAAAAAAAAGATAAAAAACACAGAAAACACAAAAATCACTCTTCTCCTTAAAACTTCTTTTCGCAGGGAGGACAAGCACCCCTGCACCCTCCAAATGTATTTATGCCAAGTCCTAGATCTCCATACCGCAGAGAAAAGGGAATATTTTGAGGAATAGTATATTTAAGTCTGATCTTTTTCCATGTGGGTCCCGACATTTCAAACGGTTACCATTTCGGGCAGTTTATCATCCTCCTAAACTGCAATATAACATAATTCTGTAAACAGCTGTACAGAAAATAGAGCCAAGGAGTTATACCATTAGCAGAGAAAGACAATGTTCTTTTGGTGCTTTTGACAGTCTTTCATTGTAAATACAAAACATGAGATATATAATTTTGCTTTTTGATGCTTCAGGTTTCCTTTCAGTTTCAAAGATGTTTGAGATAACTGTGAATATGATCATTGTACAAGTTTCTGAAGTTGGTTTCCCATTTTTGACAATGCCTGACAACTACTTTAAGTATAAAAGCATTGATATCAGTGCTCTGCTAATGAACACACAAGTGTTTATTTATTTTATTGATTAAGTGTTAACATTTGACATCTTGCAGGTAAGAAAATAAAGATATGTTTGTGAATGTGCCTCTTACTTCTGGAACCATCACAAACTAAATGTAGTGTTTAGAACCGCTATTTGAATGAGATATATTTTTAAAATGGAAGCTACCTCATTAGATTTCATACATTCTCCTGAGTCACAGAGTTACCAGACACTGAATTTTGAGACTGAAATTTTTGCAGTTCTGTGGACAGTTGCTATTAACAAGAAATGTGGTGACTCAACTTAAGGTAAAAAAAGAATAATGCAGGGGGTCAAAACATTATTCTAGATTACACTGACAGCTTCAGTTTCTCAATTCTAGGATTTCGAATTCTGCGTTCTGAAAGACCATAAAATATTCCTACATCATTTAATGCAGAAATGAACAAATGGAAGACTTTTTTTGTTTTAATTTGTTACCATTATTTGATAGAAGTAGTACTTTACCATAAGATATATATATATATATATATATATATATATATATATATATATATATATATATATATATGGGTCTCTGTTATTACATCAAAAACAGAATACATTGAGCCTGAGTTTCCCAAGATCACTTTCCCAAAAGTACACATTATCGAAACCTCATTGAACCGAACTACAAAACATCGAAAGCATACCTAGCAAATGTAAGAGAAACACCCATAGTGCTACCACACTGCAATCTCATCTGCAAACAAACGTGCAAATAAGTTCACCACTGAAGTAAATAAACATCCCCTGTGAGACTCGTTATGAAATCCAAACTTAAATTTACATCTTCAATAAATTCGCTATAGCACAAACATACTCCAAGTTTGAATACTCCCCTTTATGTGAGAATATGGTTTCAAACTGCTGCTGATGGCGTAACAATGCTCGCTTTTTAGGAGACTGTGAAAAAGCTGTACATATTCGTATTCGAGCCTCATCTGCTCTGTTCTATTCCCTGGTTATAGCACACATGACAGTATTCAGATCTGAAACAAATGTTCCCGTTAAGTACTTAAACCGATGGTGCCACACCTCCACTGAATTTTATGTCCTTGGCAGATACAATTTGTTAAGACCTGACATGTTCAAGAAATCTATTGGAAACAATAGTGGAAATCTAACCTGGTTAGTTGATCTAGTAGAAAAAGACGTCAGTTTCCTTAGTAGATACCATTCTTCAAAGAATTTCATTAGATCTTTACCATCAGTAGGAAAGGTAGACTTCAGCTTATGATACATAGGAATGACGTCCTTCTCCTGTAACAAAGCTAACACAGCCAGTTTTTTAACTGAAAGTTGAATTGACATATCACCATTATACAGAGACCCCAAATCTAAGCTCTGTACCTTTCTCCATAAGTTTCTTCCAAAGTGAAAGAAACATCCTTTACATATCACGTCATTAACATTCATTCTAATGCTTTTCACGGCAGCGACTTCAAAATCACATAGAATATAATTTACTTGACAACTTAAATCATGCTTATCCAAAAGAGCAAAGATACAGTGCCACATGAAAGTATAGGTTTTTAAACTCTTTTTACTCATTTAACAATATAACAAAAACACAGTTTTTGAGTACGCTCCGTACTTTATCATTGAATGTATGCTATATAATTGACGGCAAGCTGTTCTTCTCACAAAATAAGTGCCATCCATAAGACAAATGTCCAACATAGCTAAATCCTTTAAATTTTTAAGAGTAGAGAACACAGCAACAACGTTTTCATTTGTCTTATCAGTTACTCTTTTCTGTACAAATGTTGCACCTTTCAATTGGAAATCAAGTGCATTCAAGTTTAAAAGTGTAACATCAGTTTTATTAGAGTGTCTACCTTGACATTTATTTCTAGCTCTCCTTACTTTAGCGGTAAAGAACGCCTACTTGGCAAACTAGCTGCGTATTCTAATGAAGAGGAAGCTATGACATCATCCACTATCAGACAAGGGGAATCTCGTGATAGAGTAGCTCTTTCTTTTAAACTCAGACTTGCACTATATTTCTCCACTTGTGTTGGTTCTCCTGGATGGTCATGACTAACAGACTTTAGCAACTCCTCACCTGATGTAACACAAACAGTGATAGCTCTTCCTTTGCATTTGTCAGCCAACTTACGAGTGCAACACCAGTAGTTTTTACTCTTTGTAGACTTTTCTAAGTGGTAGGTATATCCGTCTAATATTAGAATGTTTTTACCTGTTCGAGACACACTAGTTTTGTAGATCTCTGGGTGGTTCTTCCTCTGCATTCGCCATGTTTTTTAAGGTACGAAGTACATTCACTCAAGATGACATAGGTTTAAATAGCATCTAATTGGCTGCTCTAGTTGCTGATCATATGAGCTTCGGTTCAATGAGGTTTCGATAATGTGTACTTTCGGGAAAGTGAGCTTGGGAAACATTGGGTTTGATGTATTGTGTTTTTGATGTAATAACAGAGACCCATATAAATATATATATATATATATATATATATATATATATATATATATCTACACACACATATATATATATATATATATATATCTATATCTATATATATATATATATATATATGTCTGTGTGTGTGTGTGTGTGTGTGTGTGTATGTATAGATATATATATATATATCTATATATCTATATATATATATATATATATATATATATACATACACACACACACACACACACACACACACACACACACACACACACACATATATATATAGATATATAGACACAAACATACACATATATATATATATATATATATATCTATATGTATAAATATATATATATATATATATATATATATATATATATATATATATATAGATATATGCACACACACACACACACACACACACACACACACACATATATATATATATATATATATATATATATAACGACAAAACCGACTAGTAGAAACACGAAGAAACACTATTAAAATGCAGAAAAAACTTCAAAAACAAAATCATCCCCAAGGGGGGTGCTACAGGAAACAAACACTGGAGACAGGAGCTGATTGCTGAGTGCTTTCATTCAGTTTTATTACTACGAACTTCTTCAGAGCGATACATTAAATTAAAATACTTTACTTGTTTAAATAGTATTGAGAATGCACACAATTCAAACGAGGTGTAGAATACATCATTTTGATAGGGTAACAGTGTAACCAAGACTGTCTAAATGGACCAATGCAAGAAGAGGAAACAATTCAAACGAGGTGTAGAATACAGTGTTTTGATAGGGTAACAGTGTAAAGAGAATGCCTAAGTGGACCAATGCACAAAGAGGACAATATAACCAATGGGGATGTGCAGAGTGTATGCGTGGGCGTGTTTAGGAATACTATCAGCCTAACCATTTTAGTGCACATTTCACATTGATATTTTCATTAAGTCCCAGTGCCGTTTCGGCATCGGGGAGAAGTTGCCATTTTAATTCTTTTATTTCGAGTAAGGATTCACAATCACCATAGAACTCTTGTACTTGCTCGAGTACAAAAAACTTAAATTTGCTAAAGTTGAGGCAGAGGGAGATGTGTCTCCCTATTGTATTGCGATGGTCTTTCTTGTGGACTGCTCCGAGGTGCTCTTTTGCTCTATCTGAGAGCTTGCGAGCTGTCTTTGCTATGTAGAATGAGTCACAGGTCTCGCAGATGGCAGCATAAACTACAAAAGCAGAGTGGCAGTTGTAGGTGCCATAGAGGTTAATAACTCAGTTGATGTGTTGGAAAGTGAAGCTGGAGCCTGTGTAGATGAAGGGGCATACTACACATCTGTTGCATGCCTGCATGCCTGTTTAGCTGCAGATGGGTGTCTGTGTGTCGGCATTGGGGGGATTCCTAAGGATGGGTGCTTCTGTTTTATCAAAAAATTGCCTTAGAGTCCTAGTCCTCTTCTGGGCAAAGGTTGGGGTTGGTGGGTGTAGCTACAGGAACAAGATGTACAGTAGACAGGAATGGATAAGATAATGTAGCAGTAGCAATGGCACTGGGCAGAGAAATGAAATAATGCATGGCAGACTTATCTGATGGATAAATAAGATTATGTAACACTAGCAATGGTATTGGGCAGAGAAATCAAGTAATGCATGGCAAACTTATTTGATGGATAAATAAGAATATGTAACAGTAGCAATGGCACTGGCAGTGAAATGAAATAATGCATGGCAGATTTATCTGATGGATAAATAAGAATCT
>NC_056747.1:989372279-989397872 GCF_019279795.1 Protopterus annectens
GCATTGCTTCATGCACGGATGAAATAGTCATATATTCCTTGTTGGCATAACCATTATAGAAATACAGTACCTATTTTGAACACTGCTACAGAACCCTTCGCATACCCATTCTGCCAGCATTTCTGTATTTTGCATAAACAGCTATTATACATATTTCTTTTGTGCCTCTGCTATTGCTAACTTATGTTTGTCACATGATACTCAGTAGATGAGAGGCAGCGATGTATGTAATTACAGAGGGCTGCTGCAAGTCCTGATCAGACCATGACAGTATTCATGAAATACACATATACTTGCATGCACAGTTACATGCACATGCACACACACACACACACACACACACACACACACACACACACACACACACACACACACACACAAACAAAGACACATGCACACGCAGACACACATACACACATGCATACATACACAAACACACACATACACCCCCTATTCCCATACACATACAGTTTTATTTAAGTCATAGCACCACCTAGTGTTGATATAGTACCTGACAGGTGTTTCTGAAATGCTGCCTTTTGCAGATATACTTATATATTGTTTTCATTCTTTCAGGTCTCATTCATCTCAATCTTCTTCAACTGTAAGCAAAGATAAAGTAACTGTTAGTAAGTAACGCCTTTTTTTACACTCATTTGCTGTACTTTTTGATTGTTAGCCATGTGTCCATAACCTGTAGTGCCTGGTTTTCAGAATCAGTTTTCACAGCATTTCTTAAGATCATTTATGTGTGATTTAACCTCATCTGGGTAGACAGAATGAACCAGATGTAGCAGTGCCATTTTAGTTAGCCTCTTTTCTTAACATTTCTTTCTGCTGACTAGCGCTATTTTACTTGTCCATCTGGTTTTGAAGTGGTGATAAATGTGGAAATTAATAACTAGACAGAAAGTGAAATGCTACGATATGTAGTTACAGGAAGTGTTGTTCAACATCACCATTCTTGTAGTGCCAGCACCTTCCTTGTCCATCTCCAGTGTGTTACAGTAAGAGCAAAATGGTAATGCTAGTCAGACAGCAACATATATTTTATGCAAAAAAAAAAAGAAATTGTGACATGTATTAGCTGCCATTCCATGGGATGTTTTAATTCTTCCCATGTGCCTCTACGAGGTAGTAATGTGGTATTTCACAAGTTCAGTAACTTCATTTTGGGGACAGAAAAGGAAGAGATGGGGAAGACAGTCTAGACTTAATGTATATTTGGCATGCTTCATAATTTTCTTGCCCAAATAACATCATCTCTTTGGTCACTGATTGCTGACCATAATGCTGAAACACAACATTTCTACATATCCAGCAGCAAGCATTGAATACTGAATACAGTATTTTGTTCACTGATTTTGTTTACATAGTGATGAGTACATTCAAAGGCTTATTGCCACTTATATAATCAGCCAGCAATAATACCCAACAGGGTCTGTGTGTTACTGTGTAAATAACGCCTGCCCAGCGGGGTTATGAGGCTTAATGCTACAGGCATTATTGTGCATAGAGAATGGGCTGTCTGTAAAATTGTTATATTTTACTTACTTTTTTATTGCTACTTTTTTATATATTTTTGATGTAAACTAGTTCCACCACCTAATATTCCAAACTTCATATGTTCATAGGTTCATAGGATGATACTAGGCTATTGGCCCGGAGGCCCTTATAAGCCTAGCCAAGAATTTCAACTATGTTCCCAGAGAGTCAGCACCTGTTTCCCTTGTCCAGCAGGGACACAGGTGGGATCCCAGGGGTGTATTTTCTGTTTCCCATCCAGTCATTCAAGTTCCTCTTAAAGAGGGCAAGAGAGGTACTCTACTTAACATGGAGAGGGAGTCTATTCCACAAATGGGGGAGTCTCTAGGACACAAATCTATCCCACCAGCAAGTTCTATTAATGTCACAGACAAGGTTTAGGCCTTGCATGCGGGTTTCCTGAGTGGATTTTGACTTATGGATATGCAGCAACTCCGTCAAGGCTGGGTCTGAGATGGCCATGTATGCCAGACACAGGTCACCTCTGAGCAGTTGTAGTATGTGTTATAACTTGTTGTAGTATCTGTAAATGGTGTTGGAGGATGCATTTTATATTGTAAATATAGCATTAAAAAATCCAGATATTTATATTATATTTTGGTCCCTTACTCCTAAAATGTTTGTTTGTTGCTAGTCACTGGAGACTGAAGTCACTAAATAATGACATACATTCGAGTTTCAGACATTATTTCCTTCAGAAAATTCATATTAACACCAATCCTGTAATTTAAGCAAATTTATAGTTTTATAAGAACAATAATTAAAGTCTCTTCTGATTTTTGAGCCTTTGTTCTCCCTTTATTTTAGGTTCTATCCAGGTATCTTCAGCTAAGAGGTTAAGAGGTATGAAAACCTCTTTACTGCTGCTGCCACTGCTTGATTGCTTTCAGTCTTCACAGTCTCTCTCTCATACACACACACACACACACACACACACACACACACACACACACACACACACACACACACTTTTCTGTTTCATTTATTTTTTACACTCGCTAAACAGCAAAAGCTCTGCTTTATGGGTTTAAAATAATCTCTCTGTCTCTCTCTCACTCTCATACAAGCATACACTCTCACACACAAACAAAAACACATGCACACACATTTTTTATTCTCATTTTCTTTTCTTTTTTTTTATTTTACACTCACTAAACAGCAAAAGCGCTGCTTAGCAGGTGGAAAATAATGGCGGCAGCATTCTTTCTCCAATCAGGGTGCCACTCTACAAGCCACCCAATTCTCTAATCTGTGGCATAAGATGGCCATCAGAAAAAAATATACATCGTTGTTAGAAAGCTTGTTAAAGCTTGATTGTTTTTAGTACTACTTCATATTTTGATTGAGTTGGCTAACTTGATTAAATAAAATTGCCTGCTGAGAAAATATTGTTTGTGTGCGACAGAATGTTTGTAAAGTTTATTTAAGTTGCATGTCAAGTCATTGAGCCATTTTTGACTGAAGCAGGGCTTGTCAATCAAAGTTTGCTGATTCCTGATTCATCAGCCATACATAAATAAGAGAACAGGACTTGACAACTAGTTGTTACCTTTTGAGATGCCCAGAATTGGACATACTTACTGAAACTTGGGATTTTTACAGGACAAACCATGCCATCAACCATAAAAAAATAATTGTTTTCATTGTATTACTAAATTAATGACTATGTCATGTGCAGTTGTGGTTGTGTATACTATTTTATATTATATTAAGGTACTTTAAATGTAATATTACAGTTTTGTGCAATACTTAGAGAAAAGTCAAAAAAGATTTTTTGTAAAATATCAAAAAAGTTGCAATTTTTCATTTTTTTTCACCACAGGACAGAAATGCCTGTATCAGGACTGTCCTGGATAAAAAGAAGCAGTTAGTAAATTCCTTTTAACTTTAAAATAAGACTTTTCAAATTGTTCTGAAGCTCAGATGTTGAGGAACATTCTGCGAATATTGTGATAATTTTAATGACCTCTGCAACCTGAATCATAAAAAGATTTATGTGGAGAGGTTTGCAGGTTATTTGAACAGCATAAAGAATGCTAATAACAAAACTGAAAGTTCAAATCCAGAAATGGGTTCTAAGATGCCCCAAAACATTTTGAATAGAACATGTTTTCCATGATAATTTTGACCTCAGAATTAGAATAATCACATAGCAGAAATCTGATTTTCAAGAAGACCTCCTTGCTGACAAACCTTGTCTCTCAGTTAACTTGAAGCTGCTTCTATATATTCAGGAGTTTGCCAGTTGTGTCTTGTATTTTGACATTCTAATCACCATCTAATTTCTGTACAGGTATCTCTTTGGGAGATAAGTTGTATGTTTCTTCTAAATTCACATTCCTAATGAAGAAATAGGAAGCTTTTGGAGAAGTATTTCTCTGATGTTGCATATAAACTCTTGTCTATGACCCAGGTACCCCATGTTTGATTAGTGCCAGGCCAGAGCGGGAGTTGTCAGACTGGGGAAGATGGAACTGAGTCGCCAGTACCATTTCATCATTTCTGGGAGGAGGAATACTCCACTCACAGAAGCAGGCACACATGCTCACGTTGTACAGGCAGTGCATCACCTGTTCAAGGAGTGATGTGATTGCATGTCTGTCTTTATCTGATTGGCAGTTATTGTAAGTATGCAAGCTGCTTATGGAGAGGGTTTAGGAGGGCATCTGCATATATAAGTAGATTGAATCATTCCTCATCACCTCCCAGTGATTAATATGAACTAAGACTCTATAAACAGAGAATGTATGTTTTTTTCTCTTTTCTCCACTGCTGTGCAATTGTGGAGTTAGTATGGATATATGGAGTCAGCCTTGAATAAAATATAATGCAATGATTTGTAGTCTTTAATTCACTAACCCTCCAAAAGTAACACTGCACATCCTGTGTTTGGCAACTAATAAAATAATCAAGTGCCTTGTTTATTCAGTGTTGCAGAAATGTACATGTAGATATCATAAAATATCAATGAAAATTGGTGATGTTTCAGAGCTACAGCTATTTATAGTTTAAATTCTGACTCTGCCCTCAAGTCCATTTCTGTTGCTGCATTTTATAAGAGTTATCAAAATTTGCAAATTATCTTGGGTAATGGTCTCAGCAATGACAGCATGCAGATTTATGTTTGCATCTATTTCATCATTAACTAAGAACGTTAGTATTTCTTATGGCAGTGGTTTTCTTTCTTCCAGTTGCAAAAAAATTGTTCTCTGGAGTCTATAGTGTACACCCAGAGCATGCACTGTACCTGTCCTTTGTAATCATGCCTTCTTGTTACCAGCTTATGCAGCCTTGTCATGTATAGGAAAACATCCTCAGCACACATACCTCTCCCTGGTTACTAAAATGAATAAATAAATAAATAAATAAAATAATTAATTCGGGTTAGCATAGCCAGAATTAAGCATGTTTATTGGGTTCTCTGTCACTCAACCTTAAACTGTACTCTTTAATAGAACACTAGAATATTGATGCAGTTCTTCGAGGCATAATACCCTAACCACCCCTAAATATTGTGCAAAACCTTTAGCTTGTTTACTCTACTAAAATGTAATTTAAAATTATCTGTGAAGTCATATTATTAAAAGAAATGTTGGCGAAGGGATAAAGAACTGCATGATGATAATGCTATACATTTTGACTCAATGTGTTTATGGTATTGTACACTATATAGTATTTTTAATATTGTGTATCCAGACCTTTGAGGACTTCTTCTAAAAATGTGTTATGTCCAGCTGGACAACCTGGTAAATAAAATCTAACTACATTAGTAAAATAGTGTTGGTTTACTGCAAATATGCTACAATTGGACCAATGATCTAAGATGTTCTTTATTTTTTAGCTTCACCAAATGTCATTACGAAGGTACGGACAATCGTGCAAGAGGAGGTAAACGGACAGATTATATCAAAAAAAGAGTATGATGGAGCTCCAGATCAACTGAGCTTTTACTAATCCAACTCTGTCACTTCTGAAATTGCTATAATATGAGATTTTCAGTGTCTCACTCTTCTTGAGGATAGAAATACTAGTTATATCTGCTTCTCAAACACTGTCAAAGAACTATTTGTTTCCTATTGCATTAAAGCACTCTGGAAATATAAGCCTTTAATTAACATATAATATAACATTTTGTCATGCTTTTATGTCTATTTTAACAATTACAGCTTTGCAAAATAACATCTTTAGTTTTCACAATAGATCAAGCTGATGACACTTAAATGGTGATATTTTTAACAGTGAAAAGTGGAAACTGAAATGCAACTTGGAGCTGACTTAACCACTTGTTTACTGAGCCATAATGTAGCCAAAATGCTTTAAATAGAAAGCAAATGTAATGCTTTATGTATTAAACATCTAGAATATTTTGATCTGGTATTACAGCAGTTGTAAAAGTGAAATGAACCTTTAAAATAAACATTCTAAAGAACAGTACCAGCTGATGTAAACTTTAAATTTCCTTTGAATTATTACATGCTATTGTCAAATCTTTCACCTGTGAGGAAATCTGTTTAATGGGATATATGATAATACTTTATATTATTTTAAAACTGGCTAGCTATGGTAATATTAAGATAGTATAAAGTTCTGCATTCTTGTTCCTAGCAGCATTAGCTCAAAGATAAATAAAAACTGTAAGCTTTATATGCCCTGAAATACCAGATCATTAAATACGTTGGAATAATTTGGAAAGAAACTGAAATGAATAGAGGATAGTTTGCCATGTGTACATGGCAAGTGGTGTTGGAAGGGGGTTAAAATATCTAATGCCTGTTCAGATGTTACTAGCAGTACATTTGGGAGTGAGAGTTGGAAGCCGTTAAGTGAAGCTTCTCAGTCTTGTGTGGATTAATACTTTGCCCTGCTTACATGAGAAATCTTTTATAAGTAAGAAAATATATTGTGTGATAAAAGCACTGTGCAGATCATTAGCTATAAAGATGCATTTCTCTATAAGCACTTTAAGTATTGGAAGTTCGCTTATTCTTTTACGCAGCTTTCAGACTGACTTTCTGCACATTATACATGTTGAAACATTTGGATTTGCTTGCATGCTAATTTCTTCACAATAAAATGTAATCAGAAGCTAAAAAGAGGTCTTATTTAGTAAAACCCAGCAGGTAGATACAACAGGAAATCCAAAAGTGGAAAAGCATACAACCAACTCCACGGCAATATAAACCACGAATAGTTTATTCCAACATCAAGTACAAACAACACAAAGAAGGATTGAACGCTTTCGTCTCCACCCTGGAGACCTCTTCAGAATCAATTAAAACAGAAAAAAGATGCCACTTTTATATGCACACTAATACCTGTAAATTGATCATAATTCAATTAACCATAATTACAATTGGCCACAACCAATTAACTGTTGTGATTATAAAACCTTTTAAAACCATAGCATGTTGTGTGAATCAGCATGTCAGAAGTAAATAAAACCACTCATAACTGTTTGTTTTCTTAAAAACTACCCTATGTGGAAAAATGCCATCCACATATAAAGTGCCACTTAATTAATAAAAGATGTACATTAATATGTAAAATTAATATGTAAAAAAATGTATATCTATGTGTAAAAAAAAAAAAAAAAAAAAATATATATATATATATATATATATATATATATATATATATATATATATATGTGTGTATATAAATATAAATATAAAATATATAAAAGTATATACAATAGATATGTAATATTGTATTGTATAATAAATATTAAATATTGAATTATTAAATATACACATATAAATAAATATAAGGAATAATGAGGTAGTAAAATTATATAGATAGTGCAATATAGTATTGTTAGAGAAATGCATAAATATATATATTTGTTTTAAAAGTTAAAATGTGGGAAATGAATGTTGTATATATAGACATAGCGATACTGAAATAGGTAAAACCATGTGTAGGATAAATAAAACCCCAGTCGGGTGAAATACAATTCTGAAAATAAAGTGTGAGTATATACACATACAAAATTCTTATTATAAGGAATGGGTATGATTTTTAGGATCAGAAGCCAGTAACTTTAATTCTGGTGTGATGGATATACAGTCATTCATCCCTTTGCCATTGCATGCATCTAATCTAAGCTGCCATATCATTTCCCTGTATAACAATTTTGTTACCCAAGCTCCCCCTCTATCGGGAGGTTCAACTATTTCCAAGGCCCAGAATTTAAAGTTGGCATTAGGACATACTATAGAATGCCTATAAAGTGCATTATTCACATTCTTACGGTTAATGTCTCTAGTATGTTTGTATATTCTTCTACGTAGGTGTCTCTCTGTTTTCTCTACGTAGAAACACCAACAGAATGTACAATATGCCAAGTAGACCATATATATATATATATATATATATATATATATATATATATATATAGGAACACTTTATAAGCTCGAAATACTTAAAACTCGAATTTCAGTATCTCGAGTTCATAAAGTAGAAGGATCGGAAGATCGCAACCATAGAAGTGCGAAATTCAAAATCTCAAATGGGAGAGATTTTGAATTAGCAGTTCTGGTGTTGCACTGTGTTCATGGATTCAGGTAAGTGTTTGTGTTTAAGGTTGCTAAGTAGGGGCTGTAGTGTGTGTTAGTGTGTGTTGTTACTGCGATGTGTGTGTGCGAGAGGAATATAGTTTGTGTGGTGGTGTTGTGTGTGTGTGTGTGTGTGTGTGTGTGTGTGTGTGTGTGTGTGTGTGTGTGTGTGTGTGTGTGTGTGTATGTAGTGCAACTCTGGAGTTAGAATATTTAAGTTGGGGGGTGGGGGTACAGCCCCCGCCATGGGGGAAGCGGTGGGGTAGGTATGTGTGCTTATTTAGTTGTGTGCATGTGTGTTGTAATGGTGTTTGAAAGTGCTGGGAGTTTAAATTTTGCGGTTTTGCAGTTTCAGGATTTAGGGCTTTATGATTGTGTAGTTCTGGGTATTTGGATATTCTACTTTATGGGCTCGAGATTCTGTAATTTGAGATTTCAGAATTTCGAGCTTATAAAGTGAATTCATATATATATATATATATATATATATATATATGGGTCTACTTGAGTTGACCGAGACGCCAGTTCACCAGCATGCAGAAGACTTGGACCAAACGACCAAAAATGAAAGTGATCGACAAGGTGAAATCCCGACAGCCGAAAGACCGACATGGGGAATGTGTGAGCGCGACTCGGTAAGTGTGCGATAGTGAGGGATTTAGGGTTAGGGAGCGGACAGGTAAGTGTGTGATAGTGAGGGATTTAGGGTTAGGGTGCATGAAAGGTGAGTGTGCGGTAGTGTCGCACTTAGGGTTCGGGTAAGGTAAGTGTGTGATAGTGACGGAGTGTAGTTTAGGGGCGGGTTAAGTGAGTTAGGGTTAGGGTGTGGGTAGGGTGAGTGTCCGATAGTGATGGGCTTTATGTTTTAGGGTGGGTTAAATGAGTTAGAGTTAGGGTGCAGGTAGGGTCAGTGTGCGATAGTGACGGACTTTAGGTTTAGGGGTGGGTTAAGTGAGTTAGGGTTAGGGTGCGGGTAGGGTAAGTGTGCGGTAGTGTCGGACCTTAGGGTTAGGGTTTGGGTTAAGGTTAGTGGATATGTAGTTGTGTGTAATGTGTAGTTTACGTTTTGTGTGTCGGTGTTATGGTGTTCGGTTTTGTGAGTTGTCGGTATTGTGTATTTTCGGTCGTTTGATCTCGGTCTTCTGCGTGTCAGCAAAGTGGCGTCTCGGTCAACTAAAGTAGACCCATATATATATATATATATATATATATATATATATATATATATATATATATATATATTGTTGTGTCTTTCGGCTTATCCCGGTTAGGGGTCACCACAGCGGAACTCCGGGACACTAATGTTTGGTAGGGGATTTTTACGTGCCGAGTTACCAGCCCTGATGCACAACCTTTAATGAAGGCACGCCCATTCACACATGCCTCCACACAGAAGATGTTATAGCTGAGAATCGAATGTGACAGCGTCTTACTGTGAGGCGACAATGCTACTGCAGCACCACTATCTATATATATATATATATATATATATATATATATATATATATATATATGTATATATATATATATATATATATATATATATATATATAAATATATATATATATATATAAATAATTTTTGTGTATGTGTGTGAGATTACTATTAAAATTACGAAATTCAAAATAAATTTTGTACCCAAATGTCGACAATTAATGTAAAATCTGCAGATTTACTGCTGTTCAGTTAGTCGTAAATCTGCAGTAATTGCCAAAAATGTCAAATTCGACATTTTACGGTAATTAACGATAATGCCCCCCTTGCCATAAATTCCAAACTCCTACAACTAACACCCCACCCCCAACTATTGATTCTAACTCCACAATTACACTACAGTGAAGAAAGAGATGTATTTCCCTAATCACACTGTACCATGATCTCTGTACATCCCTTCGAACGTTTATATTTGCGAATGGAAGGACATTCGCAAATATAAGTTTTGAGCATTTAGAATGTCCTCATATGAACTATTCGAACATCTGTAGTTCGAATAATTCATAGGCGTACGTTCCAACAGCAATATTTTAATAGAAAACCATGTGTGTGTATATATGTGTCCCATTTAGATGATCAAAGTCTTAGAACTTCGATTTCATATGGCCGACACCATATGATCAAAGTTTTAGGACTTTGAACACCTAAAATAAAACAAAAACAAAACAAAAAACTAAATCCTGGATATTTCCACAGGGGGACAAGCCCCTCTGCACCCCCCACCCCCTGCTACTTAAATATACCAACTCTGAGATCACGCTATAGAGAGGAAAAGGGAAAGTTTCCTGTTCCGTGCTGTATGGAGATCTCCATTTAGAATGTTCGAAGTCTTAAAATTTCGACTATGTGGTATCGGCCATATGAAATGTAAATTTCTAAGACTTTGATCATCTAAATGGGACATTATATATATATATATATATATATATATATATATATATATATATAAATAATATATATATAGAAAATGTAAGGGTTGTGTCAGGAAGGGCATCCGGTGTAAAACTTCGCCAAAACATTTCATGCAGATACCAAGAAAAATTTTTATACCGGATTGGTAGAGGCCTGGGTTAACAACGACTGCCACCAGTACTGTTAGCCTACAGGGTGCTGGTGGAAATTGGGCTACTGTTGGTCGAAGGAGGAGAAGAGGCGGAAGACATGGCCGAAGGCAGGAAGAGAGGAGAAAGGCTAGGACTGTGGTAGTGAGGGTCGGAACTTTGAATGTTGGCAGTATGACTGGTATAGGGAGAGAGCTAGCTGATATGATGGACAAAAAGAAGGTTGGTATAGTGTGTGTGTGCAAGAGACCAGATGGAAGGGGAGTAAGGCTAGGTGTATCGGAGGTGGGTTCAAATTGTTTTATCATGGTGTGGATGGGAGGAGAAATGGCGTAGGAGTTATTCTGAAGGAACAGTATGCTGAGAGTGTTTTGGAGGTTAAAAGAGTGTCAGATAAAGTGATGTTTATGAAGCTGGAAATTGATGGTGTAATGATGAATGTTGTTAGTGTGTATGCTCCACAAGTTGGGTGTGCAATGGATGAGAAAGAAAAATTTTGGAGTGAATTGGATGAAGTGGTGATGACTGTACCCAAGGGTGAGAGAGTGGTGATTGGAGCAGATTTCAATGGGCATGTTGGTGAAGGGAACAGAGAGGATGAGGAAGTGATGGGTAGGTATGGTGTTAAACAAAGGAATGCAGAAGGTCAGATGGTAGTGGATTTTGCAAAAAGGATGGACATGGCTGTGGTGAATATGTATTTTAACAAGAGAGAGGAGCATAGGGTGACATACAAGAGTGGAGGAAGATGCACACAGGTGGATTATATCTTATGTAGGAGGGCCAGTTTGAAGGAGATTGGAGACTGTAAAGTGGTGACCGGAGAAAGTGTAGTTAGGCAGCATAGGATAGTGGTTTGTAGGATGACGTTGGTTTTCAAGAAGAGGAGGAAGAGTGTGAGGGCAGCACCAAGGATCAAGTGGTGGAAATTGAAAAAGGGTAATTGTGAGGTGGAGTTCAGGGATGAGTTAAGGCAGGCACTGGGTGGCAGTGAAGAGTTACCAAATAGCTGGGTAACTACAGCAGAGCTAGTAAGGGAGATGGCTAGAAAGGTGCTTGGTATCACATCTGGACAGAGGAAGGATGACAAGGAGACATGGTGGTGGAATGAGGAAGTACAAGAGAGTATACAGAGAAAGAGTTTGGCAAAGAAGAAGTGGGATTGTCAGAGAGATGAAGGAAGTAGACAGCAGTATAAGGAGATGAGGTGCATGGCAAAGAGAGAGGTGGCGAAGGCTAAGGATAAGGCATATGAAGAGTTGTATGAAAGGTTGGACACTAAGGAGGGAGAAAAGGACCTGTACCGATTGGCTAGACAGAGGGACCGAGCTAGGAAAGATGTGCAACAGGTAAAGGTGATAAAGGATAATGAGGGAAACATACTCACAAATGAGGAGAGTGTGTTGAGGAGATGGAAAGAGTACTTTGAGGGGTTGATGACTGAAGAGAATGAGAGGGAGAGAAGGTTGGATGATGTAGGGATAGTGAATCATGAAGTACAATGGATTAGCAAGGAGGTAGTAAGGATAGCTATGTAGAGAATGAAGAATGGAAAGACTGTTGGCCCATATGACATACCTGTAGAAGCATGGAGGTGTTTAGGTGAAATGGCAGTGGAGTTTTTAACCAGATTGTTTAATGAAATCTTGGAAAGTGAGAGGATGCCTGAGGAATGGAGAAAAAGTGTTTTGGTACTGATTTTTAAGAATAAGGGTGATGTACAGAGCTGTAGTAACTACAGAGGGATTAAATTGATCAGTCACAGCATGAAGTTATGGGAAAGAGTAGTGGAAGCAAGGTTAAGAAGGGACGTGATGATTAGTGATCAGTAGTATGGTTTCATGCCAGGAAAGAGCACTACAGATGTGATCTTTGCTCTGAGAGTGTTGATGGAGAAGTACAGAGAATGTTGGAAGGAGTTGCATTGTGTTTTTGTAGACTTAGAGAAAGCATATGACAGGGTGCCTAGAGAGGAGTTGTGGTATTGTATGAGGAAGTCAGGAGTGTCAGAAAAGTATGTAAGAGTGGTACGGGATATGTACGAGGGTAGTGTGACAGCGGTGAGGTCTGCGGTGAGAGTGACGGATGCATTTAAGGTGGAGGTGGGGTTACATCAAGAATCAGCTCTGAGCCCTTTCTTATTTGCAATGGTGATGGATAGGTTGACAGACGAGATCAGACAAGAGTCCCCATGGACTATGATGTTTGCAGATGACATTATGATCTGTAGTGAGAGTAGGGAACAGGTGGAGGAGACCCTGGAGAGATGGAGATATGCTCTAGAGAGAAGAGGAATGAAGGTCAGCAGGACTAAGACAGAATATATGTGTGTGAATGAGAGGGAGGATAGAGGAGTGGTGAGGATGCAAGGAATAGAGGTGGCGAAGGTGGATGAGTTTAAATACTTGGGGTCAATAGTTCAGAGTAACAGTGAGTGTGGAAGAGAGGTGAAGAAGAGAGTACAGGCAGGATGGAGTGGGTGGAGAAGAGTGTCAGGAGTGATTTGTGACAGATGAGTACCTGTAAGAGTGAAAGGGAAGGTCTACAGGAGGGTAGTGAGACCAGCTATGTTATATGGGTTTGAGACAGTGGCATTGACAAAAAGGCAGGAGTTTGAGCTGGATGTGGCAGAATTAAAGATGTTAAGATTTGCACTGCGTGTGATGAAGGTGGACAGGATTAGGAATAAGTATATTAGAGGGTCAGCCCAGGTTGGAAGGTTTGGAGACAAAGCCAGAGAGGCACGATTACGTTGGTTTGGACATGTGCTGAGGAGGGATGCTGAGTATATTGGGAAAAAGATGCTAAGGATGAAGCTACCAGGTAAAAGGAAAAGAGGAAGTCCTAAGATAAGGTTTATGGATGTGGTGAGAGAGGATATGCAGGTGGTTGGTGTGACAGAGCAAGATGCAGAGGACAGGAAGAAATGGAAACAGGTGATTTGCTGTGGAGACCCCTAACGGGAACAACCAAAAGAAGATGATGATATAGAAAATGTAATTTAAATCTACTACTTGTGTAAATGGATCTACTTCAGTAGATCGAACATATATCAAGTTCGAACCCAATATGTCCGAGACCATATGTTCGAACTTGTAATAGTTTGAACACTGAAGTAAGAAAAAGAAAAAAAAAATTAAACTGTTGTAGCAACACCCCCCTGCACCCCCCACACCCCCTTACTTAAATATACAAACTCCGAGATAGTACTACATTGCGAAAATGGGAAAACTTCCCGTTCTGCTCTGTATGCGGATCTCCATTCAGTCCATTCGGACATTTAAATGTTCAAGGTTATGGTCTCGGCCATATCGTCTTCGGACATTTAAAAGTTCAAGCTACCAAATGGGACCCATGTAAATATATTTGTCTGTTTCTGAATATTGGTTTGAGAGCAGTGGCTGCATTTATACCTGGTTTATCTTCTGCTTGCAGTTGTAAGATCCATTCATATTCACACATATCTAATCTATTATTTATATCACCAACCCCTCTTATTCCTCTATAAAACATTAATCTCCTTAAAGCAGAATCCATGCTCCATTTCATTCTCATCCATGCATTTGGCAAGCACAATAGTACTAACTTTTCTATGTATCACAGACTTATGCTATATGATATGGTCCATCAATCTCTATGTGCATTTCCCAACATAAAAAGCATTGCATTTTTTACATGTAGCCAAATAAACAATATTGAAAATATTGCATATGGCATAACACCTAAATGTGTACTTTCTATTTGTTCTGGGATGCATACATTCATTATTTCTCTCAATACCTTTGCAACACACAAAGTTATAACAAGGAAAGATGCCTAATTTTAAGCTAGGTGTAATAGTCATCATGTCTTTATAACAAAGACACTTCTTTAAATTAGAATTCTTACAGGCCAAGCTTGGTTTGTACCCTATGAGTTGTTTAATTTCTGGCATCATTTTTAATATGTCCCAATTCCTTATTATAATTTCCTTCAGTCTATTTGTCCTCTTATTGTACTTTGTAACTGTTCCAGTTTACTGTATCAAATAGGACTTTGCATATTCATATTCTTCTCTGTATAGTATGCTCTGTCACTATACTTTCTTTCATAAATGACCTCAGACTTCAGCTGATCAAGTAAAGCAATGTCATAGCCCTGCTCCTTGAATTCTTCCATCATAGTATCTATCTGTTCAGCGCATTTCATTTCATCTGTATTAAGTCGACTAGCTCTCATTAGTTGACTTCTAACTATTCCTTTAAAAGTATGTGTAGTGTACATGCTGTTTCTGTGTGTATACTTGTCAGCCTGCACCTCTTTCCTAAAAATTGAGGTTGTGATATCATTATAAATCTTTTCCAGTTTGATATCCAAACAGTTGATCACATTGCGTGAACATTCTATTTTAAATTTCAGAAAACTAATTGCATTGTTTATATAATCAATAAACTGTGGTAGCTGTCAATGTTCACCTTTCCATATCATAAAGACATCACCCCGGATTCATGAAGTTCGGCGCAAGGCCGCTGTAAGGCCTGCACCGGCTGTGCGGGTATATATGGTGTAGTAGTGCCATATGCATTTTAATGAAGGTGCGCTGCCACCACATCCACGTGCATAGGACACGTGCGCGAGTGCATGGGGCGTTACTAAGCTGCGCCCGGAGGCATGTCAATGTCGGCTGGCGATGAGCAACCTAAACTGCTGAATATTATAGCCTGCCCTCAATAGTAATCACACCTATCAGTGTCCGTGGATAATGAAACATATGCAAAGCATGCAAGACAGTTCCCGGACACACAAAACGGAGAACCAAACAGAAATGCACGCAACACAATATGAGTTTCCGTCCATGGAACAAATGATATTTAAAATCGTGTGTCCGTAATGTACTGCACTGTCAGTAGTTATACCCAGTGGAAGTGAAGCGCATCATGTCAGCGTGCCGCCAATACACACGTCTAGCCCCATGGGCATGGTCACCAGCAGTCCCACAGTGGTAGTGATAGTACACAGCTGGGCAGTTGTGGTTATATAACAACCGTAAAGAAACCTGACAGTCCAAATTGTATACCAAACACACACAAACATATGTATATTAAAATGTGCTATACACATGAACAGGAATGTAACCGGCACATACACATAGGATGCTATATGCGGAACCGGGATATCCAAAAGCAGAACCCATGCATGCAAATGCAATACGCAACAACCCCTGTATAGCACATAACCCGCACCCATGTCGAATGTCCACCAAATCCAGCTACCAGCCTTGTGCAGCCGTGCACCTACACATAGCGAGTATTCCCCATATGTAGTAGGAAGTATCGTCCTAGGCAGTGTCAGGATTGCAAATATGTATCCCGCGTTTGTAAACATCCCATCACAGTTACGTAAATCCAAATGCCCGCGCGTTCATGTTTCTGCAAAATGTGTGTACATCCCGCGTGAGATATGTAACCTGTTGAAACCTCAGAGTTGTTTACACGCCACGGTGTCCAGTACTGTACACATCTGGACAAAACATGTATGTGTAGTCACGGTACTGTTCAGTGTCTACACAGACATGCAAAACATACTACGCAGGATGGAACAGCTGTCCACCATGCAGGTCTCCCCACTAGGGTTGCCACCTGTTCAGATGCCCAAGGTGGGACATCCCTTGTAGAAATGTGACAATTTGCAGGATAAAACATACCCCCGGCCAGTGCAAAGGACAGAATTACACTTGTATGCCAAGATAAAAGCTTATTCCATAGCATTTGAATAGCTTATGCTATCCCAAATAATAGTTATGTGTTCCAGATACAAAATACCTGTATCATGCAACTAGTAAAGAAAATAAGAAATATATTTTTGTCTTAAAATCACAGGACATTTGCCATGTCTTAGGTTTCGTCGCAGGACACAACTGTCCAAAGTGGGACTTCCCTCGCAAAGAGGAACAGGTGGTAACCCTACTCCCCACTGAATTATCGACAGTATATATTCAACTCAATCACATACCGACACCACCTCTCAACCTATTACAGCAACAAAATCTGGACAAAGCCTAAAAGGATGGGTGGACAAATAGGGACAGATGTAATTACTGCTCTCACAAACTTCGAAAGTTCACAGAATAATTGTATGTACATAAGCATGAAATGTTGTGAAAGATGTGGGGTAGTCCACAGTATTACAGAGGTCCGTACATTTATACTGTAACAAACCTTCACATATGTTGACTGTACTACTGCATACCTGTAGTTAATTCATAGTTAAGTCATGTGCAAAATAATAATCCTCGTAAGAATGAATACAGGAAATAGTCAAATGTGAATGGGAACACCACTCACCGTGGATTATGTATTGTAACCACCCCCACCCATATTATGTATTGCCAACATTATAAGCTGCTGACAGGTGCCCAAACACCTGTGTCTGTAAACACAGATAAAATGTTTAAAATGGACAAACCCTGTCCATGTGCTTTGTCTGACATTTGAACACAGTCAGGGCAGTTCCGTTCACCAGGCGGACAAGCCTAAACCCAGATCACCACATGAACACCCTGACAATTAAAGACCTGTATGTGTCAGGACTATAAGCCTTGGGGTTCTGAATATCCCTGCAGTGATTAAATATGCAGCTTGGGACCAGAGCAGTAGGGAATAGGGAATGTGTAACATGTAGTACCGCATTTTTCCCAGCAGGAGAATGGATGCCTCTGTCGTAAGTGAAGCGGTGAGGCATATGTTAATGTAGCTATGTACTATGGGTATCCATATAAATGAGTCAGAACACCAAAAGTATAGTGGTTACAGCATCCGGCCAACGTGAATGCAGTCCCGGTTCAACTACGACTACAGCACATATAATGTGAAAGTGTAATGAATGCGTCTGTGCTGTACAGACAGTTAAATATGTAAAGGTGAACGTGTGTTTCGCATACGTCCGTTAACCGGATTACAGATAATTTACTGGCACTGTCACAAGTAATAAAGCCCACGTAAGCACAAAGACTTAGTAAACATGTGTAACCCACAATAAGGATATGCATGTGCGCCTGCGCGTAACCCGCAATATGGAAATGCAAGTGCGCCTGTGCGTGTCTGATCCGCTCACAGCATAGTAAATGAATGCTGTTTCCCCCACATTAGATATACATGGCTCAAACCTGTTAACCCCGTAAAGTATGAAACCGGACAAAGGCATGCAAACTACCGGTACAAATAGCGACAAACCCCAGATATGTGCCAGAACAAACATAGAAAGTGGATAGAATAACGGGTGTGTCAGTAGCATGGATTCTCTGAAGGGTATGCAGTCGTAACCTGAACTGCTTGCCAGTATTTCCCACCATAAGTCTCAAATGAAATGCCATTACATTGCCAGATAGACACAGGTTTATGTAAAACACACCGAAGATAAAGAGGCACTCTGCGATAATTTGTACAGTGGAAAGGTATGGTATGGATATAGATATATGTGTATACACATAATCCACAGACGTAAACCAAAGTAAGTTATGAAATGAGGATTGTACATGTATATATGTATACACAACAGACATATGTCCCGTAGATATGACATATGTACATAAATAGGCCACGTTATAGGTAATATGGGTAGACAAACAGACATGCACGAAAGGTGAATAAACCACTGCATTCCAAACCATTGGCCAGAAAGTGACAGTCCAGCAAATTCTACACTTTAAACATGCACATAGGTGTCCATTGCAGGACCCCAAAAATTGCTCCATACGTAGTGTCAACCGACATTGACGCAAAATAAGTGACCTCAGCAAATACGATATAGCTGTACATGCAACAGTAGCAGGTGCAAGGGTGATGACACATGTGTCGATAGAATGTATGACGTACGAACTAATATTCGGAGAGTAGGGAGTGCATATACGTGTCTACACACTTCAGTACCGCACACATTAAATATGTGTAATGGGTACTGTAGAGGGTTGTCAGGTATGGGAATCATGGGTATGCAGAAATAGGCCTAGGTGTTGTTTGGCAGAGATTTCGTAGGCCCGCCCCATGGGAGTGATGTGGGTATAGCACACTCCTATATTCTCAATAATGGGGCAAACCATCCACTGGATATTGTGTAACCATTTTGGCAATATGTTGGGCCCTATATCAGTGTCATGTAGGCGATTATCATGGATGGACATGCGTACGACCAAGATGGTACCCATAACTGGCAAACTGTCAGAATAACACAGCTGCACTAAGGCATAGTACATGAAATACAAATAGGGACTATATTAGATATATCCCAGACAAAGTCAGAACATTGTGAGAATACTGGCGTAGCCAGGAATACTTATGTTATGAGTGTTACTAATCATGTAATGGAAATGTCAGTCACTATTATCTAACCGCACAGTTCGTAATGCCTTGCCAGCAATTTACCAGAAAGGCACAGTACTATGACAAATGTAACAAGGGCAAAGGTCAAACGTCAGGGCTTTCACCCATAATGTGTACAGGTTAGGGGTATGAAGGTAACCTGTCCAAAATACATGTACAGAACTAGTGATACTAGGTGGACAGGTGAGAAGAAAGACATCAGGACAAATGAGAAAACATGTACAAGTCATACGCATGTACTCCGACAAATGTGAATGACAACGTATGCCCTGTGAATGCCAATGTGGAAGGTTAATAGATACAAAAGTAATGTGTCCCTCAGGGTGTCATGCAGTGTCACCGTAACAATGTCCAGTCCCCCATACTTGTACGTGAGCTCTGCCACTGATGGAAAGCGCAAATACCGGCGCACACATACAGTACATGATAGACCAATTAGTGTGGATAAGCAGCTGTTGGCCTGTGTGAGGAATACAACTCTCTGGGTGGGTGTGTCCTGCAATATAAATGTAATGGCATGTGGCCTGTGATGCCGCCATACAGTGTGTGTATTGGTGTCAGAAAGTTGATATCTTGTATCAGACACATACTCCGCAACTGTACAGATTTATGCAGAATGTGCAGAGTTCTGCCTCATATGTTTGGTGTGTTCCACGTAACATCAGTAACATTCTGGCACATTCCTGATAACTGAAGTCATGAAATAATGTCAAACATGTGATTAAGACACCAAATCCGACAGAAAAGCCATAGTAATGCAAAACCTATTATTGTGTCAACTATCTACGTTTGTAAGAGCAACATGTCAATACAGCCCCTATGTGTCCCCTATCAGATAAGGCCTTGTCCAGAAATTTGCTCTAGGAGGTGGAGTGGTATGATCAGAAACAGATACATGTGTGAGGAAACAGCAATATAGACTGCAAGATAACGCAGAAGGCATGAAATGCGCTGCAGTAGGATGTTCAGTACTGTCCGCAGGTATGTGCTGACATGTCAAATGACACAGCAGTCTACATTAAGTACCTATAAGGCTGTCACCTTTACAAATGATGATAGTGGGACATACCCACAGCCATGCACACAGCACAAATAGACATACACACAGCAAAACTAGGCCATGATACATGAAGCCTCTGGCGTGTACGAGTACAGTGAGAGTACAGCAAGGATAGATGTCTGCCAAGATATGCAGCAAACGCCTGTAAGGGTGTGTAACACCGCCCGTAACACGGACGTTGCATGGACAATGTTGGGATTTGCAACATACCCCATTGGTATGTGAAAGCTATGCAAATATGCGATACATGAAACAGTCAGCTGTCCATGCAAGAGCAGAGTTATGGGCAGAAAATAGATTTAATATATATATATATATATATATATATATATATATATATATATATATATGTATAGAGAGAGAGAAAGAGAGATACAGATACACACACAGACACACACACACACGTGGCAGGGCTGGAAATCGAACTTACACATTACTACCCTATCACACTACAGCATGACGCATTTACAGAACGCACTACCGAGATTAATAAACAGAGCAGACACACAGGCATTCTACTAGGTGCATGTCAACATCCGCAAAGACAAAGACGTCAGCAGGATATATCTGTGGTGCGAAGCGTCTAAAAGCATAACCTGAGTCCCCAGGTGGACGGGAGCATGCACACACACACACATTTGGCAGGCTTGAGAATCAAACTTACATCTAACTACCCTATCACACTACAGCATGACACATTTACAGAACACGCTACCGAGATTATTGAACACAGCACACCCAGAGGCATACTTCTAGGTGGGTGACATCATTCGCAAAGGCAAAGATGCCGATACGGAATGTATGTGTTGTGAGGCATGTAAAAGCATTACTGTGTCCCCAGGCAGCTGGAAACACACACACACACACACTTGGCAGGGCCAGGAGTTGAACATACACCTAACCACTTTATCACACTACAGCATTACACATTTACAGAACGCGCTACTGAGATTACTGAACACAGCACTCCCAGAGGCATACTTCTAGGTGGGTGACATCATCTGCAAAGGCAAAGATGCCGATAGGGAATGTATGTGTTGTGAGGCATGTAAAAGCATTACTGTGTCCCCAGGCAGTTGGAAACACACACACACACACACACACACACTTGGCAGGGCCAGGAGTTGAACATACACCTAACTACCTTATCACACTACAGCATTACGCATTTACAGAATGCGCTACCGAGATTACTGAACACAGCACTCCCAGAGGCATACTTCTAGGTGGATGACATCATCTGCAAAGGCAAAGACACCAATAGGGAATGTATGTGTTGTGAGGCAATTAAAAGCATTACTGTGTCCCCAGGCAGCTGGAAACACACACACACAGACACACACACACACACACACACACACACACACACACACACACACACACACACACACTTGGCAGGGCCGGGAGTTGAACATACACCTAACTACCTTATCACACTACAGCATTATGCATTTACAGAACGCGCTACCGAGATTACTGAACACAGCACTCCCAGAGGCATACTTCTAGGTGGGTGACATCATCCGCAAAGGCAAAGACGCCGATAGGGAATGTATGTGTTGTGAGGCATGTAAAAGCATTACTGTGTCCCCAGGCAGATGGAAACACACAGACACACACACACACACACACACACACACACACACACACACACACACACACACACACACACACACACACACTTGGCAGGGCCGGGAGTTGAACATACACCTAACTACCTTATCACACTACAGCATGACACTAATTATACTCCTACCTACAGAGTCTCATGCAGCAACAAATACTTTAACCCATTATTATTCCAAAATGAACTAAAAGCTTGTAACTGGAATCTTCTAAAACCCTAACTCTTGAAGATGCTACCAATTACTTCAACAGCAAATTCCTAGCTATCCTCGACCAACATGCTCCAATACGATCCATCAGAGTTAAATCTAAACCTGCCCCCTGGCTGTCCAAAGAGACAAGACAAAAAATACTACTTAGAAATAAATCTTGGGCTAAATGGAGAACTACAAAGACTATTTCTGACCATCAAACCTTTAGACAGTTAAGAAATAGCACTAAAAAAGCTGTATTTTTGGATAAAAAGAATTATTACTGTAAACTACAACAAACTCACTACAACAACCCCAAGAGGTTCTGATCAACCCTAAATTCTCTCCTACACCCAGGCCGCTCTAGTACACCCTTACCATCAGGGGCTGAAATTAATACCTCAAACCAAACTGCCAATGCCTTTAACTCCTTTTTCACAGACACCATTAAGTCTTTAGCAAACAAACTTACTATAGACAAATCACACACCCCCACCAGTTTACCTGCAAATCTCCCCATATTTCAAATACAACCTGTCTCTACTTCCGACATCCTGAAACTCATCCTAAAACTCAAACCCTGTACCCCATCAGCAGATCAGTTACCATCTGAATACCTTCAAAAAGCAGCTGAAGCAATAGCTTATCCTATATCCCTCCTTATAAATAGAATCATAATGGAAGGAACCATCCCTGCTATCTAGAAAGTTTCCCACATAATCCCTTTACATAAAGGAGGCAGCTCAAAAGAGTATTCTAACTATAGACCTATAGCTCTCCTATCTCCCCTAGCAAAAATAATGGAGAAATGTATTCATCATCAGCTAATGCACCACTTAACTCAATTCAATTTACTAGCTAACTGCCAGCATGGCTTTAGGCCATTTCATAGCACTACCACAGCTCTCTTATCATTTACCGAGTGTATCAATAAAAACCGCAATAATAGTATCCTAACATCTGCTCTCTTCTTAGACCTGTCAAAAGCCTTTGACATGGTAAACCACCATCTGCTCCTAAAAACCCTTGAATCTCTCTCACTAGATACCAATGCGATTCAATGATTTACCTCCTACCTTAGTTACAGGCAACAGGCTGTTCTCTGGGATAACACACTTTCATCTCTTCTGCCAGTCACTCTTGGAGTACCACAAGGTTCCATCCTAGGTCCCCTCCTTTTCTCTTTATTCATTAACGACTTACATGTAGCAATACCTCAAGCTACATGCATTCAATATGCAGACGACTCAACTCTCATCTGCTCTGCTAATACCTCCTCTGAACTACAAACCCTAACACAGAACATATTTACTACAGTTGAGGCATGGTTCTTGAAACGCTGCCTACTTTTAAATGCCAATAAAACCAAACACCTGCTTTTCAGACCCAATAGGAAGTCCCCCCTCTCTGACTTCTCTATTACCTCTAATAATGGCATACACATAGTCCCTGACTCTACCACTAAACTGTTAGGTATTACAATTGACAATAACCTCACTTTTGAAAACCACATTAATAACACTATCAAAACCGTAAATAGAAAACTTGGCTCCTTATTTAGAATTAAAAACTTTCTATCTCCACAGGCTAAAATTACACTCGCTCAATCTCATCTTATTTCCACTCTTCTTTATGCCTCTCCCATATACACTAACTTAAAGAAAAAAAACCTTACTAAACTATCAAATGCTTACAATAGCATTGCTAGATTTGCTACAGGAAATCCTTTTAGAACTCACAACTGTCTTAACCTATTACAACTAAACTGGTTAGAATTGAACAATACCCTACTAGTCTCCCAACTTACCTTTATACACAGGTTATTTCACCAACCGGAAAATACCCCCATACTTTCTGATCTCATATCTCCCTATTCTAATCTAAATTCACTGCGCTCCTCTAATAAACCTCTTGTGAAGCTAACTAAGTCCAATAACATTGCAGGCGATTCACTTTTTTCTAACACCATAGGTAAACACTGGAACTCACTACCTACCACTCTAAGTAGTATGTCATCACCTTTCCTCTTTAAACAAAAACTCAAACAACACCTAAAGACTCTCTGGCTATGCCCATGCATCAACCCTGATTAATCTTATGACTCTACTTATGAGCTTTACCTTCTCCTCCCTCCTACTCTCTCCCATCTGAAGAACTAGCTCTAAATACCTTTGTTAATTAGTCTCTGTTTCAATTTAATTAACAATTCTAGATGGTTGCATTTTTTTCTTTGCTTATATATATTTACTCTCTATGAATATCCTACTAAGTTTAACTCCCCTACTCCTATACTGTAAATAGAAGTAATATGTCCTCACTAGCATAAACTTTCTCATATATTTTTTGTTTGCACCTTAATTCTGTATGTACTTTTTTTACTAACCATTGTTTGCTTTCTTTTATTTAATAACTTGTTGTACTAACCTAAATGTGGAGCTTTTCTCCCCGGGCCTCTGCTGAAAATGGAAATATATCCAATTGGACTAGCCCGGTAAACAAATGTAAAATAAAAAAATAAATAAATAAATTATGCATTTACAGAACGCGCTACCGATATTACTGAACACAGCACTCCCAGAGGCATACTTCTAGGTGGGTGACATCATCCGCAAAGGCAAAGATGCCGATAGGGAATGTATGTGTTGTGAGGCATCTAAAAGCATTACTGTGTCCCCAGGAAGCTGGAAACACACACACACACACACACACACACACACACACACACACACACACACACACACACACACTTGGAAGGGCCGGGAGATGAACATACACCTAACTACTTTAACACACTACAGCATTACGCATTTACAGAACGCGCTACCGAGATTACTGAACACAGCACTCCCAGAGGCATACTTCTAGGTGGGTGACATCATCCGCAAAGGCAAAGATGCCGATAGGGAATGTTTAGAGAGTGAGCAGTCTGAAAGCATATTACTGTCCCAAGGTAGACGTACACAAACACGGCAGTGCTGTCATCGGGCCAACTAAATATTTACGGAGCACTACAACACTAAATAGATACGGGATGCGCCACAGACAGTACACCCTTCGAGAGAACAACCAGTGTGTTCAATGTAGGCATCCATCATGACATTGAAAATGGACATTGGTTGCCTGGATGACCACCATGGCTATACAGGATGTCAATGGCCATGCCCACATGCTTAGTATCACATGTCTGTTTGGAATGTACTGTGTGTCCATCTACACAATGGCGTACTGGGCATGCTCACACACTTAGCAGTTGCAAAGGGCCATCTTGCATGCACACGGAGTCTAATCACGGAAGGGCGCAGTGTGGAATGTACTGTGTGTCCATCTACACAACAGCATACTGGGCATGCTCACACACTTAGCTGTTGCAAAGGGCCGTCTTGCATGCAGATGGAGTGTACACACCAAAGGGCACAGTACAGAAGGGCACAGTAAGGTATAACTGTCCTCACGCACAGGGCGGTCACACATGCACTGACCTGTACACACACAGCTGCCATCACAGCTGTCACAGGTGCAAGTCACACACGTACACACTGCAGTGTACACTATAGCTGTCCAGTCAGCACCATGTCGTCAGTGCAGCACTACACAGCCTTACGGTCCCACAACACCATGTGACACATGACCACTGGGCTGTACAGCGGTGTACACCAGCTGTGCAGAGTACACATGTACCAACAGGGATCCAACAGGTGTTTCATC